>NC_134854.1:46060848-46385848 GCF_049852395.1 Peromyscus maniculatus bairdii
ATCAAGACAATATAAAATAATGGAACATTTTCCTCAAATATGCCAAATAAAAATGGACTGGACATTGTAAATGCAATTCTTACCTGATAATTGTTCATATTGTATATAGTTTTACTATGTTCAATTTAAAAACCTTCCCATTTTATTTAGACAAAAAGGGGGAAATGTTCTGGTATAATATTTTTGTACACTGTGAAGAACTGTCACTGTGATTGGTTTAAAAAACACTGAGTGGCCAATAGCTAGGCAGGATATACAGGCATAGAGGATGCTGGGAAGAAGAAGGGTAGAGATACAAGGAGATGCCATGAGACACAGGGCAAGCAGGATGGGCAGTTACATAGACTGAGGTAAACGAGCATTGGGGCAGCACATAGACTAATAGAAACAGGTTAATTTAAGTTCTAGGAGCTAGCTAGAAACAAGCCTAAACTATTGACTGAGATTTCATAATTAATAAGTTGCTGTGTCATTATTGGGGAGTTGACAGTCCATACAAAAACATCCAACTACAAGAACTCATGATGTAATAGTAAGTAGAGATAACAAGGATACATGATTGAAAGCTAACTGTAACTATAAGAATATATAATTTTATTAAGGTAAAAATACTATTAAGAAATCCAGAAGTTATTATTCTTTAATCTGTTTGGTTAGTAGGAGTTCATTAAAAACTTAAAAGGATGTCACATTATATACTTGCATTATTTTATTACTGTTTCAATAGCTATTGTCTACCAGTATAGCACAATAATGATATTAACAAAGTTTCAATAATGAATTGTATTATGGATAATTATATGTTAAAGTCAAATATATGTAACGTGTTCTTATTTGCCATTAAAAAGTTTGGGAGATGAAATTCATGAAAATATCCTTAATTGAATTTAAAGCATAAAAGTCATACTTAAATTAATATGTCAGCTGGATAACAAATGTAAAGAAAATGCTTTTCTTATTTCTAACATTACATTCTCAGTATTAATTTAAATTGTTCTTAATTTTATGAAAGTTACTTTTAAGAACAAACATCTTTTGTTCTGATTAAAGTGTATATGTGTGAATAATTAGCCCTGTGTAGTAATGTATTAACAGGATCTAGAAAGATAAATGTGAAGCACTCAATGATTACTGTTAACAAATATCATTCACAGCTCCCTAATAGAGAAGGAGAGACCATCCTTCTACTGAACCACATTATCCTAATGAGATGATACTCTGCCCCAAAGGTGGAAGAAAGTCTTATGGTGACTTACTGCCAGTGGTTAATAAAAAGATTATGTAATGATTGAAGCTGTTTCTGCTTGATTAATTATCTTCTTCAAGATCCAGGTACCCTTTGCTATTTAGTAGGTAGTGTAGTGCCCCATCTACTCACAATTTTGGTTACTATTACTTGCAAATAGAAGTGTTAGCTGCCAAGAGCGAATACGGTTGTTCCAAGTGGACATTAAGCATGTAAAGGTTCACTCCAGCCATTGAAGAAGGTAGGCAAACTGAAAATTTTCTACTCTCTCTCCACTCCTCCAAGTCCAATTTCCCAGTCTTATCCCCAGATCTGTAGAAAATTACCTGCTGCAGACTCTCTTCCTCCCCTGTCCCTATCTCTAGTAGGTCACACACATCTTCCCCTCCTAACATCCTACCCCACACTTACTGCTCTACCCAGCTCCTGACTCCAGTAGGCACTCCCTGGGAACCTGCTGGGCCAGTCAGAGCAGCAGATAATCAAAGTGCAAATATTTATCTCTCCCTCCATTCCTCCAAGTCCAATGCCTCAGTCTCATCAACAGCTCTAGAAGATCACCTGCCATAGCTTCTCCTCATTCTCTGCTCCCATTCCCAGGAAATAAGCATTCCTGGTGGGACACCCTGTTTTCCTGCCTCCTGTGACCCCCCTTCCCCACACACTGTCCTTTCTAGCTCGTCATCATTGCTAAGTGTCAGCTCCAATACGTAGAAACACATTTGACCTGGAACCTTGAGTGGCCACACCTATTGGATCCCAGGAGAATTTCCTACCAGGAAACACACAGCCACTGCACTCTCCTAAGAAGCAGAAAGGACAACAGAAACCAAGGAAACATACAAGCACCCAACAGAAACAAGACCAGATATCAGCACCTCGTATTGCAATCTTTCCAAACCCAGATGACTAGACCCCCCAGAGTAAAAAGAAAATCAACATCAGGAAAGTGTGTCTCCACTAGGGCCCAGTGACCTTCCAACAGCAGGCCCTGGGTATTACAGTACAGGAAAAAAGAACTTAAAATAGTCTTTAAGTATCTGATAGAGAGTATTAAAGAGGAAATGAATAAGCTACTTTTAAAAAATCGATGACAACATAGTGAGAGGAAATGAAGGAATACATTTCAAGACCTGATAGTGGAAAGAAAAGAATAAAGAAAACACAAACTGAGAGAAATCAGCAAATGAAAAATTTAGGAACTTGCACGGGAACCTTAAAGACAAGCCTCACAAATAGAATACAAGAGATGGAAGAGATAATCTCAGGCACTTAGGACATGAGAGAAGAAATGGATACTTTAGTCAAAGAAAATATCAAAGCTGAAAAAAAAAAGTGCTGGTGCAAAACATACAGGAAATCTGTGACACTATGAAAAGTCCAAATCTAAGAAGAGTAAAAATAGAGGAAGGAGAGGAAACCTATGCCAAAGACACAGAAACTATTTTAAACAAAATCATAGAAGAAAATTTCCCTATCCTGAAGGAGAAGACGTCTATCAAGGTACAGGAAGCACACAGGACACCAAATAGAGTGGATCAGAAAAGGAAGTCCTCTCAGCACATAATAACAAAATACTAAATACATAGAAAAAAGTAAGAATATTAAAAGCTGCAAAGGAAGAAAAAGGACCAAATAAAGTCATGAAATCCACAGTTAATTAGATGGAACTAGAAAAAAAAAGTCACCCGGAAAGACAGATTCTAGAAAGACAGATCCTGAAAAGTCAGACCCAGAAAGACAAAAATAATATATATTTGCTTAGCTGAGCTGGTATGTCACTGATAATCTAGCTACAGTCTGTAGAACCACAGATGTTAGGTATAGAGTTAGGAACTAGGGATAACAGATAGATTTCCTTTAGAAAAGGAAACAGAATAGATAGTTATGAATGGATGGGGGTGCTGGGATAGAAGGATCTAGTAGGAAGAGTGAAGGGAGATGGAGATGAAGGGAATATGAGGAAGTTAGCTAAAATTAAGGGCCAGTTGAGGATAGTATGGTAACCTAATACAGTAGCATCTACACACACACACACACACACACACACACACACACACACACACACACACACAGTTTATCTAAATGAAATGGACAAATAGTGGGAAATAGAGTCCTGATTTTCCATATCTTGTCACCAAATGAAGCTTCCAGTCACAGGATCGGGTTACATATAATTGAGATGTTGGCCAAAGGAGAATCGGCAAACAACCCAGGTCATTGCCAATACTATCTATAGGTTGCTCTCTATAAGCTGAGAGCAGGGACTCACTGATGAAGATACCCATACAACTCATGGAACAAGTCAAATTGGTGCATACATACAGGCTTCACTTCTACCTCCTAGCATCTTTTGTACAGGAAGGGACTCTGCATAATACCAAGGTGGACATGTAAGCATCAACTCAGGCACAAACCCTTTGATTTACAATGTTGTCTTGCCCGATAGATGTACTAGTGCAGTGATGCTGCAAAACTTGTTGGATTAACCAACTAATATCTGATTTGATTTAAGGTCCAACCCACGAGATGAAACCCATACCTCACACTGCTTAGGTGACCAGGAACTTAAGACTAGATAGCCCAGGGAGCTAGAGTAAAACCAAATACTACTGCTCTAAAAAAAATACAAACAACAACAAAATGAAGCAATAAAATGACTCTTAATGACATTCTGCTCTACTCATAGATCAGTGACTTGCTCAGCCATCATCAGAGAAACTTCCTCTTGCAGCAAATGGGGACAAATACAGCGACCCCAGCCAGCCAATGTGCAGAGAGTAGGAGACATTGGGATACTCAGGCCTAAACAGGATGTTTCCATCAAATCCCTTCTCTCAGAGAAGAGGATGGAGGACACCAAAATAACAAGACCCTCTAAATTGGCTTGATTGACATGCATATGAATGAACAGAGACTGTGGCAGCATACACAGGGCCTGCAGGGGTCTGCACCAGAACAGAACCTACCGCTGAAAGGAGAAATGAACTCATAGAGGACCAAGCTACACAACTAGTCATACTGAGTCGCCTTGCCGATACTCAATACACAGATAGATGCTTAGTATTATTGAAATTTGATATACCATGTTTTGTTGATACTCATGGAAGACTTGCCCTTTCCTAAACAGAAACAGAGGAGGAGTGGTTGGGGAGTGGGAACAGAGAGGGATGGGGGCAAACTGGGAGAAAAGGGGGGAGGGGAAATTGTGGCTGGGTGTAAAACAAACAAACAAACAAACAAACAAATTTATTAAAAAAAAAAACAGAAGTGAACACATGTCTCCATCCCTAACACAGAAGCAATAATGTCTAACCATTGGCACTGGGAAAAGAAACTACTCTTAAGGGTAGGGTACGTGCCCAGCAGTAGATGACCAATAGAAAACAAACTCAGTTGGCATCCATGGAGGTTTCTTATCTCACAATTTTGTGTCAGGGATTTTTTCATTCTTTTTAAAAATTTACTCTTAATAATTTTAATTTTTATTTTATCTATACAAATGTATTTTTATATTCTCTTTTCCAGGCTAATATTTTAATAAATTCATATCCTATAATATTGAATTGATATGCAGAATTAGGCTATTCTACTTGCTTTTTAACCTACAGATCTTTTGTGTATATATTGTGTCTTTACAGGGCTCCTGAGTGTGCTAATGAGTGAGACTCTGTTTCTTGTATCTTCTCTTGGGCTCCTTCCCTTCTGTTTGCTTTGTTTTATTCTAGTATGTTAGTTTTTGTTTTGTCCTATTTTATTTTGTTTTATTTTATTATTATCTTTTAGAAGCTTGTTTGTTTTCTAATGAGAGAAAGAAAGGAGGTGGATCCAGATGGGAGGGGAGGTGGGAAGGAACTGGGAGATTTACAGGGAGGGGAAAACCATATCAGAATATATATCTGAGGGAAAAAATCAATTTTAAGAAAAGGAAAAAATGAAAAAGAAAGTGAAGTTCATATGATGCCTCATTTCATTCAGTATTGGTTCAATCACTTTCGGCATTGTGAGCTTGGGCAAGTCACTATGCTCTCTCCATTGTCTCAGTTTCTTTTTCTACTAAATATAACAACATCACACACACAGTGTTGTTTGAGGATCAGTTGAGGTGCAACTCAAAAATTCATGATACAATGCCAGGTATGGATAAAGATGATCTTTGAGTATCCAATTCTGGATGTTTATAAATAAGGTAAACATTATTCAATCTTTTGAAATCTCTTAATGTTGTCACTATATACATAATTTAGTAACAGATTAGTTGTTTGTTTGTGATTAGTCTACAAATATTACTATGTTTTTCAAATACTTATTCTCTTATTCTGGTTAGCAACATTCTATAGAAAATAATTTTAAAATTCCAAATTTGATTTTTAATATATTTCAAAAGGCTGACAGTATTGCACAATCACAGCATCTTTAAAAGCAATAATCTCCTTAAGTAGAAGATGTGGTGGTATTGTGTTCCCCAAAATATTTTGCATCCTAATAAACTTACCTGGGGTCAGAGGACAGAACAGCCACTAGATAGACATAGAGGCCAGAAAATGGTGGTACACACACCTTTAATCCTATCACTTCGGAGGCAGAGATCCCTGTGGATCTCTGAGTTTAAGGCCACACTGGAAACAGCCAAGCATGGTGACTCACACCTTAAATTCCCAGGAAGTAAGCCTTTAATCCCAGGAAGTGATGTCAGAAAGCAGAAATATAAGTATATAAGGTGTGGAAACCAGGAACTAGAAGCTTTTGGCCTGGTTAAGCTTTTAGGCTCTGAACAACAGTTCAGCTGAGACCCATTCTGGATGAGGACTGAGAGGCTTCCAGTCTGAGGAAACAGGATCAGCTGAGGAACTGGCGAGGTGAGGTGGCTGTGGCTTATTCTGCTTCTCTGATCTTCCAGCATTCACCCCAATACCTGGCTTCAGCTTTGATTTTGTTAATAAGAACTTTTAAGATTCCTGCTACAATAAAATGTTTGTATTCTATGTACAGAGGTCACATTTGATCCTACTATCTCAGTTCTTAAAACCTGAAGGAAAAGAAAGCAGGATTGGCAAGGTATTGCATTATGAGTTACTAGTGAGAATTTTCTATGGACAAACCAGACCAGTAGAAAGGTCTCTTACTCTCACCTAACTCCATGTGATCCAGCCACTCAGCTGTGATTTGGAGATGTACATGGACTGCCATTCAACGGGAAAGATCCTATTGAAGTTGTGTGAGATGAAAGGTAGGCCCACCTCTGGATGTTTTGATATTATACAATTGGAGAGATGCTCTTGACCTAATACCTCCATTCTCCAGTAACACTGGAAGCTTAATTTGATTATTGAAATTTTGGTCCCATAAATTCTCTAGAGCAGCAGTAATATTTAATTGCTATTTGGTAAATATTTGCATGTGAGGCAGAATTGGGCCAGCTTTTTAAAAATAATAATACAAAAATAACATGGGAATAGAAATTTTTGAAAGCATTTGTGAAACAAAGTTTAGTTCATTAAAACCTATCAGTACGTATCTAAGTTTAATCACTTGATGTTTAAACAAGTTGCCTTACTTTTAGTTGATGCGACATTCAAAATTAAGTGGTTTCGATTGAAATAAATTACTGGCTCCTATGAGTAAAATATTTGCCCACTTTCTCAAATATTTAATCAGACAAAAACAAAGGCAACAAAAATTTAGAAAATACATTGTTACTCTCAGTGATTTATGTCAAAATATAGAATTTGAAAATGTATCTGTTCCAACTATGTCTAGGTCTAGACTTTCTTGGCTACTATTTTTTGTTTGTTTGTTTTATTTTTTGTGTCTTGGTGCTGAAATTTTATAGGGTTTCTGCATTGGATTAACTCATTCATGCTACTAACTGAAGGCTATATATTATCAGAGTTCAATTAAACTTTGTGGTACTAGAGGCTTATGCCATCAGTATTTATGAATCCCACACAGATGCTTAAGACACATGCTTAAGTAAACAATCAGTTCAGACATGAGAACAGAAAAAGTAGTGAATTTAGAATTTCAAAAAGGAGAGAGATTTTAAGCAAACATAAAAATGTATAAGCATAATTTGATCTAATGATCACAGCATAATAAGATACACTTAAGAAAATATTCCAGGCATGACAAATAATCCTGGTGAGGAAGGCCCTAGGGTTAGCTTCAGAAAAATAGGCATCTGCCAGTTGTGCCATTAGGGCCACTGATGACTTTATTCTAATGGGGATAACTGTGACACTTGTCAAGTCTCATGTCATATCATACCTATTTGTGTCTTCTATGGACTCTGAAATGCATTCTCCATAATAAGAAGAAAGGGAGAATTTTAATTCAAATCCACAAGCGTTGTTCCTTGCTAATCAATTCCACTCTGTCAGAGTGGATGGCATATTGACTGATGCAGGGACTTCATTTTGGATTTCAGATTACAAAAAAAAAAAAAGAAGAAGAAAAAGAAGCAACATAAAATAAAATAGCTGTTAGACAAGCAAGGGTGATATCTGAAAGAGCAAAATTTCACTGTTTTCATCCAAATATTTTGGGAAAGTGACTCGTTTCTATCAATGTCATTTATATATTTTTAAAAGAGAAAGGATATCTAATAGTGCAAGTTATTATTCTTTATGCATTTTAGACCATCACACTATAACAGTATGACATATTTCCTCAAAATATTTGCATACATCCTTGTATCTCTCACTAGGTCTTGAAATCACTGTGCCTAGTAGAAATTCACAAGTTTCAAACCAACACCAGTTATTTCCCTGAATATGCTCATTATTGCACTGGCCACTTAAACTGTGTGTATCCATCATCACTGACGACTTTTCTTCTGCCCTTACACTTAATAATCACCAAGTTTTACTCTCTCATTACCTAATTAACTGCTCTTCTTCATTGGTGCTGAAATCAGTGCACACTTATGCCATATGCAGCCTTCTGGTTCCCCTATTGAAGACTAATTCCCTGCTCCTCAGGCTGTCCCAAGAGTGACCCCATACTAATCTTTCTAAAGACTCGACTTAGCAGCCTCACCTTCTACTTAAAGCTTTTCAGTGGCTGTTATTACAGTTTGGTCAAGCATTGAAGAACCCAAATTATCTTTGTAACCTCACCATTTTCCTTAAGTTGTCTATGTGAACTTTATAATTTGATTAATGACCTCATCCATTTCCCCATGACTCCTAAAGATGGAAGGTGAACTCAATGGAAGTTAGTAGTTGGAGGCAAATTAAGGAATGATGCTTCTGAATGACTAAGGATGAATAATGGGAAATTATACTGGAAACCTCTTCCCAGTATGCCTGGCTGCTACTACTAAATAGGACTACTATTAAATAATACTAAGTAATATTCATCTAAATTATTGAAAATAAGATAAAAGGAACAAAAGGTTGCAGAAGAAGCAGGCAGTAAACAATGGAAGAAATGGTAACTTCACAAAACTCCACCTACTGACTCACTGGTCACTCTCTAAGCCAACTTAAGTTTATTTATTTGTTAATGTAGTCTTTTTTTTTCAAAAAAAGATATTTTTCTTCATTGTAATATAGTGTCCTCTTTATAGTCATTCAATAAGCCTTTGTATTATTCAAGACTGAGGACATACTTTCTCCTGGTTTTTGAAACATACACATCAAATTAGTGCTTTACCCAAATATTGCAGTCACTAGCTCTGTTTCTAGTCTGTATTTCATGAACATCATGGGAATTATTGACATTAGTTATCAAAGGAAAATGAAAAGTATTATATAATTATAAAACAAATTGAATTATTTCCCTCTTCAGATAATTCATGACTATATGCCATTGTTTGAATATCCACTACACAGTCTTACATTCACACATGACATATATGATTGTAACAATGTAAATGGAATGAAAATTGGTGACAAATGCCACAGAGCAAAGAATTTTAATGTTACACTTTGGAGATGGTTATGATAAAATGTGCTAATGACCAAAAGAATCAGAGAATTTGTCAATGTTTCAACTCAAGTCTTTCTAGTTTCTCTGTTTCCCCGTGTCTAGCTCCAATCTGAAAACAGCCCATGTTGGAGAGGTTGTGGAGCAAAGGGAACACTCCTACACTGTTGGTGGGAATGCAAACTTGTACAGCCACTTTGGAAATCAATGTGATGCTTTCTTAGAAAATTGGGAATCAACTTCCCTCAAGACCCAACTATACCACTCTTGGGCACATACCCAAGGAATGCTCAATCATACCACAAGGACACATGCTCAACTATGTTCATAGCAGCATTATTTGTAATAGCCAGAACCTGGAAACAACCTAGATGCCCTACAACTGAAGAATGGATAAATAAAATGTGGTACATATATACAATGGAGTACTACACAGCAGAGAAAAACAACAACATCATGAGATTTGCAGGCAAATGGATGGATCGAGAAAATATCATCCTGAGTGAGGTAACCCAGACTCAGAAAGACAAACATGGTATGTACTCACTAATAGGTGGATACTAGATGTAAAGCAAAGGATGACTAGACTGCTAGTCACAACTCCAGGGAGGCTACCTAGAAAAGAGGACTCTAAGAAAGATACAGGGATTGCCCAGCAACAGAGAAATGGGTGAGATCTACACGAGAAAACTGGGGATGAGGGGAAGGGCCAGGGGAAAGAGAGCTTAGGGGAGCGGGAGATCCCAGCTGGATCAGGAACCAAGTGGGTGAACAAGGAAAGAGATACCATGATAATGGAGACTCCACGGGAATAGGAAGAAACAGAGTGCTAGAAAGGTCCCCAGAAACCCATGAAGATGACTCCTCTATAGACTACTGGCAATAGTCGAGAAAGTGCCTGAGCTGACCTACTCTGGTGTTAATGCAGTCTTAACAGAAGCTGAAGAATGAAAACTCCAAATTACTGATGGTATCATTGCCGCTATACTCTGTAAAAGTTGTTCATTGAATGTAGGTTTCTATGATGTTTGCAAAAGAGATCAACACAACTAGCTGAATTAATCACCACAGGTTTTAGATAGAGGCTATGACTATTTTGTAGGATTTCTCACATACTTTCTTCCATTTATTTGCCATGCTGTTACTTCAGGTCCCTTCATAGACCTGATGTTCTTATTGTAAACAGAAGTCTTGTTTCTAGCTACTTTCTATGTTTAGCTCCATGCCAATGCTCATAGTCTTATGTGATAGTCAATGGTTTCCTGTGTCTCTCAGTTGTCTTGCATGTGTGTTATACATACATGGCATCTCTCATATTCAAGTCTGCATCAAGGATTCTATTCATGCTGGTCTCATTCTTTTCACTATGGACACTTATCTCTCGTTCTTCTAGGACTAGGTAACAGACTTTGAGCTCTGTCTTTTCTAACTCTAGTGTGCTTTATCTTCTCTGTAATATTGATTGAAAATTCAATGCCATATATTAAATACTCCATGTGTATTTATTATAGGTTAAATATTCTTCTTATGAACAAAATTTTTTAAGTGAAATTAAGCATGCATCCTTGCAATTTTGTATCTCATAAATATCCAATATATTGATGGACACATGGGAAGGATCCTTCTGAATTCTAAACAACTTAAATATTGAGAATCTTAATTTCTTTTAATTATTACAATTTCATGAATATTATGCTCATATTTACATTTGTTCTACTTTTCATCACATATTATTTCATTGGTTTTTCCCTTAATGGAATGTAGAAATGAAAAAAATGTTCCCTCTACTGGTTCTCTTTGACATTTAACATACCTGGAGAAAAGCATATATATGGATGTATATATAAGCATATAAATTATATTATATATGTACATATTACATACATATATAAATATGTAATATATTCTTCCATTTGAATATTCTCTCATACTAAGTCTACATTATATATATTGATAATATATAATCATATATATTATATTTTTTCTTCTATTTGAATTGGTTCCATCATGCTAAGTCTAGATTAGAGTTGTGTGTGCTTTTGTGCTTGGACTGGAACAGGAAATGAAACTCAAGTGTATGATTTCTATGTATTTTTAGATTTAACAGTTTCATGTCTTAAGGCTCCTCAACAGGCAGGGAATGAACATTCTTGTTTATTATTCCATCCTGGGGGCTGTGATTCTTCTCAGTTCTCTTATATTTTTGGTTGTGAGCCTAGCCTTTAATGGCTGAGCTATCTCTCCAGCCCTCTTCTCAGGTCTCTAAACTGTTAAGTATGCTGCAAGTGTCTTCATACATATCCCAAGTTTTCACAAATTTCTTTGTTTCAGTTGTCTTCCACACATTTTCAAATTACTTTCCTTTTAACTACTAGATATTACAAAAATGGCTGATTATGAAAAGTGATTGGCATGGTCTCTGAAAGAAAACTAAAGTGAATTGGCACACACTTTATTACTGGAGCCTATTTCTATTATCAGTTTTGTTGAAGTCCATGAACAGATCTTCACCATGTACTACTCACAAGACCACACTGTGTTTATCTATGTAAAATGTATATTTTCAACTTTAGTTAGGAGTGTGAATCTCTGTGACTGAAAGTCTGGTCCTACTTTCTAATTGCCATCAAAAGCATCATGTTATTACTATTATGCCTATTTTTCTCATAGTAGAAAATTATTGAAACGATATCACTTAGCACCATTCTAACCCCTACTATGCACACATGCATGCACGCATGCACACACACACACAAAGACATATACATACATAGCCACAAGTATGTACACACACATTTATAAAATTTATGAAAATGGAAAAGAAAGTAGAAAATATTAATATTATATTAGTACAAAACTTGTTGAAATACATATGTTGTTTTAAGCCTTTAATAACAAAAAATATTGAATTAAATTTTGTGAAGAATGATATTGTAGAAAGTTATATTTGTGTCATTAAGTTGTTATAAGAATGAACAGAAAGATAGAAGCTTCCCTTATGATTCTACATTGTTGACATTGCTCACAGTGAAGGTCATTTCAATCACAATTTGTTTCAATTTTTATGGTACTTTAAAAACATTTCTGCATGTTTCCAAAAGACTGTTTCAAATTTAGATTTCATGGTTAAACATCTGGGTTTGTTTCTGGTCCATTTAGCTGCATTAAATAGACACCCTATACTCCTTCAGAACACAAAAATAGATTTTGTGTGGAAAAGGGTGAAAGACAAAAGCTTTCTGAAAAATTAAGGGAGTGGGGGATTGGTTTGGGTTCACTTAATTTTAATTTTGGAAACATATTGCATCCCTTTAGGAGAGGATATTGTACATATTTTAACATCATTATGTAAAGTCAGAATTATGGGATGCCAATGCTATCATTTGCTTAATTTCAAGTAACATCAATATGTAGTAATTAATGTGATTTTATTGTATTGTAAAATAAATACCAATCCTGAGGCCTCCCTACTGTTCATTGACATATTTGAATCTATTTAATTAGTACATTGATTTCTGTGTTGCCAAATCTGTGTGTTCGTCAGCTCTAGACTACTCACATGAAGTACCTTTCATGTTCATGAAACTAATTTGATCTGAGGTGCCAAACACTTGTATTTTTTGGATATTATGATTATAGTGTTATAATGCTATTTCCTAAGTTCGGAACTCTGCATTTTCTCTTCACTGTCATTAACTTTACTCCTGATGTATTTTTGTTTTGACTGAATCAGGGTCTCACTATGTAGTACAGGCTTAGCTTTAAACTCAGGATCTTCTTGCCTCATTTTCCATGTGCTTACAGGATTTTGAAAAACCTTTTAATATTCTGTGTTTTTATACTAATGTGTTTCCTTAGGTCAGATTTTCCTTCTTTTTAGAAAAGATCTATTTATATATTTTTAATGTATGTGAATGTTTGTGTCTGTGTCTATTTAAGTGTATGTGCCACATGTGCAGGTACCTGCAAAGGCCATAATGGGGCATTGCATCCCCTAGAGTTGGAGCTTCAGGTGGCTGTGGGCCACTGGAGGTGGGTGCAGAGAACTGAATTTAGAGCTTCTGGAAAAGCAGCAAGCAGCCCTAACCTCTGATCCTTCTCTCTAGCTCTTGCTTCCCCCTTTTTATTCATTCCTCTCACACTTTTCAAGTTACACAGCAAATGCATACCAAATTACCTCCCGTGTTCTGAGCAACTGATTTCTGTATTTGCTTGTTGTCTGGGTACACAATTTCTAATGCTCCAGATGACACTGGAGCTTGTGTTGTCAGTATCACAAGACTTAGTTATCACTAAGTATTGCCTGTGATCACTATTGATTATAATTGATCACTATTCCTTTTCTTATTCTTGCTATTACTAAATGCATTATTACTCTCGCCTTCTCTCAAAAGATCTAATGATCCAATGATACTGGAATGGCATAAGTTGGTATGGCAAAGAGCAGGAAGTATAGAGCTCTAGTCTCACAAGATAAAAAAGAATACATTTCTTAATTGTAATCAAAGAGTGGAAACTCTAAGCTCCTGATGTTCATTCTCATTTTCGTCTGATGCACACCAGGAGGGCAGTGTAAATGGCACTGTACAGCTCTTCGCACCCACTCACAGACACTTGATATGGAGTAAACGTCTTTGCCTATTATTCTAAAAATGTACTGTTTGCAATAACAACAACAGTAATTTTTTTGGTTGACAAAAATTTTTTGTCAACAAACCAGTAAACCAGTATCTCTATTACAATATTACTATTTTAATCAGGACAATGCCAGACACAACAAATGCTGAGTTATTCAGCAGTTATAAAACACTGATGAACCAGTAAAGCGAAAACCACAGAATGGGATGCTGGAGAAGAACAGATAAGTCACAAGGAT
Source organism: Peromyscus maniculatus bairdii (assembly GCF_049852395.1). NCBI lineage: Eukaryota > Metazoa > Chordata > Mammalia > Rodentia > Cricetidae > Peromyscus > Peromyscus maniculatus. The sequence continues at coordinate 46,074,900 of NC_134854.1, forward strand.
TTTATTTAAGAAACTCCCAGGCCATAAACATACTTGACAAATGAGTATTGATACAATCCCCTTCCCCTGACTCCCTTCATTTCCATTTTCATCTTCAAACTCAGCATTCCATTTACCTTATTGAAGTCATATCTGTTACTGGTTCCCTTTCTCCATTTCTTCTCTTCTTCCTGCCCCTTCCCCTCTCCCTCTCCCTCTCTCCCACTTCCTCTTCTTCTTGCTCCTTTTTCTTCCCCCCTTCTCTCCCTCCCACCTCCTCTCTCTGCTCCTTTCTATCTCTTCATTCACTTTTAAAAAGGGTAGTAACAATTAGTAAATGTTGGTTAATTGTTTTTATAACATGAAACATCATTAGTTAAATAATATTAGAAAAGCGTTTAATTTATTTCAAAATATACAGTTATATTTTTAAAATATAGCTTAAACTTAATTTTTTCTCATTTTAAATTATTTATTTATTTATTGTTTTTAAATACATGCTGGCCATGTCTCTACTCAAAAATGAATTTAGATATATAAACTTCACTTTATTAATGGTGAATTTTATTTCTATCTTGATTGTGCACTTATTTTATTTCATGTATTCTTTGACATCTTCATACATGTATATAATAAATTTTAGTTATTTTTCAATTTCCATCCGCCTGTCTTCATTTTTCTCCCTTTCTCACTTAAAACTTTCTCCCCGGCAAGTCCCCAGATACTTTTTGTTTTCTTTTCCTGAGTTATATGGAGCCACTTGCAGGAGACCCGGCAGGGTGGTAGCAATTTACTGGAGCATGGGCCAGTTATGAATGGCTACACTACTGAAGAAAATGACATGGCCCCTAGGAATAATACAAACATAATAAGACACATGAAAATAATAAAAGCAAAAACTGAAGAAAGTACTGCTTATCCTTAAATATGCTTTTTATGTTTATCAATTATATAAATACGTATTTTAAAAAGTACTAGTAAAGGTGACATTGATCAAGTTTGTAGCTCTCCCTAATTGAAATTAACAAGGATCGAGAATCTTAATTGTTTGAAAAAGAAAACTCTATTTACCACTGACTTTTCACAGAGTAGCAATAGAGAAATTTAGACTATTCAACACACCAGAGACTGTTCAGATGCCATAGAATTCCTAGGCTTAAACTAGTTAAGATATTTCAAGTGGCCTATGGATAGTTTTCAATGAATCATAGTTTTCCAGACTGGGTTACACACTTCAAAAATGCAAATTTCTCTTATCAATCACAAAATTTTCTTTTTGGTATGATAGTCAAGTCTTTTTTAAACAGTAGTTCAAATCTATCTGTACATAAGCAAAGTGTCATGTTATCTAAGCATGGAAATTATCTCTCTTCTCTATAACAAAGCCATAGAATTTCATACAGAGCTATAAATTAAATATCATATTGGATAACATATGAAGGAAAAAGCTGCAAACTGTGACAGCATGTGTTTTCACAGTGTCATCATGCCTCTGATAAACATAACTTACTTTTTTGAGGGATCAAAAATCACCAAGTTTAAGTTGTTAGAGGTCAATTGCAACAAATCAAGGCAAGTGATGCAAAAATATTCTGAACCCTTCATGGTGTTCAGGTGCTGATGTCAAATGTTCATATAGGAAAAAAAAACCCACAAGACTCACTTGAAGTGTTTTCTCCAGCATGCTGGCCCTGAATGTACAAATCAATTTCCTAGGTTGTGACAGGCACTCACTGGGAATAATCTGCAATTTGTGTTGAGCATTTGCTGTTGACTTTCACTGCAGTATCTGTAATAATGGATACTCAGAGTATGTCTAAGAAGAGACAACGATTAAAATAAGAATGATATTCTTATTTTTATATACTTTAGACAGTGTCCCATTCTGTACCTATAACTGACCTATTGCTATCTATGTAGACCAAGCTGGCCTCAGACTCATAGACATGCTTCTACCTCTGTCTCACCAGTGCTGAGTGTGAGCCACCACACCAGGGAAGAATGTGATTCTTATCAACCACCAAATAACAAGTGTAAAATTAAGACTAAGAAATGTACACTTACGTGCATTCAGCACACTCTGAGTCATTATAGAATGACCCTTTGTGACATAAAGCAGAATTATGAGGATCTCCTGGAAAAGGTGTTACTGATTCACAATGCCAAGTACCTGTAGGTGTTTTCTACTCTATTAATCCATTTCTTCCTGTGTTGCTAAGCTTAAGTTTCTTGGCTGTTGTCACTTTAAAGATTTTTCGCTTATTCTTTAACTGAGGAGACTAATTTTCAAAATGCCCATCAGAGACTGTAAGTTATATTTCAGAAGTACACAGTGTCATTGAATGCACAAATGGTTTCTTGATTGATTCTCACTCAAATTCTGAGATCTTTAAATACAGATGTCTGGGTTGTGTTATCTAATGTTCCGTGAATGTTGCAAGAGTCTGAGGATCTGGATGACTGCTGTGTGGTATTGTTTGCTGAACAGGACATGGATGTTACACATAGGAACTTTCAACAATATGTCTACCTACAAAGACCACACCAGCTGACATGCCACCATGGTTGGAGGAAATTTCACAGGGCACCATCCACAAAGAAAGAGCTGCAGGCAATGGCAGCTGTGGGATGGAGAACCAGTTGTTCACTTGTTTGATTAGTATTTTTTTAAGGAGAACTTTGATCACAAGTTATCAGCCCTAAACACATGTAAATAAGGGCAGTACTAATTGGACTCAGTAAGTTTTGTGTTTATGTGTTCATGTGTGTGTGTGTGTGTTTATAACAAAAGTAAATATAAAAGAAGGGGTCATGGATTTGAGAGGAGGAGGGGGCAGACACTGGAGGAGTTGGAAGTGGGAGAGGAGGTGGAACTGATGCAAAGAAAGTGTACTTATGCACAAACATCTCAAATAATAAAAGATGCAATTATCGTCTTGATGGAAATTAAAAATTGGAGGCAAATAGTCATATCATTCTATGCTCCTATGCATCTCTCTCAAATGTGGGAACCACTGGTGCCTACATCATACATCGACCTGTTCTCTGAGAATTTATGGTGTTCTCTTTCTCCCTTCTCTTCATTCTGTATTTCATACACTATCAGGGTTTTTGTACAGTACGGAAACAGAAGTACCTATGGAGTCTGAATTCCAGCCCTAAGTGCCACTCCCCGGTGCTTTGTCCCTTTGTAAATAATCTAACCTGGCAAACCATCAAGTTTTATCATCTGTAAGTTATGTTTGTATTATATGGTCTTTTAAGTTACCTTAAGTCAAAAAATGTGATTAGTTTGTGAACATATAGGAACTTCAGCATAGTCAAAGTTTGTTTTTTTTGTGGACAGAAAATCACTTTAAAAACCAACTAGCATTTCATTCATTCATTGAAAAGAAATTTGAAAGATTATTATTTGCCAACAAGATACGAATGAGTGCATTAAGGATGTAAACTGATGTAGACAACAAAGGAAGACAAAAAACAACAAGCTAATAAATCATTGAAGCAGAGTAGGGATTTTATTCAATGAACCACTTAGGCACTCATTCAAGAAACTGTTGATAATATAGATGGCAGATATTCTTCTTAGTTCTGAGGATACAATTGAAAATAAAGTGGCCCTTGTCCTCATCCAGAGGTGTGGCAAGACATATATAAGAAGATGACTGATGTAATTTAAAGAAGCAGTAGTTAGGTAGTTATGAATAAGGTATAAACCAAAAAATAAGACAATGGAGAATGGAGTAAGAGGCTATTCTAGGAAGACAGCATGGCCAGGGTAGGATCTTTGATGAAGTCGGATGTATGTAGAGACTGTTCTGATGGCAGGGGTCTGCTCATCTGATATTCACAGGAAAGGGTTTCTTAGAGGAAAGCTATGTTATTCCTAGAGACCAGCGGGTCACTTTAGGTAGGTTTCCATGCAGCAGTTCAAACATGCAGTGAGGACAAGAAGTGAGACTACATAGACTGAGGAAGGCTGGCAGACAGGAGGACAGGTGCAGACAAAATCTAGCCTTCCAACGGATGGTAAGGATTTGGAACTTTGTTCTATTTTAGTGTAACAAACTTAAATGTTTTCAAGAAAGGTGGCATAATTTACCTTTAAATCATATGCTTGGCAGTTAAGCAGGGATGAGACATTGGAAACAAATATGTTCAATGGATATGCTAATATGTTAGCATCATGAGAGGAAATTTGTAAGTGGGGTAAGGTAATCAATTCACTAATTCCAAATCACTTGGAATCAAGACTAAGTTTAAACACAGAAAGAAGTGCCAGAGGAAGGCAGGAAACAGGAAAGCCCATATTTGGTCATATGTAAATCTTTGTAAATGGGAGTGATACTTGCTCCATTCCAACATGGCATTGTGAACAGTAGACCGTGTGTGTGTGTGTGTGTGTGTGTGTGTGTGTGTGTGTGTGTGTGTGTGTATTCAACCTAAATTACAATAATCTATTTTCTATGATAGCAGTATCAGATATCAGGCCAGGTCAGTTTTCTCTCGCAGCCTCCATGAACGTTGTGAGCCATGGTCTACAGTCTGGTGTTGTTTAAAAACCAGCACCAATAACTGTAAAATCTGTTATCTATGTTGTTGCTCTTTCTAAACGAAGTTATACAAGGGAATGAGGGGCCATTAAGAGCCAAATACTAACCCTTAGTTCTGCTTGGGCTAGTAAATTTTATAAAGTGAAATTGTTTTGTAACTTATTCTTTCCTGGTACTCAAGCAAATACAGCTATATTTTAGAAGTATAATTGACTAGTTTGATGGTTATAGCTCTCCTTCATTTTATTCCTGAGTTCAATTTTATCTCTCTACTAGGGGTTCACTGACAGGAGTGCAGACATCAGATTAGACTAATGATGGTTCAACTTCACGGTAGTGAGAACAAGATCTTGTTCAATAGGAACTACACTTCAAGTTTTGAATTTTGGTTATTTTTAACAAGTTGTCTGAGATATTTGGTGTGTCAGAGTATGACACAATTTTTTGGTTGGATAGCTTTGTACAGCTAAGGTAAATGTTCCTAGCACACTTGGGGCAGACCAGGCTAAGCTGCCATGTTTAGCAAGATAAAAATACCAAATGTTTTATGATTGTGAGATATTGCCAACTAAAGGGGGTTGTCTTAGGACATAACTCCATTTTGGGGCTACATGGTTTTTGTTGATTTGTTTATTGTTGTTTGTTTTGTTTTGGTCATAATCACTCTGAATGGTGTTTTTATTTCTTGGTGAGGAAGAACTTGCAAAAGAAACAATCAAGTTAAACCATCAGATGACAAAGAAAACCTAATGTCTCCTTAGAGGCAACAGGCAATGGTGAGATGTTGCTGGCTGACAATTAATTGTGTCTAAGGAGGAGTGAGGTTGTTCTTCCCTGACGGGTGATGATTAACTCCCTAGCTATTAATCATCTAATTGGGAAAATTGATTAACTACCAGATTCTCAGCATTTCAAATTACCTTACTGCCCCTCACCTTTTCTAAGCTATGTAACTGGTCAAAGCATATTAAAACATTGATTAGATTTACAGTAAGCTGTCCAGTCTTCAACATGAAGACTCTTTCAAAAATGACCATGGATGCAATTTCACCCATATTTTACAAAGAAAATGGATGTAAATGGTAAACAGACAAGAATAACTGGAATAGTACAATCAGCCATCATGTTGGGAACGTTAGAAGGTCTACCAATGTGATGATAAAATTTTGTCCTTGGTTTTATTAGATCAGTATAGAGATAGATGCATAGAAATGACACCTACATAAATGTTTGATGCATGCGTGTTAGAAAGATATATGAGCATAAATGAGTATATATGTTAAAATATATACATATGCATGCATATTTATGATTATGCATCCATGCTAGTGATTGTTCAATGTAGGTTGCATTAATACCTTAGCATCAGCTGCAAACATGCATTTCTTTTCTCTGAGATTCTACTTCTATCATGGCACACATGGCATTGCACCTACTGTTGCCAACAGTCCATAACTGAACTCTGTATAGATTCCTATTCTTTAATGGAAGCTTCCATACTGCTTTCATTATTCCAAACCCACTGTTTAAGTGTCTACCTTGGAATTCAAAATACTGTAGTTCCACATTTATACATATGTGTATGCTTATAAATCTATTACCTAGTGGCAATGAGTCACCTGTGAAGAGCCCTTATGTTGAGTACATCTGTTGTGCTGAGCAACAACAGGAATAGGAATCAGAACTTTCCTGCCCAAGGATAGAAAGAATATCATCCTTGCTCCTATTTGATCAGCATCAGAGAATTAAACTGCATAGCGACTGATAGAAAGGATTTCTGGTGGGCAGAAGGGGGTTTTCAATCCATATGGATGGACTTGTGGCATGGAGTAGGCATCACTATCATTTTTGGAGCAGGGTTTAAGAAAGCAAAGGTCCAGTCATCTATATCCAATATATTTCCATCCCGAATGGTAACCTGGTCCCAAGAGACCAGCTTGTCCCTTGTCATACTACCAAAAAGATGACACAGCTAGATTCTGCTCACACTGAGCCAACTCTCTTCTAGAATCTGGTTATATAAGGCATTTTATCTAAGATCTCCTGAGAGTGTCAAGAAGGAGAAAAAAGTGTGAAATTCACAAAACGATTGTATAAATGCTTTTTGTCCTGCTAGTGAATAAATGTATTAATGTGAAGGAGAATGAAGAATGGAAACTGTTTTGTTTTCTTCTACCTCTTTTTTGTTATAATTGAAAAAAATTTCATCTGTTAACAGCATAAAACATAGTATTTTTATGTCTGTATATCCTATGAAATAGTTACTAAATTAAACTAATAACATATCTGTTGCCATTGTCTGTTTGTCTCTTTGAGAGAAACAGTTATCAAACAGACAAACATACAAAAAACTAATAAATATCATGAAAAATTGGTGTATGATGTTTAGATTATGCCAAGGGCTCACTGCTTGCATATTTGTTAAAGATAAAACTCATTTGTGACTCATACAAACTTTCCATGACCTCTCGTTTCCTCACCCTGCATTTTCTTTTCTGAGCAAACCTCATTTTTATTTCTTAGTTACATACACAATATTATGTCTCTCCAAGTGTTTCCTGTATTTGTAATGTACCACATCTAAATCCTATTCCTCCTGTGCAATTCGACTAGCTGGGGTCTCCTCGGAGGTTTATTTCTGTCTGTGCAAGTTCCAATGCTTGGATATCTGTCTTACCCAGGCTTCCAAGAGTGACCTTGAAATATTATTGAACACCATGTTGTAATTTTCTGGTCAGCACCAAACTTTCTCTGTACTTCATAAAGAACATAAAAGCAGGTTGTTTTTTTCTGACATACATTATGGTCTGCAAAATGCTAGATGATCCTACCAGTTCTTCATTAGACATTTGGAAATAAATGATTTCCTTCTTAATTTTTAAATAAAAGGAGTGTTCACAATGGGCATTTCTTTGAGATGTTGGCCCTTATATCAGTGGAGCCAATGAATTTTTCACTGGGTAGGTCATCTAGTAATTACTGAACAGATCTGCCTCGGCTTTTACAAATTTGAATAAATTCTTACATAATGCAAAGGATTCCTGAAAACTGTGACAGTATTTGTCAAAGATCTGAATTAATTAACATAAGAATGAAAACAAGAGAAACCTGGGAGACATCTGCATGAACCTGACAAGACTACTCAAAGTACTTGGCCAAGGAGTCCATAAGCCAGATCTTCATTCTGTGACAAATCAACTGTTTAACCATCATATGGATGTGGCTCACAGATGACCTCATCCCTGTGTCTTTCTTGTGGTAAGTGTCCTGGATCTCAGGCAGTGTTCCTCTTGCTGGTAGTAAGTTACTGGCTGCTATTATGCTCGAAGGGTGATAAAATCAGCTCCATTAGTTGGTGCGTTTATATTCCTGATGCACCACACAGCCTACAGTGAGTTAGCTGTTTCCTGGAAACAACTGAAATGGGTGTACATAATCTGTCTTTTTATCCTTTACAATGTGAAGGACATTGTGCAAAAAATAGTCAGTTATTGGACATAAGTAGTATCATGGGTATTTCTCATATTTATTCTATCGATTACCTGAAAAGTGCTGATCGTGGTTTACAGGACCAAATGTTTCCTATAGTAATTGCTTCTTCATGCATCAACTAGAATTACAAAATAAGTTGAAATTCAAGCATTTATAACTTTAACAGGAAAAAAAAAACAACCCACAAAAATCAAACAACCTTTCCCTGACCTTTGTGCTTTACCATACAAGAGAAAGCAAAAATCAAAATAATAATATGTACCTGATTATTTCGGACTGGCATTCCTCCTGAGCGGCTTATTGAAGCAGAGAAGAAAACACTATGCACAGTGTCTAAATCCTGGACACATGCTTTATAAATTTGGAGTTGTAAAAACCAATATGGCAAGATGATATTTTCATCTTCAGTTGTAGATAATAATATGCTCAAATATTGTATAATCTAGGCTTCCCTTTTAGTGAAGTTGCAGTTTTTTGAGAATAACTTTGATCTATATACTGCATTTATTCAGTTGTTTGGTTGAGTTGATTTACTGGGGGTTTTTGTTTGTTTTTCTTGTTGTTTGTTTGTTTTATGAATTAGACATTCATGCATGAATATCAGTTTAAAATATTTTAGCATTCAGTTCATCAAATCTCACAGCTAAGACAGATTTGCATAATTGTTTAAGAAATGCTAGCTATACAGTTGAAAATTGAATGGTGCTTTAAAAATAATGAAGTAGTTGAAAACACTGAGATGAAGGCCTTCAAATAAGGGACACTAAAAGAAGCACTGGGGATTCTAGGCTAGGAATATTATTTTGCTATCAAGTTGTAAAATTTTTAAATATAGTATTCATGAGTTACCAGCTTGGTGTTGTTTACCTAAATAGTAATTTCTAAATTTCTGCCATGGAACTGCTCAGGAAAATGCTACATTTTTTTCTAAGTAAACATTTTCCTATCTCTGTACCAATGATATACTTTTCAGGTCTTCACTATAAAATACAGCTGTTGAGGTTCTGCAAAATATCTTACATGCATGTAGCTGCTGATTGTTACATGCTATATATAATAAAATATGTTGAAACCCAGGCCCTCAAGAACTATGAAGCCAACCTTATTGCAAGTTGTGAAACAAGTTCATTGCAGGGTCTAAGCAAGTTACAATGAGGTCACATTGAATCAGTGTTTGCCCTAACTCTGCATGACTGCTCTTGGAGCATGCCCAGTGGGGAAGAAGTCCTGTGAAGAGAGAAGCAAAGGCACCTTCATAAGTCAAGGATCACCAAGGGTTACCAGCACTTACAGAAGCCTGGAACTGGGCATGGAACTGATGATTCCCAGGAGCCTCTTAAAAGAAACAGCTATCCCACCCCTGGCTCTAGAGCTGTAACAGAATAAGTGTATACTGCATTAAGCTTGTTCTATAGCAAATTCAACAGTTGCTATTTAAAATTAGTATACTGGGAACATAATATACAGAATCAACAGCTAAGCTCTCTGATGCTTCTGAAGTGAAATGTTTGATCAGATCAAGTGGTAAAAACAAAACCAACTGCTTTAGTCCAAAGCCTTTAATTTTAGTAATAGAAATAGATTAGTCATGATCAGTATTTTTAGACATATGGCTACCTAATGTATTCTCTTTGAAAACAATTGAAAATCATCTACTAGACACTAGCATAGATTACAGTATTTTAAAATGTTATTAATTTTTGTGTACCTGTATGTGTATCACAGTGCATTTGTAGAGGTCAGAAGTCAGTTTTTTGGCATCTCTCTCCTTCCCTGAGATGGCTCTCAGTGATATAACTTAAGTTATAAGGCTTGCTAACAAGCCCCTGTACTCACTGAACCATCATCAATCTCTCAAAACAGGATTTTTATCCTATACAAGTTACAAGGCCATAGCCATTCAATAATACCCACTCTACAGCACAAATTGTAGATTCTTCTTTAACCATAATCCTAGTACTTAAGTACAACAAATGGCATTATTATTATAGACTCTGTACATGGCAAATTGGTGAGAAATAACAGAGAGTACATGAACATGATCACATCCAGGTGATGATCCTTTGCTTTCTCCTTCTGTACATGACTATTGCTATTGTCTAATACCTGATACTTATAACACTGCAACTATTACACTTGTCTACTGCTAGCCATATTTAACAAATGCTAATACAAAAACAACAGTAAGATTCTGTAAGACGCGTTGACACTAAAGTTGTGTCCAATAGACACAAATTGAAATGAAATGAGATTTTGCAGTTCATCTGACAGCCTTATTACTACAAGATTTGGGCTTTAAGAACAAAATATATTAACCTATCCAGAATTCTGAAACCACATACAGTAACTGTAAGCAAAAATACCCTACCATCATCACATACAAAGGCAGGATTTCTAAGTAAACTCATATATCTTTGTATACTCAATTTCCACACAAAATCTGATGTACAGTGAACCCAAGATACATTATTGAATGGATTGAATTGGCGATTTTATGCAATTTCTCTAAGTACAAAGAGTTCCCTCACCATCCTTTCCAGGTGAGTTATTGGTAGCAATTCTCTTCATACATCATAACTCCTGTTTCTAGCTTAGATCCAATTTTTTGCTATTTTGTAATAGTATTAGTAAGTCCAAATGATACCAGAATGTTTACCAAACACATTTGTTTCCTGGAGTTGAAAAAGCAGAAAACAACAGAATTTTGTTTTATTACATTCTGGAAATTAGAAATTAGTAATACACATATATCAAATATAGCATACACAGATGCTATAACATTTCAATAAGACATTGCAAAGACTGAAATAATTGAATGAAAGGAAAAAGGAAGAGATACATCACACACATAGTAAATTTACTATGGTAAGGAATTGGAAGAACTATGCCGGGCTAAAGCCTTCCCTTGTGCAGTCTCTAGGGTTCTGGTTGTTTCTTAGATTGGAGCTGTATCCTTCAGTCACTCCCTCCCTCATCCCTGGGCTTCTGTACCACTGTTGACCCATGTCATTCCTTTAATTTATTTTATTTTTATTTTGTTTTATTTTTTGAGATCGGATTTCATTATACATACCTGGCTGGCTTGGAACTAACTCACTTTATAAACCATGCTGGCCTTGAACTCACAGAGATCTGCCTTCCTCTGCCTCCTAAATAGTGGGATTAAAGACGTGTGCCACCATGTCCGGCTTAACATTTCCTCTTTAAGTTCAATTAGTACTCATACTGTTTAGCATTTGTTCTCAACTCAATTCTATCTGCAAGGGCTCTGTCTCCAACGAGGTCATTCTCATAATATTAGGGTTCAAATATTAATACATTCTTTTTTTACAGAAAAAAATTAAACTCGTAACACTAACCTATTACAGCCAATATAATTTTAGCGTAATACTCGGTTTCTGAACAATCTCACAGTCAGAATTCACATAACAAATATTCCTAACCTTTAAACCCATAGCCTTTTTCATCTGTATCATTTCCTCTCATCAAAGACCTCAATGAGAATCAGTGCTCTACAGTGAACTGAGAAAAGAGACTGGGAATGATGGTTGCCTGTTACATGTTGTATGCACATCATGTCTAGGTTATCAATCTGACCCAATGGAGCAATAATTACCACAACTGTGTCATTTTGACACATGAATATTATTACTTACATGTATCTTCCATCTGTCCCCAGCCAGTAAGTATGTGGTGTTTATATGCATGCCCTACATTGCTAAGAATGCAAATTGGTAATGGTTCTGCATATACGATACAGGCCAGTCTTATCAAGAATTGTTCAGTTGTTGTTGTACAGTTCACAAAAGAATGAATACCTCCTATTTTGATATAGTTGTATATATTATGCTAACTTAAACTATTACTCTCACTATCGTTCATTTTGCCTGATACATTTTTATGCCCATACTCTTCACAGATGCTATAACATTTCAATAAAACATTACAAAGATTGAAATAATTGAATAAAAGGAAGAGAGATACATTATACACTCATACACCCCCAAATATATACAATAAATGAATATGTAACACATAGTTGGTAGAAATAAAAATAAATCATTCCAAAATAGCTGTCTTTTTTACTTTGATTTTGAGTCCTTTTGGATACAAGTAATCATGATGAAAATTACTCAATATTTACAGTTACCCTAGAAGGAAAATTCTTTAATAAATGTTTCAGTTTAACCTTATATCCAGAACCCAATTTGTATTTATAGGCCACTAAAATTGATTCAGGTCAGCACCAGCATGAACAAATTCTGTAGGCACTTCCCTGCATGAGCTGATATTTGTGTCCCTTAAGCTTAACAGATAATTGCCTTCTCTAGGCAGACTACTGGGGCCTTTTGTAATGTGGAAAGCTGCAGCATTAGCAAGCCCAGGTATTTTAAAGTGAGCTAGGTAAGAGGGTGGACTTTCTAGGATGATAAGAGGGGCTGTAAAACTGCTGACAGCAGTTTGCAGTAGACAATAGGGAAACAGGCAAGTGAAATCAGAAACATGCACCAAGTCAGAGGCACAGGCTCTTTGGGAACAAACAAAATATCTTCTTTCATGTAAAATAGCTAGGAAAAAAGGTTTACATGACTCTGATGAGCTGGAGATCACAAAACTCAACTTTTCTTTATATATAAATAAATTAAGTGATCCTATTTATGAAATCAGAGAGAAACTCTTACATCCCTCTTTAGTTTATTCAATTAAAAAGTTTATGTGTTAGGGTGTGTGTCTGTGCACCACTTGTATGCAGTGCCCACAAAGGGCATAAAAGGATATCTGATCCCATAGAACTGGAGTTACATGTGGGTGATGGGAACCAGACCTGTGTTGTCTAGAAGAGTAACAAATGCTCTGAAATATAAGCCATCACTTCAGCCTTGATCTCTTTCTGTTTTATAAAAATATGCATTTGTTGTGATGGATACTTCTAATGGAATTTTGATATTTGAAGTGTAAGTGGTAAGAGAGCAATTGAACCTGGAGGCTGTAGGCTAGAGTTTATCATGTAGTGACCTTTCTGTATATTAATCAGTTTATTATTTGTCTGTGCTTTTCCTTTGAAAGAATAGTACATATATGTGTGTGTATATGAAAGAGACAGAGAAAACTTAAATAATCAAATACCAACCCAATTGGATTCAAGAACAAACAATGCCTTCTCAGTTCAGAAAATGCATAAAGAGAACAAAATATAAATAAAAAGTCCAGGATGGTAAAAATTATTACAAATAAAGTCCCGATGTTCTTATGGTCCACAAAGCAGGCAAAAATGTTCACCGACATAATATTCTTTTAATTTGTTTTTAAAATCTTAAAATCTGCCCATGAACAGAAATGTAGAATTTTAAACATTAATTTTGGTTCACTAATATTAGATGTAGGAAAAAACTGTCTCTTGCTTTAAGATTTTTCACCCTTATTTTGCATTTAGGGTCATCTCAGGCATAGAAATTCTGCTATGATTGTGTTTTCTCTGCTCAGTGCGTTTCTGAGAGTTCAGCTTAGCCCCCTTTGCTTCTTTATGCTATGGTGTGCTCACCTCTGCCCAGGGTCTCAGCAAGTGTGACCTTTGCCCTAAAGCTTGCAAATGAAGCAGAAGGTGGAATCCAGGGTTGCAGAAAGTAGGGGGGGATGGGTTAAAACCCTAAGACATTCTACAGCATGTGTGGCCTTTTATGATAAAATCCTGGACAAGATCAAACACGGCTCAGGTTTCACCCGGGGCAAATTAAGTTCAATTTAACAGGAAAGGCAACAAAAAGAGTAACATGCAGAAATGTGAGATGCAGCTTTCTTAATCCAGCAGTGTTTTTATTTTTTTTGTGGTGGAGCTGGGGATTGGACGCCCCCCCCCCCCCCAAGGACACTTGGAAAGCACCCTGCCGCTAAATACCACTAAACTTCATTAATTTGGAAACCTGTGTGTTTATTTCCATTACACTGGGAGTCAAAGCCATGCCATGGTGCATGTGAGACAAGGACATTACCACTGATATCCATCTCCAGTGCAAGAAAGCCAAGTGGGCTTGTTGTCTAATGCTGGGATTCAAATCCAGAGCATGTAGTCATTAGGTGAGGACTCTGCCACGGAGATACACTGTAAGGCCAATAAATCTTTTTCTCTCTTTCTTTCAGAAATTAGAACGAACCACTCCTCCCGTGGATATGAAAATGATAAGCGAAAGAAATACTCTACTTTCAATTTGTAAATTATACATAATTATAAAAGACTGCTTTTTTCAAGTATTAAATATAAAGACAGAAGTTCAGTGTGTAACCTTAGGAATACAAAGAGCCCTCTGAATAAATCACTGTCTAGAGAGCCAAATAATGAGACAAAGTAAACTTCTTGGAGAAAGAGGCTGTTATTTTTCTATATTTATGATTCCATGGTGGAGCAAGAGAGAATTCTGTTAGCTGGTAATTAACTATGAGACAAAAGAACTAATACTGAGGAAAGAGGAACTCACATGTCCTCAGCCAAGCTGTGACAATTATAGTGTTAAGTTGAATGATAACCAGGAGTGCCAGCCAGGGACACAGAAGTATTTACTGCTTCGACGTTGTCAAATTAAGAACTTGCTGTTTTCAATCATTTTACTGTTCTTTAAGTGAGCATAAAATCCAACATCCTTCATTCTAATTAAACAGGAATAGTCTAGGAAATAGATGTGCTTCCACGGGCTGAATGCTATTTTCTTACTCACTTATCAGCTCCTAAACAGTGCTTAGCACCCGAATGCACAGCTACTCACCAATAGAGATGAGGTTGCCCATCAGCAAGGACACAGACAAGCCACAGAATCTTTTATCCTATTTTTCACTTTCAAGAACATTCTTCATGATACAAAAATTAGCCTACCCATCTGAAGAGAAAGAAAAAGTGCAAATTCAATTTATTTCATTGGTGAATCTGCAACTCATTCTGTAGAACTACAAAGAAAGTATTGAGGTTTTTATGATGTGTCAGTACAGGTATTCAGTCCATTCAACGTGTGCGGTGATGGTTTACTGCTGTGGGAATGGTAATACAATGGGCAAGCATATGAAGTTTTAAAAAACACATAAAATTGGATGCCTCTGTATGAAATTAGTACTATATTTGTTACTATTCAGAAATTACTGGTTGCTGCTTAAAATGTATTTCTTTATTATAATCAACTTGTTAAACATATAGGATATGCATAGGAAATGATTTAAAAGGAGTTACTTGATTACCAAAAGGTATCTCACTCTGATTTTGATCAAGCTAATGATCATCTCTATGACTTTGAATGAACTGCTCCCTCATTAATCCTCATGCTAATCATCTGTGGAATGGGGATGATGCTTTATGAATTATCAGCATCTCTGGGGAAATTTACAAAATACAAAATATCTGTCCAGAATACCTGGAACAAAATATATTCCAATAATATCAGTTCTGACCACGTCTCCACCCCTGTCACTGCCATTATGGTTAGTTAGTCACTTAAAAACCAAGGTGAGGTAAATAAAACCATGGGAAAAATAAGCATATGTTTACAGTTAAAAGTTTTGAAACAAACCAATTCCCATCTCTCTGCTTTGCTTGATGGTTCTCAACTTATCAATTTTAAATGGACTCTACTTACCCCACATCCCCGAGAAAGAATTCCTGAGCAGGCATTATGATCTGTCCCCATGTGGCTGTACTTAATTTTTTTAGTTAGATGTATGTTATTTGATAAAGGGAGAGAATTTCAAAACTACTCTTGGAGTTTTTGTGCTTTTTGAGAGTTTGCCTCTTCTCTAGATGTAAGTTGGGTCCCTGTTTATTTTAATTATATGTATTATTGAAGATATTTTAGTATGAAATTCTGCATCTACATGATAGAGGTTTGAATTTATCTGTCCGTTAACTGGTCCAAATTGCTACCCAGGCTTCACTCTTCCTCTCTTATGAACATTTCTCCCTGTTTAAGACTCTAAAACATGCTCTCATATTGATTTCCTTTGATCTTAATAACCACTGTTGTGTGGAGTCAGGTATTGCATTTACTATTCTCATACTAAATACGAGAAAGCTGGCATCTGAAGACATGGTTATCTCTGAATAGGTTAGGTAGCACATAGATTGATAGGTGCCTACAGTATTACTCTGATTATCTAGTCAAACTAGTTGACAAACAAGCATGTATAAAGGGCAAATGCAACATGGAGGTAGTTACAGAGCCTAGTTTCAAAAATTCAATACAGATACCAGGATTATTAGCTTTGTAACAAAACTGAGTGCCCTTAGAATATCATCCTTAATAAATGCTACTGTAGCAACCTAAAATCAGTGAAATACACTGAACTTCCTAAGGCTCAATATTGTGAGAAGGACTTAATTTGGGGTCTATGATTGCTATGAATCCCTTTACCTTTCCTAGCCAAAAGAAGGCAAACCATATGGACATGTTCACGCTCTTAGACACTTTACGAATTTGTCCTCATTGCAACATAGGGACACCTCATATAAAACCTTGATTCTTTAGACTTAGCTTCCTTGCCAAAATGCTACACAGAAGTTAAGGAGGGAACTCAGCCAAGCTTGAGGGCATTGTTTAGCGTTAAGTACTATATACCAGCTCTCCATTCCTTTGTGCCAAGAAACATATATTTTCCATCTGGTTGTACCTCTGCTGTGTGGTTAGGTAAATGATGCAGAGTGTGTTAATTGCCTGTGGCAGAAATTCTTAATCGATGGGGCTAGCACAGGTAAGTTAGTGCCAACTGACTCAATGCTGTGAGTAAAGGACCATTAGGAACAGTTAAGCCACTGCTGAATACTCAGATCCATTCTTGGAAAACAGGATGGGGATAAGAAGATAAATGCCATGGTGACCAACACCCTAAATCATCAGGGATCACAAGATAGCAAAGACTGGAGCTAACATCATCTCCCACAATGTTCTTTAGATTTCAATTCATTAGTTTTAATTAGAATAAGATATCAAATATGAGGAAATCTATTATAATTTGGTTTGCATCAATAGTATATTTGGAACTGGTAACTGCTAAGATCTTGGGTGGTAAGGGAAACCTAAGAGATGAACAAATATATTCTAACAATAACAATACTGATTCTCAAAGTCTAAGAAACAATGAGATGTGCAGTGTAGTCAGATAGTGCTGTAATGGGAGCTATAAAGAGGCATGTGCTGGATTCTGACAACAGACAACTGGCTAATTATGATCTCAGATAAGGAATGTCTTTCATTCAGAGGTTGTTTAGAAAATAGATCTTAAAGGATGAGTCAGACAAAGATATATAGGAGACAAAAGAATTCACACAGGAGAGCAAGGATGCTCATGGTCAGGCACAGGTGTTGAGAATAGCTCTATACCATTTGAATACTTTCATCCCCTTATTCTTAGTACACAAAGCTATCTCAGTTTATTTTTACCATAATGAATGTATTTTGTGAACAACAACAACAAAAAAAGAAGTTTAGAGATATGAAATCACATGCCAGTCTACATTCCAACTGGTAGCTTTTGCCAGGAGTCAACAAATACCTACCATATTTGAGCTACCACTGAGTTCTCTGAAATAGGCTCAAGTTGATGTATACCATAGACAGGAATAGAGAATGGGAAAGATGAGTTTGATGTGTAGTCTTAGGTCACCTGGTAGAGAAATTTGTCATATTTCAAGAGGAGCACAGAACTAGCACTTAGTGTACAGAGAATCAACAGGTGAGCCAATGGTGTGAACAATAGTTCTGCATTTGAACTGCTAATATAGAAGAAAACTCAAATCAGGGGACAAATGCTAAACTTTAGAGATAGCACAGTCCCCAGACTGTCAGCCAGACTAGAGTTATGAACGGAATGACAAAGTTGAGGGCAAGCTGAATCATTCCCCATTAAGAAGCAGGCTACAAAGCAAACAGCCTGCCAGAGAGGCAAAAGTATTGATTGACCATTTAGTGCAAATGATGGAGAACTAATTAATAACTGCAGCTGTCAGGAAGCAGTGATTGTTGAAACTAAATATAGATTTCTTTCTCTCACCTTCATGCGCTTTAATGTTCAAAGCATTGTTTGATGTGAGTTTAATGCTTCCTTTACCCCTTCTGTAAATTCTCTGGGTATTTTATCCTGTGTCTTTTTGTGGGTATCTGTTTGCATATGTTCTTTCATTATTACTACTATGATTACTATTGCTGCTGCTATTGGGGTTGTAAAAGTCTGAGATTTCCTATAAGTTTTAGCACTGAAAACCTGAAATGCTTCAGGAAGACAAGTGATAGCGAAGGTCATCAAGGGCATTTCAAATCTGATAGTGACACTGAAATGAAGGCATCAAGTCAGCTTATAATAATTAGCACAAAGGTGTGAGTATATGTTGGTGTGTGTAAAGGAAACAGAATATGAAAATACAATGCATAAAAAAGTACAAATTTGACCACCCCAAATCTATGGTTCTGTAGTCAATGTGAAAATGTTTGAATTAAGCGACAGAAAAGAACACTCTTAAAAATGAGCCTAAATATCAAAGTGTACTGTGAAAAGAGTCCATACAGTTTCCAATCAGCTTCAGCTGCACTATATAGGGGATGCTAAACCATTTGTTTTACTGGACATTGATTAAGCGAAGAACAGAAAGCTAATGGGAATTACTGAGGTTGGGTGGTGTGTGTGTGTGTGTGTGTGTGTGTGTGTGTGTGTGTGTGTGTGTTTAAGCAATAAATA
Organism: Peromyscus maniculatus bairdii; assembly: GCF_049852395.1. Taxonomy (NCBI): domain Eukaryota; kingdom Metazoa; phylum Chordata; class Mammalia; order Rodentia; family Cricetidae; genus Peromyscus; species Peromyscus maniculatus. The sequence continues at coordinate 46,093,628 of NC_134854.1, forward strand.
GGAATTTACTGACACATAACATAGTCAAATATGACTGTTTCTTCAGAGGCTGTGCTTCATACCAATTGTTCCCATCTCCCTGTTTTTCTCAAAGCTTCATGAGGGGAAAACTGCTTGTCAAAGTCCAGTCAAACTACTTATAAACTATTCTCTTCTGCATACTTTAAAATCATACTTATTTTTATTTTCTCTTTTTCAATTTGTTGTAGATACATATTTTAAATTTTAAATTAGTTCTTAAAATTAGTGATGTTATGTACGTATTTGTGGTGTTGGGGATAAAACCCAGGATTTGAACATACAAACCAAGAACTGTACCAATAACTACATCCTCTGCCCAACATAGGTTTGTATTATTTCTTTATTTTCTTTAAATGTATGTCTTATATTTTAGTAAGTTTATTTTTGAAGGGTTCTTTTTCTTAATCCTTTGGGAATTCTCATATATGTATACAATTTATCTTGATCATATAAAGCCCCTTTCCCAATTTCCCTCTAGAACCACACACACATATATATATATATGTATATATATATATATATATATATACATATATATATATATGCTTTTAAAGAGAGCAATTCTTTTTTTTAACAGAATTAATTCACTTTATTTTTCTTGTAATAAAAAATTTTAAGTGGCAGCCATAGCTGAAAACCAGTCCTCTGAATGGAGATTTTGATGAGGGTTTTCACAGATGGTCAATGAATTCCTGATAAGGAAACTTTGTGAATACAGTACTTTTCCAAAGATTAGGGGGCAAGTAGTGGTAGGTCTTGGAGAAGGCATCAAAGGTGTCCTTGGCAAAGTTTGAAATTTCAGGCTATGAACAACGCTTCTATAAGTAGCCAATGGTAGTGATTCTTCAGCAATGACTAACTTGACTGCAGAGAGACAAAAGTTAGGAGTCCTGGCTACTAGACTTTTATTCAGAAATAACTTATAGTCTATCTCATAGCTCTGAAAAGACAGCAAGTGGTCACTGAAACCTGCTGTAGAATATTTGTATAACTATGCAAAGATGTGTTGCATTTGTTTAGGTTGAAGAATATTTGTTTAACTATGTAAAGATATACTACAATTGTTTAACTATATATAGATGTATAGTTGTTTTACCTTGCCTGCCTAAGGCACCTGATTAGTTTAATAAAAAGCTGAATGGCCAATAGCAAGGGAGGAGCTATAGGCATGACTTCCAGGCAAGGAGAGTAAACAGGAAGAAAGAAATGAGCTGTCAGGGAGACATCAGACAGACACAGCGGAAGTAGGAAAGTAGGTCATACAGAACGAATGAAAGGTACAAAGCCCTGAGACAAAACGTAGATGAATAGAAACACGTTAAATTAAGTTATAAGAGCTAGTGAGACAAGCTCAGGCTAAGGCTGAGTATTCATAATTAATAATAGGTCTCAGTGTCTTTATTTCTGAGCTGGTTGGTGGCCCGAAGAAAATTTCAGCTACAGACACATCATAAGTGATTACTATTACAAGTCAGAGCAACACTTCCATGCCCAGTGTCTCTATAAAGTATCATTTGCAAAATAAAACAGCAAATCAAAGAAGAAAGCAGAAAAAAGTAAAGCCAGAAGTGCCTACTAGAGGAAGTTGTACCTCAGTGTAGTGCCTCAGATGTCCTGTAAGTGGTCAGTTTATTGTGAATTCCGCTCCTTTCTTTCTGCACTAAATGATTGTAGTAAAACTGTGAGAAACAATGCTGAAGCTAGAATGAGAGGACAACATCGATTTCCCTTTCTCTTTGTTTCTGGGAAGGGTTGTTCTGGGGACTAATTTAAATTACCAGTTAAAAATCTGATAACAGGAGGGAGTACCGAGAAGAAACAAAAGTCAGGTCCTCTGTCCTTTGACCTTTCACATTTGTTTCCAGCATCCCACATTGAGGACCAGTGCCCGCTTCCAACCTGTCACCTTTCACCTGGAGTGCCGCTTGTCCTCTGGCACACCACAGCTGACCGGTGACTAATAGCCTCGATGGTGTGTCTAGGCTTGCAATCATTAGCTTCCAATTCTGACAGTAATCTGTAATCCTACCCTTCATCCCTCTGCAGCCTCATCCCTTCTGCCTCCTACACTGCAGGCCAACTGGGAGCCACACACTCCACCTTGGTCTCTGTCCAGTTCCTGCCTTTGCTCTTGGGCCATGTTCAGATCACCACTTTCCAAGCTCATATTCTTGCCAGCCTAATTCTTTGAAGCTGCCAGACCATTGTGAAAACATTGAGCTTCTCCAATAGAAACATTAACCTTTATTTTTTATTTTTTTTCTAATGTTTGGTACTAAGAGCTAGTCTGTGTTTTCTAAAGCTGGTGAGTGTAAATTGTTGGACAGTGAACAGAGTTTGTACATTTAAAATTTTTCTTTCTTCTACAGCTCCTCTGTGGATCTGAAGTAACCAAGACACTCCATGCAAAGCAAATTTTTCGAGTCAACAAACCCAACATAAGGTCTGACCTTTGTATCCTCCTGCATTCTAATGTCATTCAATTTCGTTTCTTAATATGTAGAAACTGAAAACAAAAGCTGAGATGTTGTGATTGGGGCCCACTGTGATTCAAGTTTGTGTGTTGCTCCCAAGTTGTTCTTTTATCTCCTCCCATTTTCCTATTGGCCTGGTGATGTTCTGTACAATTCCATGAATTTGTTTCTGAAGAAACCAACTTGTTTAATCAAACATAGTTGAGTATAGGAAGTAACCCACACTCATGAGCAGGAAAAGAGAAATTCTGACCCATGATTCTGAATCTAGACACGGCATTTTGCTACTCTTAAGAATCCATTTCTCCTATTTAGGTCTCTCTGTTATAAACAGGTGCTGTTATCATGTAGATGTATATCTGCAGTCCATTTCTTGATAAGGATCCATACTGGCAAAAACCTTGAACACAGCCTGTTCTACCACAATTCACTAAGGACTTGAGACAAAACTTGACAGGCTTTGAAACACAGCCTTTCTTTTAAAAACAGAATCAGTGACCCAAAGATAACTCAGTGGTTAAGAGTACTAACTGTTCTTCCAGAAGACCTGGGTTTGATTCCCACCATCCACATGGTATTTGACAACCATCTGTAACTCCAGTTCCAGGGGATCCTACACCTTCTGCTGGCTTCCCTGGGCACAAGACATACAGGTAAAATACTCATATAAAGAATATAGAATATAATAAAATTAATATTAAAAGTATTAGATTATTACTGTCCAACATTGAGTACAAAATATGGAAAATGTGTTGGATCTTTATGACACTGGCTTATCATAGATACATATTTTAGATAAATGACAAATGATGTTTATAATTGTGATAGAATATGTTAGTACATGGGAAATATCTCTTAAAAGATATTAAATTCTCATGGAGATTTCAAACCTTCATGCTTCTGAAATCTAATTCTGCTGTGGGATGTTCTGTATGGTAAATGTGTTGCTCTGATTGGTCAATAAATAAAACACTGATTGGCCAGTGGCTAGGCAGGAAGTATAGGCAGGACTAACAGAGAGGAGAAAAGAAAGAACAGGAAGGCAGAAAGAGGCACAGCCAGCCACCACCATGACAAGCCGCATGTGAAGATGCCGGTAAGCCACGAGCCAAGTGACAAGGTATAGATTTATAGAAATGGGTTAATTTAAGATATAAGAACAGTTAGCAAGAAGTCTGCCACGGCCATACAGTTTGTAACAATATAAGTCTCTTGTGTTTACTTGGTTGGGTCTGAGCAGCTGTGGGACTGTCGGGTGAGAGAGATTTGTCCTGACTGTGGGCCAGGCAGGAAAACTCTAGCTACATAATTCTTTTTTTTTTTTTTTTTTTTTTTTGTTTTTGGTTTTTTCAGACAGAGTTTCTCTGTATAGTTTTTGTGCCTGTCCTGGATCTTGCTCTGTTTTTGTGCTTGTCCTGGATCTTGCTCTGTAGACCAGGCTGGCTTTGAACTCACAAAGATCTGCCTGGCTCTGCTTCCCCAGTGCTGTGATTAAAAGTGTGCACCACTGCCAATGCCCTGAAATATAATTCTTATCTCAAGCATCTCTAAATCAAGCAAGACATCTAAATATAAGAAGCATTATTTTTCTTAATGGGAGACTGAAGAGCACAACCTGGAATTTTTTTTTATTAAGAGATTTTCTATTCATTTTACATATCAACCACAGACTTCCCTGTCCACCCTCCTCCCACTCCCCAGCCTTCCCCCCAACTCACCCCCCTTTCCAACCTCCTCCAAGGTAAGGTCTCCCATGGGGAGTCAGCAGAGCCTGGTACATTCAGTTGAGGCAGGGCCAAGCCCCTCCTCCCTGCACCAAGGCTGTGCAAAGTGTTTCACCATAGGCACTGGGTTCCAAAGGGCCAGCTCATGCACTAGGGACAGGTCCCGGTCTCACTGCCTGGGGCCCCCTAAACAGTTCAAGCTAAATAACTGTCTCACTTATCCAGAGGGCCTCCAGTACCGTGGGGGCTCTTCAGCTATTGGTCCACAGTTCATGTGTTTCCACTAGTTTGGCTAGTTGTATCTGTACTTTCATGATTGGAAAAAGTACACCCTATTATTTTAATAGATAGGAAGACATTTCCTGGAAATGGCCTTTTAATGTTTTAGTCTGAAGAGCTCATTTATATATACTAATTAGTATAATTATTTTAAAATTATTTTAAAGCATTTAACCTTCAGCCAAAAATTTCTCAAAAGAGAACCACCAAAAAATCTTGATTCTGCTGATATTTATAGCTACTAAGTCCTTTGTAAATGTGTATTATGGAGACCTGCTTCCCAAGTAGACACTCCATTAATGTGAAGACACTGTGGCAATACAGAGACTCTCTGTGTTTGAGGGATGCACAGGAGCCAGGTTTAAATTATACATTGTTGAAGTTAACAAGGTATTAGATGAAGTGACTAGTTTTGCTTTATAATATATGTATTTATTCAATATTTTAATAGAATTTTTCCAAATTTCTTAACTAGAAGTGTCACCTCTCAGCCTCAGGTGTGAGGATAATAGCTACATTTTTTAATTCCAAACCTCTCATTCACAGAGCTGATACAAATAGGTGCTATAAATCATATGTGCTAATGTACACATGACAAAGATGTTGCTGTGTGTTACCAAGTCCCTCTGTCACATGACAAAATAAATCATCTATGTCTCTCCTTTGTAATTCACCCTCAGTTATCAAGACAAGATATATTTTATGGTTGAGCACAAGAAGTTAACATTTTGTAGAAGTTTGAATGGGAAATATCACCAGAATCCCATCTGAATATTGACCCACAGTAGAGAATACAGTTTGGGGTCTACTTAGAGCTGAATCCAAGCTGGAAGAAGTACTTCACTGGGGTGGGCTTTGAGAGCTTAAAGCCTCATCCTACTCCTGGTTCTCTGTGTCTGTCTGTCTCTGTCTCTCTGTCTCTCTGTCTCTCTGTGTCTCTCTCTCTCATGCTTGTAGTTCAAGATGTGAACTCTAAGCGCTGGTTCCAGCTGCTATTCATCTTTCTGCTGTGCCTCCTCAGGATGACAGAATCTTATCATCTGGAACCATAAGCCAAAATAAAACTCTTTCTTTCATAAGTTATCTTGTCATGGTGTTTTGATCAAGGAGCAAAGCAAATAATATGCTCTTGAAAGATGAGTTATTTAAAATCCTTATTTTATAAAGAAAAACATTATATATACATATATAATTGATGTTAGAAATAACAAATAGGGGATAGGGGCTGGGTGGCGGTGGTGCACACCTTTAATCCCAGCACTCTGGAGGCAGAGCCCAGCAGATCTCTGAGTTTGAGTCCAGCCTGGTCTACAAAGCAAGCTCCAGGACAGGCACCAAAACTATACAGAGAAACCTTGACTTGAAAACAAAAACAAAACAAAACAAAACAAAAATGCCAGTACCAAGTTGTTTTATTACTGTAGCTCTATAGTAGAGCTTGAAGTCAGGGATTGTGATGCCTCCAGAGGTTGATTTATTGTACAGGATACTTTTGGCTATCCTCAGTTTTTTGTTTTTCCAAATGAAGTTGAATATTGTTCTTTCCAGGTATGTGAAGAATTGTGTTGGAATTTTGATGGGGAATGCATTGAATCTGTAGATTGCTTTTGATAAGATGGCCATTTTCACTATGTTGATCCTACCTATCCATGAGCATGGGAGATCTTTCCATTTTCTGATATCTTCTTCAATTTTTTTCTTAAGAGACTTAAAGTTCTTGTCATACAGGTCCTTCACTTGCTTAGTTATACCAGGCTCTGCTGACTCCCCAGGGGAGATCTTGCCTTGGAGGAAGGGGGAATGGGGGGTGGGTTGAGAGGGAAGCCTGGGGGGTGGGAGGAGGGAGGACAGAGAAATCTGTGGTTGATATGTAAAGCGAATGGAAAATCTCTTAATGGAATAAATAAATAAATAGGAATTGGATAAAATAAATTCCATTTCAAAACTTAGGGTGAACTAAAAATTCAAGGAGAAATGATCTTGTTGAGGCATTGAGATGGTATAAGAGAACCCAGAGGTCTACCAGACTTTGTCAATGGAGTGCAGTGACCATGGAAAAACCTTGACACATACAAGGCATGTGAACAGAATTAAATCTTATATTGAGATTGTAATTTATTCATCTTTCTGAAGACTTTAGGTGTGCCTAGGGAGAAAGAAATGCCCTCTACAAGGAAGTGGTCAGAAGGAAACTTCTGGCGAAATTTCCCTTTCTTGGAGCTTATGGATCTTTCTCACATAGTATGCATATTAATGGAAGAATGCTAAATAGAGCTTTAAGATGCTTCTTTCCTACAACTTACATAGAGTCAGACTTTAATTTTACATCTGTTATTAACAGTTACCTGAAATTTCTCTTATTGTTGAGTCAATGTGACATTATAGGATGCATTATAAGATGAAGAGGATATTCAGCACAAATTGCCTTTGTGCTAGACCAGTGTTTCTTAAGCTATTTTCAACCTATGATATAGTTTCATATCAGGTCATTTATTATGTACTTTTTGTGAAAATCTGATGGGAATGTGAGAAAATGACCAGTTTTGTCAGTAACTATTTCCTGAGCTGGGACAATTAACTTGGTCTTCCACCATATCTGCCTCACCTGTCATAATCCCATATTCCTCATTTCTAAAATTTTCTCGCTTTAAAATTCTACTGGTTATGTTGGATCTGTTATGTTAGTATGATGGTTTGCATAGTCTCATATATATTGCCTCTAGGTGATAGAGTAACCCTTAGAAGGTGGGCCTGTTGGAAGGAAGATAGTCTCTTGGAGCATGCCTGCCATGGGGATGTTGGGATGCTATTCTTTTTCTCTCTAGACAGTCTTCCTTTGTCATATGATTCCACCATGGTGCACTATGCTACCTTGAATCTAAATTGCCAAGGCTAAGTCATGCCAGACCCTACCTCTAACACAATTAGGCAACACAAAATTTTCCTTCATATTAAGTGGCTTATCTCAGATAACATAGATATAGCAAACTAACACAACTTAATGATACATTTTCTGTCTTATTCCCTGGTCATATACTATTTAAAGTTTGCCTTTTATTCCTCTTTCCCATATCTTAGTACTAGAACATAATATAACACAGTTTCTAACAGGCAATGAGACTAAGCATATAATTCTTCTAGCACACAGGAGACTAGTGGCATAATTAAGCAATTTTTACAATGAATGAAAATGACATACTTGAAAATTGGCCATGTGTGTCAATGCAAAAATATTATCTACATGATTACAATGTATAAAATGTATTTAATATTTGATGTTTCATTTTCTTTTCTCCAGAGTTGCAACTTTTATATCAATTAGTTTATTCAAAGTCAATTTTAAAATATAAAAACATTTAACGATTGTCAGTGAGTCGACAGATGGCTTATAAAATACTTGGAATATTTGAAAGTGAAATGTGATAATCCATGGAAGTAATTTTATCAGGAAGAAAAAAATAAATAGAAACTTGGAAAAATGTTAGTCTAGCAATAGCTTCATGGTATGACTATCTTTAGGTAATACTTAGAAGGAATGGAGATGCCCATGATATAAACCATTGTAGTGCTGACAATTGTAACAGAACAAAAATAATACATTCCAAAAATAAAGTGTTATTGTTCCTTTGTGTCAATCTATAATGCATAGGTTGACACCCAGTCCCTAAGGAAACCACATTGTGGGGCAAGGAGTGGGCTTGGAAAGGTGTTTAGTTCATGAGGGCAGAATCCAACTGTGAACTGAAAACAGAGCAACAGAATGCCTTCTAAAGGATGAGCCCTTGATAGATATTGAATATGCCTTAAATTTTATCTTGAATTTATAGACTTCAGATGATTAGAAATAAAATTTTGGCATTTAGGATTTACCCAGATAATGGTATTCTGTGATAGCCATCCAAAAATATAAAGACAGAAATAAATGCAAGGCCATGTTTTAGGATGGTGAGCAGGAAGCCTAGTTTTACCAGAAATGCTTGCTTCCTGTTCCACCATAAGGTAGTTGCACTTGATAGCATTACAATGAATTGCACATTGGGCATCTCCATTCCTTATAGATATTTCCTGAAGATAGTCAAACCATGAAGCTATTGCTAGACTAACCTTCATGATGACACCCTGAGAAACAAGTTCTGCTTTGAATAAAACAAGGTTGTATTTTAAGGTTATTCTAGCTATGACATATACAGTACATCTAAGAATGATGTTATTGATAGTCCTGTTAGTTCACTAAATGTTAGTGTACTAGGGTTCTGTGAAATCTTCTGAGACAGATACATTTGCTAATTTGGCTTCTTTTAAAATTATAATGAGTTCCAAATTTATTGGAAGGATAATTTGCTTTGTGAGGTAGAAAAAATGCTTCTAAATATCCCTAGATCTGTTTCATGTAAGAAACAGGATCCATCCCTGGTGCTTGAGCTGGCTTTTTGGGGCCCACTACCTGTGGTGGGACAACTCACATAGCCTTGAAGCAGGGGGAGGGGCTTGGATCTGCCTCTACTGAATGTACCAGGCTCTGCTGACTCCCCATGGGAGGCTTTACCTTCTTGTAGGAGGGAATGGGTAGTGGGTTGCAGGGAGGAAGGCTGGAAGGACAGGAGGAGGGAAGAGGGGGATCTGTGATTGGTATGTAAAATGAATAAAACATTTTCCTAATTAAAAAATAAAATAAAATAAATAGTAACTGTCAATGTACATGTAAGATCAATGCCAAAGCTTTCCCTATTTTTGTCCTATTAAGAAAAACATTGTTTAAGTCTGTGTTAACATTGTGGTTTTCATCAATGCATACGTGATGCTTAGTGTTAAAGTTTGCAACAACTATCTGGAAATTAATATGGAGTGCATATAAAATTATTTTTATGAAAACAATTACAGAAATTCTGCTACTATTATTAATTATTCAGAAATGTGAGAGTTTACCTAAATGCATGAGTTTCAGATGACTGAATAGTAACATTATAAAATCTGTACAACATTCACTTCCTTGTGTCAGATATTCATGGCTATTTCAATCTCTGTGTAAGGTACTTACAACATAAGCGAACATCAAAGCAGACCCTCACTCAAACAAGCCACATGTTTCAGGCTCATGAGTTCATGTGGCCTTGGTATTTAATGATGAAGATATGGACTAGTGTTTCCACAATGACAGAGCATATTATTTGACAGCTCTTGCTTATTTTATAGAACATTTCTCAAAGGAACACTTTATAATTATCATGCCTTTAATAAAATATAAATACTTGACCTTTTTCTGATATATGTTCATTCCTTGTTATGCTGTGTTTTACATATAATTAACCAGGTAGATACATACAGGGATTAATCTATATACTTTCCATACTACTTCTAGGATTTGCTTTTCATGAAAAAATATTTTTGTATAAATTAGAAGGTTTGGGTTTATAAAAAGATAAAGAAAATGGAGTAATGTGCATGTTTTCACAGAAAATGAAATACAGCTACACATTTAGAAATTATTCATGCAGAATCAGAGAGATGGCTCAGTGTTTAAGAGCATTTATGTCTCTTACAGAGGGCCCAGTTTGGTTCCCTGAACCCACAAATGCACATAATTGCTATGGCTGGGAATCTGATGCCCTATCTTGGCCTTCTTGGACACTGCATGCACATGGTGCAAATAAACCCATGCAGACAAATGTGCACAACGTTCTTGAAAAGGACTTAAACAATAAAAAAGTCTTAAAATTCAGCCCAATCATTCCCAGGCTTCCTTTCTAGTTTTGAGAAGAAAAGGTAAATTTTATTTTTATGTTGGCAGAGAATAATATTCTACATTTTGTCCCCTAACTCTCAATGCATTGCTTGATGATTAAATATGAAAAAGTCTCTCTTCAGCCTCTGAGACTTGGTTAAAAGACAATATTTGGAAAAATTTCCTCAAAACCTAAAACTTCCCCTGTACCAGGATATAATGTATTTGCAAAAATAATAATTAAATATATGCCATACTATTAATGCTTCACTATATAATGCTTTTGAAATCACACTGATACAAATTTGTGCTGAAGTACCAACAAGACTCATGCCTTTATGATGTATTCAATATAAATTCTTAAATCTTAAGTAAAACACATCTTCACATTAACCAAATGAAATTATCCCCAAGGGTAGAAATTTTCTTAAAATCACAACTATCCATTTTAATATCTTAAAATTTAAATAATATTATTCCAGATATTTACAATATTTATAGCATTGATTCAGTTTCAGTATAACAATTATACGAGTTTTAAGACTTAAACCAAAAATATTTAACTTCAGAATTGATCATTTGACAGTGAGTTGATGCTTGCTGAATTATATCAGCTGTTGTCCAACTTTGTGTGATGTCTAGTTAATAGCTAAATTCCTATACTCAAAACAGCATCATAACAGACTTAGTTTTTCCACTGAAATAAAAATGTTAATAAAATCACTTAGGAAAAACATCCATGTTTGATCTACTTTCCCCCATTTTCAGAGCTTTGGCTCCATGCTCTTCAGACAAACAATATAAGCAGAACCCGAACAATGTCCTGCACTCTTCTTTTCAGGCATGATCCAGATATCCAGTTTATTACCAGTGACTAGCACAGTTATCTGTGTGCTCCTGGCATTTGCTAGGAGGTTTTGGGATCCTTATCCTGAACTGACTGCAGTACTGGATAGAGAATAACTTAGTATCCAATTATGCTATATGAACCTTTCTGTGACCTTCATATTTGGATTATGATAAACATTTATGCTGTTCTCCTCAAATGCAGAGCAAAATGAAGAAAGTTTCAAATAAATGATTTGAAATTATTTTTCTCAAGGAACACAAAGTTAATAAAAGTAATAAAGACACACTTGAAAAGCCATATCAAATATCTCCTTTGACACTTTTCATATAAAACATTATTTTAAATGCCCTGTAATAACATGTTCACCACATAGAAACTCCTCCATCATTCTCAGGTAATTTTTATGAACATACAAGTGCTAGAGTTTTGATATATTTGAGTTTCTCCAGCATGTATGTGAAAGTTTTTATACAACTGAATTGAAATCTAGTTATGACCAGCTTCCTTCTATCTTGTTTATACAGTCAGTCGCTCTGATATGTGATGATCTTGAAAGTCATAACTTTGAGTCTCTCAAGGGAAAAAAATGCTGACCACACTAAAAATCAGTAATTCTGACTGCTACATAAATAATTCCAGTCACAAAGCTCAAAACCAGGAAGACAAGCTCATGCAGAGAAGGCAGCATGCAGGAGCTAAAACAAATTTAAGGCAGTCAAGTCATCACTACAAAGGGAGAAATTGTCTGAAAACACCTCAGAGGTTCTGCCTTGACAGGGCCTCAAACCTTCACTTGTCCTGAGTTTTAGAGACTCTCAACATTGTCCATGCAGAAGTGGAAGGGAAGCCCCTTTCCTTTTCCACCAGGGAAATGGAAAATTAAGGATTCAGAAGTATATCCTGACCATCACCTCTCCTCAGTAAAATTTTGCCCTCATGGAAAACCTTTTTACTAGAGTGCAGTGGACCCAGCTGTTACCAGATTCTAACTACCATAGGGAAGATAGCTATCCACCCGTTTCTACCAGCCCTCAAAATGTATGTGTTAAGGGAAACACAGGAGAGAAATAGTTAACTTTACCCCTCTTATATTTCCTGGATCAAGTTGTGGTTAACAAAGCTGAGAAGCCCTTCTGAAATTCGTAGCTGAGAGCCCTGGAATAATGGAAACCCTGTGAGTTCATCAAGGGACCAGTGCTTCTGCCCTGCTTCCAACCCACCCATGGCACCACATGAACAGGCTCTACCAAGGAACAAAAAATACCCTGGAAGAACAGGCCTCTGGTGTCATCTAAGACACAGCCTCTGTTTTACAAGCTGGCAACTGGGTGTGCAAACATGAAAACACTAGAGGAAATTTTAATCTTGGACCCAGTGGCTAGAGCAAACGGGAGGCACAAACCAACTTCCAAGTATTTTTGCCTGATATATTATGCCTGTCTTTTAATCAAAGCTTATTACAAGGCCTGCTAAAATATTAAAAGCCGTCTGAAGAACCACTCCTTAACACATAACAGCCTTGTATAAAACAGGTTCAGAAATGAATTCCCATAGTGGAAATGAAGAGTTGTATATATTAGGAGGTTAAGTCTTTAAAGTATGCAACATGTCATGACAGATGGGAAGAAGGGACAGAAAGGCAGGAATTCTGAGAAATGATTCAAGGGAATTTTGGAACATAAAAGTGAAAAAGGGAATTATATTGATGGGTCTTTAACAACTGAGGCTTATTTGATGGTGATAAACTGAATGGTCTTAAAGATGTGTTGGCAATAACTTCCTAAGCTGAAACACAAAGAAATGTTTGGTATAGCTGAAAGAATACACAGACACCTTAACCATTATAGGCATACTAGAAACAGACATACAGACACCATCTCTGACAATGTTGCAAATGCCCGTCAGTAGGAAAAAGATAGTACAGGGACTGGAATGGGGGCCCAACAAGATTACATCCTCATGAATAAAAGCAAACTAGATACTGGACTCTGTCATTAATAAATGATTTTCATAGAAGCTCCTTATGCTCTGTTTACAACAGCATAGATGGCCCTTAGCTTTCCTTGTGTTGAAATTTAACTGTGTCTCCTACCTACGTCCTGGCTCTCCACTTTAAAGTTGTGCTGTTCTCCCTCAACGATGGTATCTGTTTCTTCAGAATGGAATGTGAACACTCATTCTTACTGTCTAATGATTTCTTTATTGAGGTGTCCTTCATAGTGACACTACATTTCAATTAAAAAATGTACCTCATGGCTCAAGGTTTCATCTGATACTAATAAAATCACAGTGGCAGCACTTAGTGCATGAGAAAGAAGACCTCAAGAAAGAGGAGGTGGCTTTTTTAGACAAAATGCAGCATCCAGACAAGAACTGAAGTTAGGTCTTACTACTCTCCCCTAGCCTAAAGATACCAAAATCTACTTTGTAATATTAATTTTAATATTAATATTAAGTATGCATTGAGTTACAGTAACCTATGCATTAAGAAAAGTAAAAGACAAACCTCCAAGTAACTATAGTACCTAGAAGAAAATATGGACAATGAAACCATAGACTGAGGAATAGGGAGATGACTCAGTAGGTAAAGGGCTTGCCCTGTAAGTGTGATGGCGTGAGTTTTGCACCCACAGAATGCACAAAACTTCAGAAACTTATATGTAACCACTGCACTTCTGTATTGAGATGGTCAGAGACAAGCGAATTCACAGAAGCTTGTGGCAAGCTTGTGGAGGTTTCACAGAGATAAAAACAAAACTCTTTCAAAGGAGATGGAATAGGAGGACCAACCAAGATTTGAGAACATTGTTTGACTGCCACAGATTTCCAGAGCAAAAGCATCTCTGTACTCACACAAAGCAACATGTTCACTTACATACATAATATAACTCTCTCTCTCTCTCTCTCTCTCTCTCTCTCTCTCTCTCTCTCTCTCTCTCTCTCTCCACACACACACACACACACACACACACACACACACACAAGACAGACTGAATAATAAACGATTTGATTCAATTTGCAGATTGTTTTCAAATATTACCAAAAATAAATAATCACCATATAACATTGGTGTATTAACATATATTAAATTATAGAAGTAAGCAGTTTAGTTACTTCCATGAATTTCTAGACTTATTTACTATTTTTATCTGCTTAGTAACCTTAAACATGAAACATCTAATAAATGCATATGCATTATTACTTTCATATCATCTAATGCCTTCAACAACCTCTTAATGTTAAGAACTGTCTCTGTTTTATGGTAAAAAATGATGATCTCAGGGACCTTGTGTGTTTTATTCATGATCACAGAACAAGTAAATGAAACAGCCAAAACTGAAATGCATATCCTTAACTTCCCTTCCTCTGCATGTGAAAGTTTAGCCAAGGAATCTTTGTGAAAATTATGGATGCTGTGTTCACTGGCAATTTAACACCATGATGGTCTGAGAAGGAGAGGGAAAAGAAAGGGTGAAACTTTGATCAGATTTATAGTAGCATGAACCCTACCATACAAAGAACATATGACAAGATTCTCCATAGATACCCAAGACCTAGAGATTAAAGTCTCGAACATACTGTGCTTCATCCATTCTATGATAAAATGTATTAAAATCTATTTGGTATAGTAGTTGTATGAATATAGTTGATCTCTCCCTCTGTCCTTGCTGGCATCACTCTCCATGTCTTATTCACTACACTTGCTTATCCTGGGATTATGTGAAATGAAGCAATGACCATGTGATGAGATGAAGTAAGGGATTCTGACTTAGCGTCGGAGTACTAAGTCTTCTAGTCTGCGTTTTGTTACTGTAATAAAACACTGACCAGAAGCAAATTGGGGAGGAAAAGTTTCCTTTCAGCTCGTAGGTGGCAGTCTACTATCAACAGAGGCCAGGGCAGAAGCTCAAGGCTGAAATCTGGAGGAAGGAACTGAAGTAGAGATTGTGGAGGAAGATTGCTTATTACTAGCTTGCTTCCTCTGACTTGTTCAGCCTCCTTTCTTCTACAACCCAGGACCGCTTGCCTAGGCATGGCACTGATGAAAATCATCTGGCACCTCCTCCTTCCATAAGAAAATATTAGATAGTCATGTCCACAGACTAATCTGATGCAGAAAGTTTCTGTAGTAGGATTCCCTCTTCCAGGTATGTCAAATTTTAGCCATTAAAATTTTGACACAAAGAAGTAAGGCTTATTTGAGCAGAATCTGTGTATTACTGCCAAGACTTACTTTCAGGGTAGAAACAGTTACTGATGGGTAGGTAGTACATATAATATGAATATATTGATAAAGAAACCGTTAAGTCACCAAGAGGACAGAGTAGGCCCACTTGAAATTTAATTACACTTCTGAGAATGACACTCCATCTAAAAATCTGTGAGTTGTTTGTGGAATTTTTAAAATATTTTAATATTGCAATTTACCTCAAAGGTCTGAAACCATGAAAGGCAACATGATAAATAAGGGGGAGTCGTTCTGCTCATAACCAAGAGCAACAGTCATCAATCACTTCCTGAGTGATTACTCTGTGACTGATTTATGCTGTGCTATGTGGTTAGGAGCTTCCCTCAGTTTTCCATGGCAACTTTTATAAGGGGGAACAGGTTGGTCCCTCTTTGCAAATGATAAACCAATGTTTACAGCAGCTAGTTGGTGTGTCTAAGGTAAAACCAGTAAATATTTGAACTTAAGCTTATTCTTTTATAATTCAAACTCTTACCATTGCATTTTAATCCTTGCCTAATTGCAGTCAAAATAGTCATTTCTAAGCCCTCTGTTTTCTTTCTTGACAATAGGTAGAAATTGCACATGCAATTAAACATTTCTTCAGCTTGCTAATTGTCTGCCCAATTGCATGCTCTAGCTGAAAGCACTGGCAATTAGCAGGCACTGATTAGATGCTTATACAATGTCCAAAAGGATAACGAGTAGTATGCACAACAAGGGGCCTGCTTTGAAGAAGTCACTTATCACTGGTATAAGTTTTGAAGGTTCAAATGAAGAGAAAAATACCAATTCAAATATTGTGTGAAACTACGTTTTCTGAAAGCATCTAAGATGCTTGCACTAGTGACAGGATTCCGTGTAACTGTTTATCACATTAAAGCACAAACTACGACAGGGAAGTATTTCTACAAGAAAACAGGAGTGTAGAAGTCTAGATAAGATGGCACACATGTGGTGCTAACAGGAGATGAAAAACACAACGTGCCTATTATCTCAAGGAATCTATTTTTAAAAAATCCCCTACACACTAGTTATATTGTCATCTCTTCTGGTTTAAGCATCTGAGAGCCAGCAATTCTAGAAGGATTCTCTACACATTATTAGATGCTTCAGCAAATGAGTATTGGGTTTTAGCACTTTAAATTCTAGGTCACTGGTTTGAATCCAACTTGAGCCATTGCCATTTAAAGGGCATCCATTCATTTATCAAAGCCATTACCACAAAACTAATTTTTTCCTTCTCTCCATCTCTGAGTAGTGCGAAGTTTGCACATTTAACTGTTTTATTTACATTCATTTGACCATTGCAGTACCCACAGCTCAAAGATGAATGTTATAGAGTGGGATAGTAGTGATTTGCAGAAATCTGACTCTCACAAATTTTCTTTCAGATAGAAATAGTGGGTATTCTCCATTACCTACGAAGCAAAATAGAGTATATAGATTGTGTTTTGATTTTTCTTTTTGTTTTTTTCCCTTTCCTTGAAAACAGATTCTTTTCTCAAACAGTATAACCTGACTATAGTTTCTCCTCCTTCTACTCCTTCCACTTCCTGTCCCCTCCCCGCCTCCAGTGCTGCCTGTCTCTCTTCAGAAAAAGATAGGATGCTAAGAGATAACAACCAAACCTAACAAAATAAAATCATATAAAATAAAACAAACAAACAAAAATCACATTGAAGGTAGACAGGGCAAAACAAGAAAAGGAAAAGTATCCCCAAAGTAGGCACAAGAATCAGAAACCCACTCACTCACACACTCAGGAGTTCCACAGAAATACTAAACTGAAAACTAAAGTATATATGCAGAAGACCTTGTGCCTTCCTGTGCTGGTCCTGCGCTTGCTGCTTCAGTTTCTGTGAGTTTATATGAGCACAGCTCAGTTGATTCAGAGGGTCTTGTTTTCTTGGTGTGCTCCATCCCCTTTCGCTATTACAATCTTTCTGCCTCCTCTTCTGTGAAGTTCCCCGAACTCTGAGGGGAATGTCTGAGGGATAGAGACATCCATTTTGAGTTGTGTATTACAAGTACTCTCTTCTCTGTCTGTGTAACGTCTGGCTGTGGATCTCTGTCTCTGGTACCATCTGTTGCGGGAGGTTGCTCCTCTGGTGATGACTGAATAAAGCACTGATCCATGAATACAGCAAAATATCATTAGGAGTTATTTTATTGTTACTTCTTTTTCTTTCAGTCCAGTAGATATTTGGTTTTATACTAGTTCTCTGAGCTATCTAATCTCTGGTTCTTGGTCATCCAAGCACTGTTGGGTATGGTTTTCACCTCGTAGAGTGGACCTTAAGTCAAGTCAGATATCTTAGCATACCTTGAAGGCAGGACAGATTTTAGGTCAAAGGATGTGTGGCTGGGTTTTTGTTTACATTTCTCTTTTGGTAGAACTTAGGGGCAGAGGTCCATGTAAGAACCAGCTGAACTTCTTCATGTTCCATGAGTTGTGCGGGCATTGTCCTCAGCAAGTGGGCCTCACTGTCAGTTTGTGATTAGCAACCCATTGTGTAGCAGGAATCTTCAAAGTTCTTGCCAGTTCCTCAGCTGGTCCTGTTTCCTCAGACTGGAAGCCTCTGAGTCCTCATCTGGAATGGGTCTCAGCTGAATTACTGCTCAAAAGCCTGAATGCTTAACTAGCCAAAATCTTCTTGTTTCTGGTCCTCACGCCTTATATATCTTTCTGCTTTCTACCACCACTCCCTGGGATTAAAGGCTGGCTTTCTGGGATTAAAGGGGTGTGTCACCATGCTTGGCTATTTCCAATGTGGCCTTGAACTCACAGAGATCCAGAGGGATTTCTATCTCTGGAATGCTTGGATTAAAGGTGTGAGTGCCACCATTTTCTAGCCTTTGTATCTAGTGGCTGTCTGTTCTCTGACCCCAGATAAATTTATTAGAGTACACAATATTTTGGGGAACACAATACCACCACACCATTGTCTTGGCAAGAGCCTGGGTTGTTTTGGGAAATCCATGGAACCCTCTCAGCCTACAACTCTCCCTACTGAGCATATTGTTTAAAAAGGAAAGAAAAACATTTAAATTGCAATTAATCTTCTCTCAGAATTTCATTAAAGGACTTGATTAGCCAGTGGAAATATTAAGTGGAGAAACATTTTTTTTTGTTAAAATAGGAATCATCTTCATACAATTAAGGAGTTATACATATGCACATAGATCTGTATCATGTATCATATATCTATTTATCTGGCAAGATTCTAAGGCACTGAAATGAGAGATAGATGCAATTTCCAAATAATAACATAATCACATGTTCATATGTGCAACTACCCTATAGTGTCCAGAAGATAGTTTCCTTTCAGAGATCCACTGCCTCTGGCAGTTAGATCTTTCTGGAACCTCTACATCAATAATCCCTGAGTTTTGAGGAGAGGGGTGTATATAGAAATGTACCATTAGGGTTGAACGTTCCACAGTCAATCGTTCTTTCTATTTGAATCAGTTGTGAGACTCTGTGTTGTCACTATCTGCTTCAAATTGAAGCTTCTCCGATGAGGACTGAAAGGTGCACTTATCTAAGGATTAAGGTTTGGTTTAATACCATGTCCATTTAGCAGAGTGATAACACTAGTTTCTCCCCAAAGGCCAATGTTCTGTCTAACTACACATTGTTTGACTACTATAATGGTGCTGTATTTCAGATTTGTCTTGTGTATAAGGACTTAAATCCAAGCAGAAAATGGTTGTATACATGTATGATATTCGCACCATAATTGCACAGGTGGGCATGTCTTATCTGGCAGGTTATTATTGTAGCTCACAAGGTTTACAGCTGGGTAAGACTGATGATTGATTTTCTAACCCTCGCAGTATCCATACTACCTTCCAGAACTATGTAAGTTAGCTGGTAGTGATGAAGCTTCCAGGTCAGTACCAGCTTGATTTCTCCATGTTCTAAAATACTGTTTTACTTCTGTATTAGTTACTTTTTTGTTGCTATGAAAAACATCATGACTAAGACAATTTACAAAAGGAAGTATTGTGGGGGCTTACAGTTCTAGAGGGATTAGGATTAACCATGATGGGGAAGTGTGGCACCAAGCAGTAGGCATGGCTGCAGGTGAAAGAAGGAATCTGATAGCTCATATCATATCTATGAACATGAAATGGAATTAGAGAACTGGATGTAGGTGAAGCATTTTAATTTCAAAGACTTTCCCAGTGAACATACTTCCTCCAGCAAAGCTGTACCACATAAACCTCCCAAATAGCACCACCAAATGTTCAAATGTCCCAGACTGTGGCAACGTTTCTTGTTCACACCACCACATCTTATATGGACCCTGGTCACATTTGCAAACTTAATACTTTAATAATACCAGATTGAACTAGCCCTTAGTTTCCATTTTAGATAGACCAAAATCAAATGGTACTTCTACATGAAAAGTTATAGTTTATTCACATAAAAAACTATGAAAACTATTCAACCTTGAAGAAACGCTTTTGACTATCCAAAGATGAATATATTTTGTAGTCGTCTCCTTTACTGCTACTGCTCTTTATTAGATTTTTAAAATAACAGAACTACTGTTCAATTTATTATATTTCATCAGATGCATGCTTCAGTCAGTGCAAAGTGAAAGACAGACTTTAAAATGTACTGCTCAAATCTTCTAATGACACAAAGAGAATCACGATTTAATTATAAAGCAGCAAGAGATAAATGAAAGATTCTCAAGGACATTGGAGGCCTACTCTTTGGAACTATGGGGCAAGTAACCCCAAGAAAAGTGTTTTGTGATTCCATACCTCTCCATCTTTCTGGGTTTTTGTTCATTTGTTTGTTTGTTTTTGTTTCTTTAAAAAAATTTCAGGGAGCTCTTAACCTATGATGGTCTGATGGCTATAGGGATGATGTATGCATTAAACTCTAACAATAACAGCACTTCAAATATAGCAGTAAAATATGCATAGGAATTTTGTGGGAAATCCTTACTTCATTATGCCTATTCCATTTGGCTTGGGTGTTCAGATCCATTCAGAGAGAACAAATCCTGTTATCACATAAATGAAGTGAGTTGCTCAAGGTTGTTTGTTAATGAGGACAAGTCAAAATGAATGCATTTATGTTTATTTTTCTTTAAAAAGTTAAGTTTTGTATGTGCATATGTGTGGTAGCACACAAGCTATGATACACATTTGGAGATTAGAAGAGCAGTGGCAGAAGTAGGTTCTGTTTTTCCACTATGTGTGTTCATCTGCTTCAACTCATGTTGTTGGTACCAGCAATGGAGAAATAGTGTATATGTACTTAGCATCCTAGTGAGCCATCTCTACAGCCCAATATTTATATTTTAAATTGTTAAGTCCATTTCTTGCACCTCTTAACTTCTGAATGGATTTTTCAGTAAATTCATGCAAAAGCATTTTCAAAACACCATTTACATTTGCTTTGATTTTTAAAAAAACATGAGCTATGTATAAATATAAAAGTTATGAATATGGAAAGTGTGAAAGCTAATGTCTTACTTCTGCACCGTGTAGTTTGTTTATCACAAAATCTTATACTTGCATGCACTAATCAGTTAATAAGAATTATCACTAACTCATGAAGGGCTTGGATTTCCTTCCTAGTATAATTAGGATACACATTAATAGTGTCTTCCTTCTTCATTTTTATGCCATCTCCTGGCAATATTTTCGAATTGGTTTGCAATAAAATGATGATACTGTAATTGTTACAGATTTCAAAGTCGAAATTGTAGAGGAATAGTTCTCACGACTGTTGCTACATTATGATGTAAGTTCACTCTGATTAGCATCATTAAAGAAAATAGCATCAAAATTAACAGTGATTGGGGTATTATTTCAAATTAGTGCTAATTGTAAATGAAACTCTTATTGCAAAGGTCGTGTTTCACGCTGTCTATTTGATACTGTAGTATTCCCTCTCCACTGGAAGCCCAAAATAGCGTAAGGAACGAAAAGTTTCTGCTTTGTAATTTCTTTAACTTGAGATATTTATTCCGGTTTCCATTGTTATTGCCTTTTAATATCTAACAGATGAACCATTTTATGCCCTTATTGTAAAGGAATTTGTGCAACTGAGCCAGTGAGATGCCATTGTGGGTAAAGGCACTTGCCCCGAAGCCTGATTTACTACTGTGTTTGAACCCAGCACACTTGGTGAAAAGAGAAGAGTGACTCTTGCACATTCCTCTGATCTCCACAAGCACACAATACACACACACACACACACACACACACACACACACACACACACACACACACACACCAGACAGGAAAAAAATACATTAGTACATGTAACAAAAGTTGAAACAAGAAAAAATAATAACTGTTCTTTGCAAGAACAAAAACCATGAGTCATGTCCATGAGAACTAGTAGATAGCTCTAAGTTCTGATGTACTCTAGTGCTATGGTGAAACATGGTAAAGATAAATAAATACAACTTATGGGTTTGATGGTTTCAACTGTACTTGACAGTTGTCACTAATGTGAAAGCTGGCAAGCTACTGTTCAGATAGTATTTCATGTAAGCCTTGTACTAACATCATGGATTTAATGCTTTTTAGTCATGTTTTGCATGTTAATACATTAAAGTATGTGTGATTATATTGCTCAAGATCACATATGTGATAAATGCTTATCTGAGATGTCATCCTGGGTAATCTACAGAGATTAGGGTTTTAACTAATAGCCAGATACTAGCAAATCTTAAGGACTATGAGTGTGATACATGCCAGATGGGTGCTTGACAATTAAGCTATATCCTTAGAAGATAAGCACAAGAAATACTGAGTTCTACAGACACTGATATCTTGAGAAATGAGAATTTTCCCTCAGTGAAAATTCTACAGTCAAGTCAGGAAATTGACAATATTGATTTCTTAGATAAATCATGTATTTCAGATGAAGACCACTAGTTAATATAATATCTAACAATTTCTATCCAGTTGTTTTAGTTATATCCATTAAACTATCTCAGATTGCAGAATATATTAGTTGTTTAAACAGGACACTTTATAGACAGAAAATTGTTTGAGAGAATATAACCTCTATGATAGTTAATCTTTCCAGTACAGCATTAGAATTCTTAGAATGCAATAGCATCAGCAAAATTGACAGTTTTTGACATTTGACCTAATGTGACAAATATACACTGATTCATTCCAAATCCAAACATACTGCAACTGCTACATCTTAAGGAGATGTGCAGGAAGGGCATATGTCATTATTAGACTTCAAGAGAACTGAATCAGCCTTGTCATACTTCCTGAGATAGAAGTATTTTGCTACAACATATGTGTGGTGAAAGAATCATCCTATAGGAATTTAATACCAAGTGAGGGGGATGAGAACTTCTTAAAACTTACTGTCTGATTAATTCCTCTTAATATTATGGACTAAATATTTATGTCCAATATCAGATAATATGTAACACACAGGTACAACTCATGAAATATAGACTTTACCCAGTATTTGAAAAAGTATTATGTTTTATTGTGGCATTTTAAGTGTCCTGGAATTCATAAGACCATCACTAAATATGTACATATGGTCATTTTGTTTGTATTTGATAAAATAATATTTCACCTCTCAAAATTGTTTTGACAGAGGGGACAACTTGTGCTGAAAACTGTCACACCCTTGAATATCAGCATGCTTGGGTTTGGAACGCTGTTCCTCCTCCATTAAATTATGTGATGCTATACAACATTTCATCTTTAGGAGAATGTGAAATAATCGCACCATTTGCTTTCATTCTATATTCTTGAAGACTAAGCTGTCAGTATTAAATATTATTAAACATTGCTTTGAAAATCTCAAATGATACATCTACAAAACAATTCCTGCACCTAAGGCTCAGAGATCAATTCAGGAAAGAGAGCAGAAAAAGCTGTAAGAGCCAGAGGAAGAGGGAATTTGCTGTGAGATTGTGTCTCCCAGTAATATCAGAAGTTACATCACCCATAAAGTCTCACCAACATGCCTGCCTAAAATGAGCTGAATAAGGACAGTAACAGACATCTTTCTTATGTGCTGTGCATCTTCTGGATTCTTCTCATGGACATCACAAGGACCAAGGCAGGAGCCAATGGGAGTACAGAGTAAATCCCCACAACACACCTGCATTCATTTGTTGAGAAAAAAGAAGCACATGTCATTTGGCATTTTGACTTTAGCATTTAGCTTTCAGTTTAGTGAATTGTTTGTGTTTGGTAGTACCTGAGATTCTGCTTTTGCTTTAATTTATTGCCTCTTGAAAACATAAAATAATCTGACACTGCATAAATTGCTGGATTGAAACTCATTATATTGCTCAGAAACTGTCTTCAGAAAATTTAATTTCATTGCCTTCTATATTCTCCTCTTTAAAATTGATGGTCATAAAAATAAAATTTAACTAAAATAAATCAGGCTTATTTAATAAGTTAATATTGAAAATTAAGTCAGTTAACGTTCAGAAACTATTACATTTGCTGAGTATGTGTTTGATCAGGAAGGGACTTATAAAACTATCCCTTTCAGAGGGTTTTTAGGTGGTTGAGGGAGGAGGATTCATTTTCTTTTGTGGTGTCACTACATATAAGTGCCCTTTGCAACTTCATACTCTTGGACAAGTAATTCTAATTGGACTCACTGGGCCATACACAAAATAGTATACATGGACTTCAAGGGAGAGGGATCTGTTGAAAACATAGGTTATAATGGGTTGAGGGAGGGGGATAAAAAAGAAGATGGGGTGAAATGACTAAAATTCATTATATACATGCATGAAACAGTTAAACAATAAAAATTTTTGTAAAATATTTTATAATAGTTTTACCCAGTCAAAAGGAAGAGAAACTATTGGGAGTGACGTAATGCTTTTTGTTATAATGTCTCCTGCACTGGATTATTCATTTAGTTTAATAAACTATTCATTATCGTGGAATATATGTTCACTGTGTGGAGATTTATTGCTGTGATTGGTATAATAAAAAGCTAAATAGCCAATAACTAGGCAGTAGGTATAGGCAGGACTTCTGCGCAGAGACAAAACTCTGGGAAGAAGAAAAGCAGAGTTTCCAGCAAGACATGGAAAGGAAACAGAAGGTGCAAGATGGAAGAGAGTTAACACCACATGGCAGAACATAGATGAATATAAATGGGTTAATTTAAGTTATAAGAGCAAGTGGGACAAGCTTAAGTTAAGGTCATGTCACTTTTTGAGAGCTGGTGGCCAACAGAAAAGCTTACTATAATTCATGTAATATTTAGCTTCTTTGGAAATATATGATGATTTCAATGTACATAGAGCAGTAATCTGTGACTTACTTGCTAACATAAATCACTCCAACTGAACCTTCTATGTCCTATTGAGTATTGTGTAATTATTCTTACTAATTAAATGTGCAAATTTTCAACAGCATAGATTAATTTATGTTGAAGCTACAGTTAAAATAAAAGTAATTACTTTACATTTGTTGTCTATGTCACATTTGAATAATCTTCACATTTTCTTTAAAACAATGCATTTCTAAAAGTTATAAATGTCATAATTATGAGAATAAATGCACATTTATGTCTGCATGGACTTATATTCATGAACACGATTCAGTCACATATCCAACTGCCTAGTATCAGAAATAATAGAAGCAATTTGTAGCCTCTTCTACATTATTAGGATACTGTTAAAAATAAACAGAATACTAAATTATGTGAAAATATCATATGTCAAATGTAACATAGTATAAGTTTTTTTTATTTAGATATAACACAGAATAATCTTTATAAGATCATTATAGGGTTAAGTTATACAATATTATAGAAAATATTGCAGAAAAATATGAGTATATAATTCAAGGGGCAAGTCTCTAACCATAAGAGTCAATATATTCTGGAGAATTTCAATGCAAAGGCTATGACTGAAGCAGCATAAACACTAGGACTCACTTGAGCTTCCTGTTATCTAAGACAAGTAAGAAATGGCATGGGTTGTTCAATTTTGTTCTTCAAAAGAATGTGCAAAGAAAATATTTCCAGTGATTAAGTGCAAAGTGAAACAAGTGGTTCAAGGCATTATTTGGATATAGATAAAGTTCAAAGTTTGAGCACATGACCTGCACTGCTAAAGACCTGGCCTACCTCTATCACAAATTATCATATATGTGGGTAAAGCTTAAATGTTGAGCACCTGCCCTACACAGGATCCACATTATAAAGAACATTGTCTTCAACAACAGGCATTATTATGAATCATTTATGTAAGTATGTTGCAAAGGACAATGGTGTAATGATTTTGACCAAGAAAATATGTGCAGTGAGTTACTCTCACAAATACCTTCACTCAATAAGTATTAACCCAGTTAAAGTCCCTTGTAATCAAATAAAAGTTACTAGTTGCCTTCACATATTCAACCAGGTATATTTCTCAGATCTGTTATGTTCTAAGCATGTATCACTCTTAATAAAACCAGCAAGAAGCCTGGCTGTAGCTTATGTTGAAGGGACTGAGACATGAGAGGCTAACACAACCAGCCATCTGGGAGGGTGAGATGCTGTGGAATGTCTTTCTGTATGCTGTGAATATGTATTTTTGTAACTGGTTAATAAAGAAGCTGCTCTGGCCTATGGCCTATATAGCCAGGCTAGAAATCCAAGAGAGAGACAGGAAGAAGAAAGGGAAAGGCAAAAGAGACTCCATTCCACTGTCCAGGGAGCACATATAATGGCACACAGGTAAAGCCATGGAACATGTGGCGACATATAGATTAATAGAAATGGGCCGAATTAGGTTATAAGAGCTAGCTAACAAAAAGCTTGAGCCATAGACCATGGCCATACACTTTGTAATTAGCATAAGCCTCTGTGTGATTACTTTATCAGTGGTTGCATGACCAAGCAGGACTGTGGGGCTGGACAGAATTGGAGAAACTTCTGAGTACAGTGAGATCTTGGCCTTGGGTTGTTGGTCTCCCTTCTCTGAGTTCTAAACTCAAGGCTGAATATGTTTTCCATATCTAAATATGTGTTTATATCATTTGTAAAGTCATTAGCCATAAATCCTAACTTTCTCTGGTCAGTTGGGAATATATGCAGCCAGCCATAAAAAGAAACAATAAGGACAAAGCTGATCAGCAATGAAAGCAATCTCCTTTTTTTTTTTTTTTTTTTGCCAATGTCTGCAAAGTGTGTGTGTTGCTCAGTAACAAACCTTAAGGACAGGCTGACAAGTAAGATGTGACCTTCACATTTCCAGAGTCTTAGTCCTTCTGGCTTAGGATAAGGTCATCCTAATAAGCCACATCTAAACACATCACATTACCATAAGGAAAAATTTCAGTTGAGGTCAATTAAGAAGCAGCGAACCTAGGAAGCATTTTCAGCTCTAATTTTTGCTTAAAATCCAGACATAAATGTCCCTTCCTGAAGAAAATTTCTATCTGTCAAGGTGTCCTCTGTAAGACCAGGAAGGAGACAGCACATTCTCTGAGGTGACTTGAGAATATAGAGATTTCAGAGCCAACCTCACATGACAGTGCCCCTTTACCATGTGCTTCTAGTCACATATGTAACTACTGTAACTACCCTATCATTCCCTCTTGCTTTCATTTATCTTGTCTCTTCTCCATGCCCAGTTATCGTAGTATGAAAGGCCCTGGTCTAGTGCATCTTTGACATTATTACTTCTTAGAGCCCTCATGCTCATTATAATGAAACAAATCTCTCCCCACTCCCAAATCTACTTTAAGGCAGTTAACTTAGGGCCAAGTACAGAGAGTCAACAAAGTAGAGAAGCTTTTTCCCTTTTTTTTTTGTTTCTTTGTTTATCTTCATCTCCTGAATGGGGTTAGTGGGGAAAACCAGAAAACAAAAATTCATTGAAGAAACTGCAAGGATATCTGATTGTTCTGTACACTAAAACACAGGGAAGGGCCCAGTCCTTCCTTGAGACAATTCTGGAAATGTTAGAGTCTGTGTCCATATCAGTATAACCATAAATATATAAACACATGGCTGTGTGTACACAGATTCAAATGCAGTTCGATCAATGGCAAAATAGTAAGTCAACAAAAACAAGTAAACCAGTTTGCTACAGTTGGCACAGAAAAAAGTAGATGCAGGAAAGATGGAGGAGGATGGAGGCGGGAAGAGGAAAGACCTATGTAAGCAAAGGGCACTGTGAATGTTGCATACCAGTTGCTTTCGTTTTGAAAATGTGTCTCCTGTCAGCTGTATTTTTCTACTTGAACTATGCACGTTCATAACCTTTTCTTTGATGCTTCTCTTATTTTTCTTCCAATATAAATCCCTTGCAGTACTTGCAGGAAATGTTGACTTTTCTTCCAATCTAGCTTTGCTACAGTTTCCACAAAGGGCCAACCTCAGAGAGAACAAACCTCAGGGTTGCTACAGTGGTTTAAGAACTTTCCTCTTAACAGTACCATGTTCACAAAAAATGACTTGATACTCCAGGTGGTGGTGGCACAGGCCTTTAATCCCAGCACTCAGGAGGCAGAGCACAGGCAGATCTCTGTGAGTTCGAGGCCAGCCTGGTCTGACAGAGTGAGATCAAGGAGGCATCAAAACTACACAGAGAAACCCTGTCTTGAAAAAACCAAAAAAAAAAAAAAAAAAAAAAAGAAAAGCAAATTCATACATGCTACAACATGGCTTGGGTTTTTCTCATATGTATGGCCTATGGGTTTTGACTCAAGTGTTAATTACTTATTTTCTCATTGTTTTCTACCTTGAAATTTAAGTGAATTTTTGGGTGGTGTTCTTTAGGTTTTTACTAAGAGAATAACTGAGTAGTCCATTTCCATAGCCTTCTTTTGGTCTTGATATATTACCCACTCTTCAAGTGTTTATAAATTCTTTTTGCCGTTCTAACCACATCATATCCTTTTCTTCTCTAAACACTATACTTTTCTCCCTGTTTGCAGTTCCTCTAACAGTTTTTATCTCTATATTCTTTCTTATATTCCTGACTAGACATATGATCTACACCTCTCCCAGACTGTTATATTTTATACAGGATTGCCTCTGATATAACAGTACCAGTCAGAAGTCTAGAATTTGAATGACTTAAAAATTAAAGCCAAGACTTGTGAATGAGAAATTTCACGTCCCTTTTACCTTAACTTTTCAGGCACAGAGTACTGGAAATTGCTAAGGATTGAACAATTAACATACATCATTCTCCCTATTAATTTATGTATATTTCCATATTTTAAGAAATAGTGTGAAATTTAAGTGCCCCAAAACTATGCACAATGCCAGTTAATTAGACTAGGGTCACAAAGAGAGCCTCCTCAGTTGATCTACAGGAAGCAAATTCTTCCAGTGTAACTAACACACTTGATTACTGACCTCTTAGATTTGAATTCATTTATGCAAGATCAAAATTAGAAGTTCTTTATCAGCAGTCAATAGAATTTATATTTTTCTTACCTTATTTTAACTTTCTTTCTTTCTTTCTTTCTTTCTTTCTTTCTTTCTTTCTTTCTTTCTTTCTTTCTTCCTTCCTTCCTTCCTTCATTCCCTCCCTCCCTCCCTCCCTCCCTCCCTCCCTCCCTTCTTCCTCCCTTCCTTCCTCCCTTCCTTCCTTCCTTCCTTCCTTCCTTCCTTCCTTCCTTCCTTCCTTCCTTCCTTCCTTCCTTTCTTTCTTTCTTTCTTTCTTTCTTTCTTTCTTTCTTTCTTTCTTCCTTTCTTCCTTTCTTTCTTTCTTATTTTTTTTTGGTACAGTGTTTCTCTTGTAGAAATGGCTGTACTGGAACTAGCTCTGTAGACCTGGATGGCCTGGAATTCAGAGATCCGTCTATCTCTGTCCCCCGATTGCCTGGATTAAAGGCATGCATCAACACCACTTAGGTTTAACTTTTTCTTTTGATCCCTGTCAAAAATATTTACAAGCGCTCACCTAGTTCTACACAACCTAGATCAGCACACCTTCCCATGGAATTGCTGTTTTCTTAAGCTGCAATTGTTTTCTTAAGTTGATTCTGTATTCTGCTACTTGATTGAAATTGTCAATCACTTCTTGAAGTTTTCTGGTAGAATTTTGAGATCTCATACATACATAATATCACATTATCTTCATATAGAGAAATTTGACTTCTCTCTGTAATTTGTTTACTTGATCTATATTTTAGATCTTTTTTTTTTCTGGAAGCTGAGAAATAAATGGACCAGCAATGAAACAGTTCTTGGTTGGCATAAATAAGTTATTATGTTCCCATGAATACGTGGAAAGGATTAGCTGGGACTTGGTATTCCAATGGCAGGAGCTATCACACTAGAACTGGACATTTCATCACATCATCCAAAAATTTAAATGTTATGCAGACACTCCCAACTAGATTCCTAATGATAAATTAGTCCAGAACATTGCTTTAAAAATCGACAAGGTAATCTTGATGGATTTCTGATGGCAAAAGTGGGTAATACCAATAAAATGAAACAAAAACAAAACTGAGAAGATGAAATTAAAGCCTGGAGTTTACTGAATATTTCCAAAGAAAACAGCCTGTGGAAAGAGATTTTGAAGACACACACACACACACACACACACACACACACACACACACACACACACATTGGGTGAGTCAATACCAAATGTCTTTTGTATATCTTAAGTTGTCAGATTTGGTTGCAACCCATAATCAGTATATATTGCAGAGTTGTTCATATTAAAATTACACTTATCCATTTCACAAAAGAAACAAAATTTCTATTACATTTCTGGCATAACTACTATAAATTGTGAATGGTTCTCATATGTATTTTAATGTTACTATTATACCTGATATATTATGATTGAACTTTAGTTAAAACCGAAATGAGCACATTAATGAGAAAAAATTTACAGACAAGTGGTTTTGAAAACAGTACAGATGACTTACAGATTTCTGGAAACAAGACAAACCAGAGGAATTCAATGAAAAGCATTAATGGATTCTAAAATGAAGGTTATAAAAGTATAAAAACCAATGAGGGTCATTTGAATATCAAAGAGATTGTGCATGAATCTACAACTGAGAACTAATGTCAGAAGAAAAATTACTCCCTAGAATCTACAGCATTTAATGAAAAAATTAAGAATGAAATCAACCAAGAAGAATTTTGATAAGAAAAAAAATTACTAAGCAATAGGCAGTAACCAAAACCATAATGGTAATTTTAAGTGGAAAATCACATTTACTGCCTTAATGCATTCAGACTGCAAAATAAAATAAAAGCCCATTAAGAATACTGCTTCTATCAGAAGAGGAACAAGAAGAAATACCAGCAAATTTTTCTAGCATGATTGAGGGACTGCAATCATGATTATCAAGAATAGAAGTATTGTCTCACATATTTCAAAAGTAATGTGGTGTCAATTGTGTGATTGATTAGTGATTCTATCTTTCTAAGGCTTCCAGTATTATTGCGCACCGTATTTGCTTGGCAAATCTCAACCCATGTGTAATACCCCTAGGGACTTTGGAATCTGTCTTGGGTAGAGTCATAAGACTGGAAGTATTAATGATGTTTCAGTTTTCTAGTAAAGGACACAGGTCTTCCCATATCTCATAGTCTTTGCTGATAAGACTACCTATCTTTCCCATGCAAGGAGTCTATCCTCCTGTCCCAAAGCACACATATGTGTTTTCAAAATACTTTGTTTGACTTCCCTTTGCCATGAAAATGGATCAGGTTTAGATAGGGGTCTTAGAAATTTACACCCTGAGCTTTATGAACCTTTATCTTCTATTCTTATTGTCTTGGTGCTCTGTCTTTGTTCACACATGACATGACCATCTTCACTAATTTGAATTGAAGAATCAACTCAAACTTCAAGACTTTCTAAAATATTAATGTTTGATACACATAGAAAAGTAAAGTCATAAGGATTGTTTCAGTGAAGAGAGATTTAGAGTGTGCATGATTCCTCGGTGGTGATAACCGAGCAGTGGTGATAACCGAGCAGGAATGGGGAGGTAGAATTTGTAGTGGGCTCCATTTATAGATAACTAGATAAAAACATGTTAAAAAAGAATATTTTTATAAGTAGAGAGACAAATTGAGGGGCTAAACTGTGAAGTATGACTAGTTGCATTCTTACTCTAGGTGTTTTTCTACATTAATGATTTTCCATATTCATCATAAAGTTATATGAGTTCCCAGTTGTTATATGCAACTTTGTAAGTGGAGACATTAGGGCTTACAGAGACATTATTTATTATTTTTATTTATTGTCTGAACTCCAAATATAACTCTAATGATGGAAACAATGGAAACACTAGTCGAAATTAAAAAGTTTAGTTTTAATATGAGAAGGGGGATTGAGAGGAACAGCACGGGAATAGAAGGATGAAGAGGTAGCTTCAAAGGAAGAATGTGATTATAAAGTTAAAAATTAAAAGTTCTCAGTCTCTTCTCTCTTTCCTCTACTTGGTCTAGGTCCTTTTATCTTGACTTATTTTGAGGGTTTTGAAAAACAAACATTCCTTGTTGCTAAAAGTTGCCTTCAGCAAAGAGGTTGACAAATGTCCTTGTAATTTAGGTAAAGGAGAGGACAGTCCAAATTCTTTTAAGTTTTAAAAGAAAATCTAGTTAATACCAATGAGAACTATGGGGAGAAGGATTGGGGGATTATATTATTTATTTATTTTATCATTTATCATGTTTTGCTCAAACATTCAAGTTAGGTATAATTAATAGGAATTGATCATGCTTGTGAATTGTGAGTCAATAGGTGGCTCTGCTCTTGGAAAACAAGGAAGAAGAGCATCTGATGAGATGGAGTAATGAGGGAGCTTGGGTACTTCTTCTAAAGCCCTACCCCTGAATGAGGCTGCTCTTCTGAAACTGAATGGAATGGCCCAGTATAGCAAGCTAGAGATAGACAGACAGCAGGACCACCCTGAAAAGAACCACAATGCTCCATCCCTTTCTTTACTTAGTAAAGACAGGTTGCCCTGTTATGGTGTGCAGCCGTGGCAGTTCTGAGTTCTTGAATAATTGGCAGTGGTGGGATCATGATGGATATCTGGGCTTTCCCTTAATAATTTAAGAATTGAGAATGTGTCATAAGACAGCAGTTATCTATCTATCTTACTCTCCTTAAGACAGATGCTTACATTCCCACCTCAAGTTTGGAGAGCACACTTTATCTACTTTCTTATTCTCTAAGGCAGAGGAAGTTTATTACTTCATCACCATGTGTCTCTACACCCAGGGAATTCTCTACGTGCCTGGAAGTAGGTCAGGAGATTTAGACACTTTCTTTGCTAGACTTCACACATCTAGAAGTGAGAGGTCTGGTTTGTCTACTGGGCTTCAGTTCTAGAAATATCTATGGATATGCTTCTGACAGATCCTGCATCACTGTCCATAAAGTAGGATGGTGTGAGTTATAAGGAGGACCACAAAAACTGACACTCAGCTTGCCAGTTCCTCCCACAGGTGATTGCTTCTCAAAGTGATATTCAAAGTTGGGGCTTTATACAATCCCGTAACTGAGAAAATCTGCCTAAGAAGCACACAGCTAGCCTTCCCGAATTCAGCACTTGTGACCTACAGAAAAGAAAAAATTTATTGCTTCTAGGTGGTCAGAAAGTTTTTGGCCAGTTAGTGTCTGATTCTTCCATGCGTTTTAAAATAAAGACAAAACTGTTGGGATGTGGCTCACTGATAGAGCACTTACCTTCAATTAAAACAAAGCTATGCGAGGGTGGCCTTGATCTGGAGGTGGTGGGAATGAGGGTGGGCTGGGGGGAAGGGGAGGGGGGCAGGAAGGGGGAGAACAAGGGAATCTGTGGCT
The DNA here is from genome assembly GCF_049852395.1 of Peromyscus maniculatus bairdii. Classification (NCBI taxonomy): domain Eukaryota; kingdom Metazoa; phylum Chordata; class Mammalia; order Rodentia; family Cricetidae; genus Peromyscus; species Peromyscus maniculatus. Next base: position 46,126,709 of record NC_134854.1, read on the forward strand.
GTTATGTAGAATTGAATAGTATTGTAAAATACAAAAAAAGCTATATGGAACAAGTGCATACACTGAAGAACTGAAGATGAAGGCAGAGGGCTTTTATAACTTATATTTTCTGAGGCTCATTGCACAATGCTATGAGTCCACAAAATGTGAATGCATGGTCTTCATTTGAAATCAAATTTGATTCCACTATAAGAGCATGGCAAGGAAAGACCTATGAAAAATCCATGTCCCCTGCTCTTGGTCTTCTCAATTACCCCCCAAAAAAATAATGTTTAAAGTAGTTATATTAGGAAATAACTTAAAAATGCACTGGAAGAATGTTTCAATGGCATTAAATCTTAAAGTTTAAAAGGAAAATATAAATAGGAGATGTTATATATAAAAAGGAGGTTTTTCTGAACTCTTCAATACCCATGTCTAAGTTGGAGGAGATGCTGTGAGTTATATCACTCTTCAATAACTGCATGTTTGATGTTTGTTCTGTAGCACTCCTGCTCTGAGAGATTTTGTGTGTTATCTATAGCTTGATCCCAAACCAACATTTAATAATTAAATATATTACAAATATTTCTGCACAAAAGATGACATCATATCCTTTAAAATACATAGAATGAAATCCTATGTTAAGAGAAATCTATAAATTTGGTGTTGGCATATGCTTGATGTAGTAAAGTAATATTAAGTAAACAGTTAAGAAAATTGCATAATACCTTCTTTATGGGAAATGTGGCAAGACTGGATTAAGAAGTCCAGAATTAAATAGCATTCCTTTGGAGATCAGTGTCAAAATAACTACTGCAAAACCTTTATGGCAGAGAGATGGGAATAGGCTAATGGCTCCAAGGACTGCTGAGGACATGCTTGCTGTTCCTCAGTCTGCCTCTAAATAAATCTAAGGTTTGGGGCTATAAACCATATTAACATAATTTTTATCTGAAATGTATCTTTCAAGAACACACTTTTGTATGGTGGGATATTGTTCTGTTGCACAAGTCTTGCCTAGATGTATCAGGCTCTGGATTTGTATCCCAGCACTCATGTAAACTAGACACGAATGCATATGCCAATAATGACAGCACTTGTTAGGTGTCAGCAGCAGGTTCAGAATTTCAAGGTTAGCTTTAGCTACATAGTGAGTTTGAGGACAGCCTTGGGTAATGAGTGTAACTCAAATGTTTAAAGGTCTTATAATAGAAAACCTGGAGGCAGATTGGGGTAAATGCTGAAAGATTAGAGAGACAAAGGAACAAGCCATTGGACCTTTTTTTCAGGATGAAGAGTCCTAGAGGTAAGAGGTAGCAGTGGCTTGTTCCTTTTTCTCTTTGATCTTTCATTATTTACCCCAATATTTGGTTCCAGGTTTTTTAATTAAGACTTTTAGAAATTTGGGACACATTTGAGACCCAATGATTTAAGTCTCTTTCAGTTTTCTGCAGTGAACCATGACCATGCCTAACAGCAACTTTGAAGTCTCCAAAAAGATGATGGAACCCCAAAATGATGATTCCATCAGGACAATGATAACAACACCAAGCTGAAAAACACCACCTAAAGATTTGCTTTGGACTACAAACTGCTCAGGACAAACTTGAGATGCCTAGCTGAGATGATACAGCCTCACACACTACTCCAATCAGGACTTGACCATAATTGTAAATTTTCTTTGTGTCCCCATAAGACTACCAGCACCCCCCCATCAGCTGGAAGTAGCCTAGAAAACTACACTCACGTTACCAAAAAGTGGATTATGGGTGTTTGTCTTTGTTTAGGGGTTGGTTAAAAATTGTTATTGATCATAGTCAATTTCTTTCTAAAAGAAGAAAGGGGATAATATATAGAAATGACAGGATATAAGGGTGGATTATTGAATCTACTCTGAAAAAAAGAGGTATAGAAATAATAGGATAAAAGGGTAGATTATTGAACATACTTTTAAAAAGCAACTATTATTTTTAAATATTTTACATTGGAATGGATTTTTGTATATTGAATACAAATTTTGTATATTGATACAAATTTGAGATTATTTTTGTTGGAACATATTGTACATATAGTTCTACTCTTGTTGAAAGTATTGTACCTACACAGCTCATTTAACAATGTAATGTGAATTTCTAGTTCTTGAAAGTTATTATTATCAACTAATTAGGATATAAAGAAATGCAGGTTAGTAGATAGTTATTATAATCGAACTTATAGTCGTATTAGGTTTGTTTTCAAGGTCAAACAGATATATTTTAGATAAATAGTTCATCTTAAAACACTTCAGAGATCAACAGATTATGACATTTTAGATGTTTTAATAACATAAATTATTTTTTATGACTATGAGACATGTTTGTACCTGGCACCACCAATCTAATGCAAAGAAGATGATGGGCATTAAAGAAACTCCATATGGAGTTTGCTTTCTTTGTGGCAAAAGTTAGCCACTGAGCAAGAAAGTGCACTTGCCTTGACTGCTGACAGTATGCTGTCCAAAATGGACAAGGAGGACACAAAAGAAAGGACTGCTGCACCTTGCCAAGACAAGGTAGGAAGACCCTTCAGAATATCCTGCTTCACAGATGAGTCTGTCAGATATGCTACTCCTGTAGGACGAAGATGGACGCCCAACATTGCAGAGGAACCTTGGGTGATGGTCCAGGCAGCCAACTTTTTCAGTCATTTCTCACATTTTTGGAAGTTGCTTTCCTGCACTTCCTGCCTACTTAGGTAATATTATTTATATCTCAGGTCTCTGAAGGAGTTGAAGACTAGGTAGTTATAGTTATAGTTTTCTTTGTTAAGAAATTCAGAAAAGAAACTCACTAGAGAAGTGCAAAGTATGTAAGTTTGAAAGACATCAAAGGACAGTAAAGATAGTAAAGACCTTCAATCAACTCAGAGTGGATTATAGACTCAGAACAGTGTTGCATAGCACTTTCCTTGGAGATTTAAACACTCCACGCTGTGGGAAAGTTCTTAAGTAGGAAGGGAAACAACTTAAATAACTTCAGAAGTTCTTAAAACTAATCAGATTCACTAGACACCTGCAAACAAGGTAAGTAATATATATCGATGAGGGTAACTCTCAGACAAGCCAACCTGCAAATAAGACTCTGAAAGCAGACCAGCTACCTGAAAGAAGTAGAAACCAACTGAGCTGCCTTAAAGAGGCTCAGACCCACTGTGCACCTAGAAAGGACACTTTCTTACATGTTGAGCTGCCTGAAGGCTATGTAGTATGCTCCATGTTCTCAACTTTGTGAGCTTTCACACATGCTGGGGTGGGCTTTGGCGATATAGCATCCTTGAGTAATTTCTACCACTGTAAGTAACCCTTCACCAGTATGCCTGTAAGGAACCAAAATAAAACTTATGGCTCACCAAGTTCTGACTTTGGTGGTATCTGTACTTTGATCCGTTATTGGATCCTTATCTTGGGTGAATAGATATCTTGTGTCTTCCCTGGGAAAGTTTTGTCACATAATGAATTATAACACTTCTCAAAAAAGCTGGGAAAAATTCTTTGTGACATACGCTTGAGTAGGAGTTTCTTATATACATCTTAAAGATAAGACCCATTGAAGAAAATAATTAACAAATGAAAATTAAAATGGATTCTTCTTATAAAGCACTGTTCACATAATAAAAATGCAGCCTAGGTAAAATATTTGCAAAACTGTATTTATAACTAATCATTGATAAAACACACACACATTCATACACACACACACACACACACACACACACACACACTTAACTCCTACAACTCTATAACTATGAAACTTAATTTAAAAACAAACATGAAAAATTATATGCTTTATAAAAAAAGAGATAAATTGGGGAAACATGAAAAATTATTCAACATCATTTGTTGATGAAGGAATTTCAGATTGCACATACATTGAAAAGCTATCATCTCTTTTGAAATGAAATCTCTCTCTTTCTCATAATCTGTCCATTTATTTTTTCAGTGTAAAATTGCACAATACCATATATTGATAATAATTTCAAGCAACTGCAACTCACATTTCTGTGAGAAATACAAAGTGATCAAATCATATGTTGTAATTCCTGACAAAATTAAACACACAAAGAATGCACTTACCACTGTAATCCTACTCTTAGGCTGCCAGTCAGTATAAAAGATGGCATCAGTCCTCATAATTTTCTGTACATGCAAATTTATAGAAATTATATGCAGTATTGACACCAAGGGAAATCTGAAATGCTCACCTCTCAGTGTGAGGATAAACAAATTCTACACAAATACTTCACAGCAGAAATATATAATTTTCAGGGGATTGGAGAGAACTTTAATACACAATCCCACTGTGACACCCCAAACCACTGTACCAATTTAAAAATAATTGGGTAAGTACAGATTCCATGACTAAATACTTATGGTATTTCAGTAAAAAGAAAACTGGAGAGACAGACAACAAGGGCCAAGCATGAAGCATTGACTGAACATATAGAAGGAATGGATTTTAATATATAGTAAAACTAGGGCTGGTGGTGCATACTGTAATCACTGTACCTGGGAGGCTGAGGCAGGAAGATTACTACTAGTTTGGTGCAGACCAGGGTGACCACATAGCATAACCCCAAACCCCCCAAATTAAATTAAAACAAAATAACCATAAAAGCTTGCAAAATTGTTTCCTTTAGAGAAACAGAAAAGAAAGAAAAACAAGGAAGGCTCTGGGCCCATGTGTTTAAAATTGGCCAAAATGTGGTTGAATTCAGGGATATCTGACTAAGAATTAAATTGCTATGAATCTGAATGCACAATTTCCTGAAAGACAGAGAAAGAAGAGTGCAACTTCTTTTTGGGGGTAAATATTCTTGGAGCCCTCTTATACTGAGAATGCAATGATACCTCAGTGTCCCTGAAGTGTAAGCTGCACTGTGTAACTACCCACCATCACCTCTGAAATGCAGGCTCTCTCCCTCAAAGAATGAAAACAGGGATTCTCCATCTCCCTTTCACATCTCAGTGTTAGAACCACCGAAGAACAATGGTTTCTCATTTCCTGTCTGAGTTTCTCAGGACACTGAGTAGGTAAGAACCAGGAGACATAAGCAAAGTTGGAAGGATGAAACTTGGTTTCAATGATGAATCAAGGTTACAAAGCTCCCCCTTTGTCAAACAGAAGTCAAATACAAAGTAACACTATGTTATAAAGCCTCCTGCCTCAGTCCCAGTGAGGATCAGTGCATTAGCTTCTACTGAATGAAATTAGTTTATAATGCAGAAAATGTCTGTAACATTTGGAGACATCTAAAAACCAAAGGAAAATGTAGCAGTGATTTACAGACACTGAATTATGCATGCTTCTGTTAAGTTCATAACATCAGTTTAAAAGAAACACACATCATCACTTTAAAATATCAACTCACTGAAATTTATTTAGCCAGATAATGTAAAGGACTCAAGTACATCCAGCTATTTGTCAGCACAGTAGATATCTGAACAAATGTCCTCCAGAAACCTCCACACTTTTAATGTGTATGTGTATATGAGCACATACGTGTGCAAGTGCATGTGCATGTGTGTAGAGTCTCAGGGATGATCTCAGGAGTTTTCCTCTGTGATTCCCTGTCTGGGATTTACAAGCCCTGAAATTGTAAGTTTATTGACTGTCTCAAACAGCATTTACATGAGTTCTGGGGATCCTAACTCCGCTTATCATATCTGTTGCTTGCAGGACAAGTATTTTATCCATGGATCCATCTCACTAGTCCCAAAAGAGTCTGTGGTCCTGAGAGTTATCTCTGGTAATTCTGTCTTCTAATGAGCTGCTGACTAGGCCAAAGGGATTTCCACTGTTACCTGTTTCCACTCCAGTGGGAACCATTTGTGTGAATGTTTTATACAGAAGAATATAGATGGCGACTTTGTGAAAAAGCTTATGATCTTGAAAAAGGTATTTGCTCCTCATTGAACATTAACTTTTCTCTAAAGTTACTGAAATATGTTGAAAGTTCTTAATTCCCATTAGTTATATTTTATGCATTTTATATTAGCTCATCTGCTTTTGGTTCTGTTCTTTTAATTTTGGATGATGTTTTATAAGTCACACAAATGTGAAATTTTCAATTTTGACCTTTAGCTAGCAACCTGTCCATTTATTCCTCCTTATAAGAAGACTATCAACAGCACTGTCTGAAAAAGCTGCCTATTATGTTACATGTTTTCCTTTAACATAACAAGGTATTCTATGAACTTCAGTCAGGAAGGAGGTATTGTCCACACGATTCAACCCCCTTTGATTTCATTCATCTCCTGCTCATGTCACAGAACATTTCCACCTTTTCAAAGGCCTTTACTTACCAGATATGAAGTCTTCTTTAGTCTTCTAAGTTGGTTTTCTCCATCTATCATGCCCAAGACTCTGTTCCCATAGCAACTTGCCATCCTATTAGTGCCAGATGATATCTGAGTTTTACATGCCCTTTCTTAATGTTCCCTGGACAGATTCCTAGATGGCTAGGAATTAGAAAACTAGTATGTTCATGATTCCATTGCCAACTTAGTTTGTCATGTTTGGAAGTATAACTGAAAATCAGAGAAGTAAACATTAGTTTTCTCCCAGTAGCCATCTAAAAGGTCACAGAGCTGGGGATAAGTTTGTGGTCTGGAATGTAGAGTCTCCTTCTTTTCCTTCTCCTCTTCCTCCTCCTCCTCTCTCTCCTCCTCCTCCTTCATCTTACTCTTCACCATTCTTCTACCTTCCCTGGCTCTGTCAGTGCTTTTCTAAATGTCACAGAAATAAGCAGTGATTCTTTTTGATCACTGGGGTAAAATACAACTGACATTTCTTTATCCGAACACTCTCCTTCCATTAATGAGACCATTGATTCCATTTGTTTTTCTGTAGAAGTTACACTCTGAGTAAAACTCATGCTCAAATTCTGTTTAAGCACCAACACTTCAGAGTAGCTCAGAATTCCAAACTCCTATTTCAGTCATTGGATGTCTTATATTTAATGTTTGTAATTTACAGAAGCAGCCTTCCCATTACTTCACTCAAGAGATCCTATCCTGGACAGTGAATGAGAGATTTCATTGCAGTTAGAAGTCAAAATCAGAGAACATATTCCGGGATTATTCTGTGCTCTACTTTCCTCATGGTCCTGCAGCACCTAACCCAGGAAGCCAATAGTCACAAAACTTGAGAAAACTTGAGTTCTCACTGGCTGCTTGAAAGGGATCACTTAGTGACATGTGAAAGTAAATTACTTCTGTTTTGTTTCCAGAATTTGACATGAGTCAATTACAATTGTTAACAGTGAGCAGTTTTAGAGACAAATGAATTGTTTAAAATATTTACATTTAGTTATTTCTTCTTTTCATAATTCAATGACTTTTAAGATTAAATGAGAAAGAATAAGGATAGAAGACATTATTGCTTAGTTCATTTGCAAGGTAAAACCATTTGGGATAGTGAAGTGTGTGTGTGTGTGTGTGTGTGTGTGTGTGTGTGTGTGTGTGTGTGTGTGTGTGAATATGTCTGTGTATGTGTCTATGTGTGTATGTCTGTCTCTCTGTGTGTGTTTCTGTGTCTGTGTATGTGTCTGTCTGTGTGTGTCCATGTGAATGTCTCTCTGTGTGTCTGTATACCTGTGTGTGTTGTGTGCATGTAATGATCTCCACAGACAGAACAGAAAGGACAATCAGAGATGAACTTTGGACTTCAGCCAAAAGACCTTAACAGCTGAGACATGCAGAACAGAGCAGAATGATTGAAGGTTGTTTTGGTGTTTAACGGGGTTGTGATTTTATTCGGTGGTTTGTCTTTAGAGCAGGATACTAAATTACAAATTTCTATCTCTGCCTGTTTGCCATCTGTTTTTGAGAAATTATGTCTGATAATAGACCATAGAGAAGCCTGACCTTGCTAAGCTTCAGTGGACACCACCCAAACAAAACCTATCACATTTCCCTCCTATTTATAGAGTGATATTGAGAAAAGACAGGGAAGAAACATTACAATGAAATCATCCTCACATTCAATTTTATTTTATTTAATCACAGAGTAAATCACAGACTGCTGCTCTTATAGGGACTACACTTTATAATTAGCTACAATTTCATGAAATGTTTTCTATAAATATCTGTAAAATGATTTAAAACATAAAAAAAACCAAGTAGTAGTAGAGGTTTCCATACCTGCTGATCATATGTACCTCCTGTATTACTGGCATCATTTGTGTGTGGATTATTTTAAGAATATAATGTACAGAATGACCAATCACGGCTAATGTTCACAGTCAGATTTTCTTTGTCATTTATATTCCCAGACATCAAGCATAATGTAAAAATGGATTTACTTCTCATGTGTATGTCAGTGTAGTGTACGTGTGTGTGTGTGTTGCATGCTAGTTTGCATGAACAGAAGTACATGTATGTTCAGCTTCATACACATGTGTACACATGTGTGTGGAGACCAGTGGATGACACTAGACGTCTTCCTCAATCCATCTCTACATTCTATACTGAAGCAGAGTCTTCGGCTTGGACCATGAGCTTGTGATTGATCTGGTCCAACCCAGAACCTTGCTATAGAGCTGTCTTATGTCTCTGCTTCCTGGGCATTGTGAATAGGCTGCCCTAGTCATCTGGCCTGTGCCTGCATGCTGGAGATTTGAACTCTGATCCTTAGGCTTGAACAATAACCAGTTTTATCCACTGAGCCATCTCCTAGCCTTTGGAATTTATTTTTATTAAGAATGATTTTCAAGAGTCCATCTGTACATGATAAAACATGTTTTTTTCAGGGCTGGGGAGAAAGCTCAGAGGTTAAGATCACTTTCTGCTCTTTCAAAGTCCTGAAGCTCTCTTCCTGAGCCCAGACCAAAAGGCATTCGACCACCTGTTCCAGGAATCTAATATTTTCTTTTGGCCTTATCTGGCACTTAAACTCACATAAACAAATCTCATATAAACACACACACACACACACACACACACACACACACACACACACACACACACCCCACATTTAAAGAAATAGCAATGACAGTGATCATCCATAAATTCATTTTAGGTTTTCATCTAGTTCCAAGTAGTTATATAATGCTATTGCAAATGTGTTTCTTTAGGAGTCAAAGTGTTCCAGTGCTTGGGAGACAGAGGTAGGTAGGTAGATTTCCTGTAAGTTTGTATCAGCCTCAACTCTGTTCTACATGGCAAGTTTCTGCCCAGCATTGGCTACATAGTGAGACCCCCATCTCAAAAAGAAAAATTTAAAAATGGCTGTTATAGATACATAATAGAAACATATATATTAAAAAATGCTGTAAATCTCCTCCCTATGATAAACTAAAGTTTATACTCATCACAATAACTTCATTCAAGCAAATTATCCATTAAAAATCAATATCATACATATTAAATTGTGTGACCAAAACTATATATGAGATTTTATTGAAAGAGTTCCAAAGACACATTTCCAAAATCCACTGTTTTTGTAATTCCACATATATATATATATATATATATATATATATATATACTGTTATTTATCTTATTCTCAATACTTAATATTCATTTCTTTTTATGAAGAAGCAAATCACTTTCATGAATAACCTATCATTTATTTCTGGAAAGCCAAACTATTAGCCTACTTGTCTCTGTACAAAGATATATCTACTAGTGACTTACAAGCGCTACAAAACCCACACAACTCACTGTAATGATGAGGACCAGGGAAGTCACACACATTCATCAGAATAAACACAGGTGACCCTTGCATGCCAGGCCATCTATCTGCTTTGAGCTGCCATCCTGCTGAGCCTGGCCCAGCTCTCTGACAGTAAATCTTTACACCATTATTTTGTCCCCTGCACTGACAAGACATCTCATGCTGTGAGGAGCCAAATGTTTATGTGCAAGGACATCGCGTCCATTATTGTCATTAGAGTTCTGTCGCCACGCATGAGCAAGGAACATTAAAGGCCACATGGGTGAGGAGAAGAGTTCCCCAGGGCCTCGGCTTTACTAACAGAGCCTTGTTTCTGCCAAACGTAGAGAGGGGATTTATCTCTTTAAAATATACAAAGAGCTGTTCTCAGACTCTAATTCATATCATTAGACAGTGGGAACAACCAGCTCAGGCGAGTGCGGTAATGAAGAGAGTGCTGGGCAGAGCCAAGAAATGTGATCTCGGCTTTTGTCACTCACAGGTTACAAGACCTTAGTCCATCTCCCACTGTGGCTGTTCCTTCCCTCCTATGGTTGCTCTTTTCATGGGAGCCATTAATGTATTATATATAAGGCCTAGATGATTAGGTGCTCCCTGACTCCTCTCCCTCCTTATAGACTTTAGCCATGGTTACCTGCACGTACTAATGTGATTACTCCAGGCCCCTGTGTTACAAAGGCACTCCTGAAAACTCACATAAAATTGGGTATTTATTTTATGTGTCTTAGTGTTTTGTATGCATAAATATATGTGCAACTCCTATATGGCTATTGCTGACAGAGGTCAGAAGACTGTCAGATGTTCTGCAATTACAGTTATGGTTCATGGGTTGTGAGCTACCATGTGGGTGCTGGAAACCAAACCTGGGTCTTCTCATGAACAGTAAGTTATCTGGATAATTGAGTCATCTCCTCAGCTCCCAGCCAAGTGTCATCAGTTGTGAATTTTCCAGTCATTTATCATCATATTAGCAATCAGCTATTTATTAAATAGGTGCATTTTTAAAACACTTAATCTTCTTTTTCTGGATAACATTTTGAAATTCAGTACATTGTGCAAATTGCACTTTACAACTGTTGGCTGTTAATAAAAATGTGCTATTTGTTGTTGTTGTTGTTGTTGTTTTTCTTCAAGACAGGTCTTTTTTTGTTTATCTCTGACTGTCCTGGAATGCCCCCTGTAGATGAGGCTATCCTCAAACTCATAGAGATCCCCCTGGTTCTGCCTCTCAAGTGCTAGGATTAAAGACATGCACCACCACCACTCAGCTTAAAAATGTGCTTTTTTAGTGAGTAAAAGCCTATCTTGTATATTTTAAATTTACAGAAAGCCGTAATGTAATCTTTAACATTATATTTTTAGATAAAGTGTCTAACACAATTCAGCTTCCTATAAATATTGAAAATAGGTAAAAAAGTTAAATTGCCATAGTTAAAAGAAAAGAAATGGAGTAAAAGCCAAAGAGTATTTTGTGGCTCTGAACTAGAATTGGGAGGCAGGGCTTCAAACCACATTTTCAATTAAAAAGAGAGCTGAAAGTTGAACATGGACCCAAGTAGGAGGCAGGCTTAGTAAAGGAGATGCTACAGGGATTGCCATGCAGCCCTGCTGCCCTGGAGTAGCAGTCCTGTCACTTATAACCATCTCTTGACATGTCCAGATTTAAAAGATATCTAGTGCCTACTGAGTTCAATGTATCGGCTGGGGTCTGCTCCCAGAAATGAATCTTTGGTCTGGAAATGGGGTGACAATAGCTAAAGGTTCATCTTTTCTTACTTGATCTTCTCTTTGACAATATATATGTTAAAACAACACTGTACATATGTATACATATATGTTCACAGGCACACACACAAACACACACACACACACACACACACACACACACACACACACACACACACACACACATACACACAAATACACATTTAAACACTCCAGAGAAGCAGCTGTTTCCCCAAAGCCCCAGCCCTGTGTTGACTGTCTTCTCTCCAATTCTCCAGTGGCTTCTTCTTAGGGACCTATTTTTCATCAATAAATTAACTCAAATAAAATCATGATATTTTAAAACTGTACTTATCCTGTAAGTGGGTCCATGTCGTTCTCTTTCTTGTCATTCTTTAAATTGCAGTTTAGGATTTCCTTCTTTGTCATTGTTTAATCCATCATTGCATTACTCCTTAATTGTAATTTGGATACCTGTTGTGAACCTTAGAAATCCTTCTTATACACTTTATGTTCCTTACTTTCTTTTCTGCCTTACTTCTCTTTCCCTTGGTTCTGGTTGGTCTCCTGGAGTGAGGCTTGTGAGTTGCTCAATGGGGGCAGAAAAACAAGCTTAGGTAACAGACTGGGTTTCTCTGGAAGAGTAGCATGCACTACTCTTCATTAAGTCATCTCTTCAGCCCACATTTTTTTTTTTTTTAAATATCCCCCTCTAAGTCATTTTCTATTGAAGAGTCTGGTGTTTTGTTTTGTTTTTTTTTCCCTGCTTGTCTCTACTTAGCGAATATCAGAAACATCAGAAAATGGAGGTAGAAGGACTTGTTCTTGCTGATTTCCTGTAAATGCAGTGATGAATCATCTAAATAACATCATCAACTATTTCTAGAGTGTCTGGTTATGTTCTAACATTAGGGGCTTTCAGAGCAGTGAGTGAGTTATCCTGCCAGAGGCGTGATCATGAAGTTCTCCTTTTCACTAAGTTCTTTTGTTTCTTCCTCTGATTAAATACTTGTCTTACCATGAACTGTGCAATAATCAGCTTCTCGGCATTTTCTTTAAGATATTCCGTAATAAATGAGATCAGGAGCTGATATAGAAAGGAATAGCATTTCAGAATATTACCATAATCGTCTAAAAGCAAGACTATGGAATTGTAGATTAAAATAACATCACTACCCATGGTGAGAAATTAGCAGAATTAAATAAAGGATTTTTTCCTGCTGAGAAAATGTAAATTATTTTAAGTCTACTTCATAAGAATAGTTTCTAAAATTAAAAATGGATAGTATTAACACTCATTCCTGTTTTCTTCTGCTTTGTTTTTGCCTTTTAAAAATGTGCTTTCTATGTACATACATGCACATATATGCATATGACAACCATTAGTGAAAAGAAGAGGCTATGGATTTGAAATAGAACAAGGGGAGGTACATGAGAGGTTATGGACTGAGGAAAGGAAAGAGGGGAAGGAATTAGAAGGGGGAAATCATATAACTATATTATAATCTCAAAAATCAAAGCAATAGTTAAAATGAAATATGGAGACGTGTTAATTATTTAGAAATTATAATGATACCTTCTCTTTCAACCCCCAAACCCTACCATTCACCTTTCCTTTGGTGTTTCTCAAATTCGTGGTCTTTTTTCTTTAATTGTTACAACTCCTGTTTTTATTTTTCACTGAAGTTTGAATAACAGAAATATGATACATGAAATTAACCTTCCAACATGGATCTGGCATGTAGTTAGACACAGCAAGTCTGACGACCTCACACATTCATCACTCTCAAAAAATAGCGTATGTGTGTCGCTCATTACCATTTTAACAAGGACTTCCACCGATGAACAAGGTGGGCTATGTCTCTGCTTCAGCTCAACTTTTTCATAATTTCATGAAAATAGAAGTTGACTAATATGTATTTTGGCTGAATATAGACTCCTTTTAAGACACAATTAGTTCTCCAGAATCATAGAACATTCACTGAATAAGATCTATCTTTCATTGTCAACTTGATTACATGTGGAATTTTTTTTTTTATTGTTAATTAAATCTTTGAAGTATCACTTCTCGGCCTTTTCTTACTTCGATTCTGGGTCTTGGATATGGGAAGAAGATCCACCTTTAATCTGCACCACATTTTCTGCTGGTGGCCTATATAAAGGACATGGAAGAAGGAAGCTTGCTCTCTTTGTCTGCTTGCCCTCACTCTCACTGGCAAACACATTCCTTCACTGGCATTAGAGCCTACTTCTTCAGGATCCTGATGTATACTGAAGACAGCTGAGACATCCAGCCTCATGGACTGAACAGTTACTGGATTCTTGAAAATTCTCTTCAGATGTAGGCACTGTTGGATTAGATGGACTGAAGCCTGTAAGCCATTGTAATAGCCCCCCTTTCAATATGTAGAGATTCCTTCCATCAGCTCTGTTTCTTTAGAGAATCCAGACTAATAACAGGGACTGTCTTAAGTGTTCTGTTTCTTTGTCCGACATCAATTTATTCTTCAACTTATGAACTTATGCTTCTGACAGTTTGGCTTTTCCTTTTCTTTACTCCTTTTCTCTACCCTCCCCATCATAAAGCAAAGACAACATTTCCTTTAATCTGTCAGCAAATAATAGGTTTAATTTGATTAAACTGGGAATTATCTTGTGAAAGACAGTCATCAGCCACTCTTCCCTCTCTGTTGATTTGATTCATTCTTTTTTTCTATTTCCATTTTAATAATTATTTTATCATTTCACATTAATGTGCTTCTTATAAATTAAATTAAATGCATCAAAGAGCTTCAAAGCAATTTAGCTTTTTGCTATGTCAGGTCTTCAAGATCCAAAATGTGATTTTGTTTTTTTCTCTGTAGGTTATAAATATGCATCACACATTGAAGAAAACAGTTTCAAATTAATTTTCCATTGTTTCCAAAATATCCCAGTGTTCCTTCTACACTAATAAACAATTTCATCTCAAATTTTTATCATCTAAATTTATGATCTTCATAAGCTTTTTTTCATAAAATAATACTTTTTAATTTAAAAGAATTTTGACTGACAAAAAATATCAGTCAGATGAAAGAAAGTTGTTTATCTTTTTCTGATTCTAAACATTTCTCAATTTAAAACTTTCTTCTAGTGATGACTCTTAGTGCTTTTTTTTTTTCTGAATGTACGTATAAAGAGAATAGTCACTTCCTTACAAAGTTACAAACAATTCATTTTTTTTCCCCCAAGGGAATTCTTTGTTTCTCTCCATCCCCTCTATGCTGGGAATTTGAGATGCAGACATCAAGCATCTTACCAAGGAGCACTTGAAGATCTTTCTTTGGCACTCAAAAGTCTGCTTTTTAAAATAAAGCACCGTATATAAATCCCCTCAGTGTTCCTGAAGAGGAAAATAGGTGAGTGCTTAACACTGTGTGATATCAGGGTCTACCTTCCATGAGCCATGCCAGAGATTGCCCTTCCAGGTCACCTGTGGACATTTCTGGCTCAGGTCCAGGTGAGAGGATCTTCTAAGGGGTGAGTTATGTGCAGCAATGATGAGCACATTCAGACGTTCCTAACTTCATTACTTGCTGGGTTCCTTTGCAAACCCATGTCCCCTGCCCTTGAGCATGGCACCGTCTGTCTCTTACATGAGATTCATGCTCAGGATGGATACTGGTTAGGAAAAGACAGCTGGAAAGAAATATTCTAGCAAAATTTTCAGAGAGAGAGAGAGATGAGATGCCTACTTTAGCGGGGAAAACAATTGCGTGTAACAGCTGGGATGTACCTGGGCCAAATCGGAGCTCAAACCCTGTGATTCTATGCTGACCTCCTCCCCAGGTCAGTTCTGCCATCTTTCCACACTCTCCATGGTCGATCCCACTCCTGATACTTGACTCCACTATTTTCATTTTGTCATCATTGATGGTGGTATGGTGGTAGAAATTTGCATATTTTCTTATCTATATTTACTTTGAAATTAAGTGATTGATGTTCATGCTCATTGTACACTAACAAGTAAGAAATAGGTAAATAGGAAATAATGTTACAAGATTGTGTTTAGAACATGGCCCTTTAAGAGCTGTGCAAAGAGGCAGGGGACTAATTTTGGCCAGGGGAACTGCTGCTGCACAGGCTTCCCCAGGTCCCTGTCAACAGCAGCTGCCAAGATGTGGCTCCTCTTGTTATCCATTCCCTTATTGACCTGCAGAGTCTGCCCTCAGTCAGGCCTCTGATAAGATGGAGACATATGTCAGAGAGTCCCTGTCCTCCTGAGGCCACTGATACTATGCCCTGCCTCAGAGCCTTTCTAGCTGAAGAATAATTGCACATCATTTATCTCCAGTGCCCTCCAGGACTCTCAGGCAGGTTTGTCCTGGGGCAAGCTGGCCTGCATTCACTTTCATTTCATTCTTTCTTCCTGGTCACTAACATCCTCCCACCGTTCCAGCTTGACTTGTGCTTTTTTGATGCTCTAACTGCGGTTTACAGAAGACCACGCCCTCCTGCACAGGACTGTTATAATCAGGTTGCACAGCAGTGACTCAGGACTCCATAGGAGACTAGAACCTGCTCAGACAAGTCCATTGAATGTGGATAGGGGAGTGGCTTTAGTCAGAAACCACAATATTATGGCTGTCAGAAAATTTAGGGAATGTGTCCAAAAATAAGAGAACTTTAGAAATATTCCTATTTGAATATGACACCCTATATGAAATGCCACGCTTGATTTTATTTAAAATATATTGTCTAATTACTCATATATGTTAACATGTTAATATAGGTAGTATACATTCCATTGTATATTATGCATTAACCTATAATTTATACTATGAATTACATTACTATAGATCATACTAATTATTGGTATTAATTTTATAATTAATTATATATTGGTTCCTTTATGAGCCCTCTGAAGAACCCATTATAAATAATTAAGTATAACAGTTGCTATAAATAAGCATACTCACAAGCACACACATACATATTTTAAAGTGTTATGACATTAGAACAAAATAGTGGACACTGAAAATATTTAAACTTTCTTCTGGAACATATCAGCTATTGTAGTAAATACTTTTCCTTTCTTCTTTCAAGACTTACTTAAAATATATATGTTTATGTATATGTTTGTGTATTGCATGTACATGTGTATGTGCATGTAAATGTTTAAATATATCTATGTGTGTTTATGAGTTTGGCTGCCTAAGTCAGAAAAGGGTGGTAGATTCCATGGAGCTGGAGATACAGGTGTTTGAGACACTTTATAGATACTTGAAATCAAGCATGGGTCCTCTTTGAGTATTATACGTGCTCTCAACTGCTAAACCATCTTTCTAACCCTCTTTTACATATTTTTCTTGTTTTTTTTTTTTTTGGAAATGAGAGGTTCCTTGGCCTAATTTTGCCAGGCTTTTAAAGAATCTGTTATTCTCTTTTATTAGAACAGGGGAGGCTTACTTAGATTTGACACTGTATTTGTAAGTTGTGAACCAAAGCTTGTAAATCACTAATGTAAGTTTAATGTGGGAAACCTTTTCACTGGGGGCTTTTATATTGGAGTTCATTTGTTACCTATAGTCATGACACATACAACTTCACATAGCTTACTGTAAAATTTCAGTCCATATCTTAGAGAAAACATATTTGACAAAGCTCAAAGGAGAAATGGCCAACTTTATTAAGCTATTCCATCAATTTAAAACAAAGATCAATCCAGAATTCCTGTTTGGGTTTTATCTCCTCACACACTTATGCTCATACATTCACTCAGTTCACACATATTTTACACACGCACACACACACACTCACACACACACACACACACACACACACACACACACACACACAAACATGCCCATGCATACATACATTGTGTAGATGAGGGGAAATGTTCTTCCACAAATCTGACATGGGTTAAGACCATATTACTGGGACAAACAAGCAATAGCACTTGGCAAGTAAGCCTGATGAAGTAAGTTCAATCTTTGCCATGACAGTATAACATAACAGACTTCCAGCTTTCCTCTGACTGCTATGTGTATGTGTGTGTCACAATTATGTCCATTCTCATACATGAACTTCATATAGACAGACATGCACAATGATAATACTTGAGTATTATTAAAAGTAATACAGTCTTTGAGTACAGAAAAAGCATTGACTATTTCAGTGTAAAAGGGTCAGCTACATGGCATGTGGATGAGTATAACTTTAGGTTTTTCATTCGCTATGCTTCTCAGTGAAGCAAGGCCCAGTAAGCCCACCTCCTCCCCTTCTCAGCCAAGAAGCCTCACTTTCCCATAGTCACATGGAAGCAGCTCTTGCTCCCTAAAAATATGTAGAGTACCATGGAGGTGGTTTCTTTACTGGAACTGTGATAGTGGGAATGTAGACTCCTTGTACCTGGCAAAGCATGAGGATCAGGGTCAAGGACTCTACCACTTCCTTCATATTGTGCTTTTTCTCACTTCTTATCTTGTGATTCTATCAAACATCTGCACTAAGACTAGTAGTGATCTACCTGTGTGATGTTCCTGAATGCAGTTATAATGATTTTTCTTTCAAAACACATATTCAGGCATTAATTTCTTCATTCAATTAGTACACTGTAAATGTAAAAATAGGACAGTCAACAAGACAGCTGAAGGAAGGAGAATTCTTTTTCTCTATGGGACAAGACCTTGACAAGTTATAAAGTCCTAAATAGCCGTAAACAGATACAAAATTGAGAAACACTAATTGGACTCAACAGATTTCACATATATACATTAATGCACATATACATACATACATATATATATATATGTATATATACATATATATAAAGCGATAATAATTACAGAAGAAGAGGTCATAAATCTAAGAGAAAATAGGGAATGAGGGAAGAGGTGGGGGAAAGTGAGAAAAAGATAGAAATAATATAAACACAATGTTCTCATGTATGGAAATCTTAAAGATAATTTTTAAAAAATATTTTATAAAAGACAGCTGAACTTCCTGTCTTTGAGAGCTCCCATCATTAGGTCAGCTTATTCCTGGGTGCTTTAATCACCAACTTCAGAAGGTCATTCATATTTTAGTAACTGTTTTATATTTAAATTTCTACATTTTAAATAAGATTTGATGCACTTTTCTTTTTATTATAAAATAAGTATATGCGTATATATTATAAATTCATAGGCTCAAGCATAGAGTACTCTCTAACTTTGTATACTTCATTTCTATTGTTTGTCATCCATATTTTATTCCATGATATTTTTTTCTTGAATTTCTCATTTCCAAAAAGGTGATTCAGAAAAATGAATCCCATTTTAGAATCAGCTGAATAACTGTTTGGATTTTTTACATATAAATTCTCAAGCAACAAAAACAAAAATACAAACAGTTTTTAAAATGCTCACTATTTATCAGGTAGATATTTACCTGCCCTGAATCTCTGCCAGCCTTGTGATATTGTGGTTCAATCTGAAATGTCAAAGGCATAAAGTAAAGACCCTTTTCACTGCCTCCCAAACACCTGCACAGAACTCTGGAGCAGAGAGCAAGGAGAATCAATCCACTAGAGTCTGATAAGCAATGGACCACATCTCCCCATCACCTGCAGGGAGTACCCCACAGAACCAGAAAGGGAAGAGCAGAAAGATGGAGACTGCAATGGAGAGGGAGGGGAAGTGAGGAAATTCAAAGAGGAAAAAAGAGAAAATAATTTCTCTGTTTTCTTCTAGATTATGGATAATACTCATCACATACCGTGTTCTTCCTTTTATTGTGCTACCCAAGAGCTGCCCAGGCATGCCATCCTGTGATGGAAGAGGCTTGTTTTCTCTCCTCTCCAAGGCTAATGTCTCAGAGCCCTGGCGTTGCCTTATTTCTCACAAAGCTTTTCTTGGACACGTTTATAGAGAGTTTTTTTTTTCCTCCTCTCACAATCGTTAATAGATAGTCCTGTTTTCTAGCAGTTGTCTCCCGGTGCTTGCTTATTATTCTCCCCACATTACCTCCAACACTGAGATTTATTTCCTTTTCCTTTCTCTAAGCCTATCTATTATTTTCCTGTGCAGAAAGTCATCATCAATTCTTCCTTCAAACATTCAACTTAAGTTCTCCCAGTTAGGTGCTTTATATTAAAGGTGAGAAAAGTCTACCAAGCAAGAACAGATGGGAACAACCATGGGGATACTGGCTGCTTCTTAGGAAGCATCTAATGTTAAGTGTCGTGGATATTTATTATAGAGGGAAATCTGAACTTTTCTTTGGGATTCACATCAATGTTTAGTATAATTCATTTGTGAAGTCTACATAGAAATATTTACCAATAAGCTAACTAAACAGAACCTTATAGGTAACTAACAATTTATGTTCTTTTCATAATTTTTTTCTAAGATGTTTTGTGAGAAGTGAGGCTTCTATATTCTTGATATATTTCTAAACAGCCCTAAGAATCAGACAGAGAAACAGGCATATCAAACACTTGACAGGATACCACTGGGGCCCCAGGATGACTTCCTTGTGCTCTGACCACACCCAAAGAAGTGCTTATGTTTAGTAGCAAAGATTGGTACCCGTCATCTCTTATCAGTTACTGAAGCAGCCTCTACCACCAGTCTGCTTTCCTCCCACTTCTGACACAGTCATCTCTTAGCTATACTTGTCTTGGCCATCAAAAGTCCCAGTATACCCTTCTACTAACACTGAGATGACAACATCATTAAGTTTAGGGTACCACAGGAGGTGATTCCTAAAAGTATTGACCATAATACCAAGCACACACAAAGTGCTCAGTCACTACTAACCACAGTTATGATTACTAGTAATTACTCATTTCATTCCTCCTCACAGGGGAAGGCACCAGGTACCTGTGTAGATGACAATATTGCTAAAGTGTTAGTTGGTGGGTTTAAAAAGTGGTGCTGAATGCTGGGTAAAGAATGATACACACTCAATGGAATTTTACAGACTTTCTGAAGCAGCATTTCTATTGGATGAATCTTATGAGATTGCATGAGATGAGGTAATTCTTTGAAGTCTGTTTGTATGCACAGGATGTGGCACACAGTGAGTGCTCATTGAAGACAATGGTTATAGGCATTTTCTCAGTTACAGAGAATGATGTCATACTCTATATTTTTTCAGTAAAACATTTTCCCCTTTTGAAGTAGCTGATATGAAAGCAGAATTTTCACTTGTTTCTGTTTTTGCCCTTATGGTTTTATTCTTATGATATTAATTGTATAAATATATATGGTTTAAATGAGATTTTAACACATATACACAATATATAATAGTTAAATCATGATAGTTCACAAGAACCCATTTTATATTTTATGAATAACTAGAAAAGAGGATGTTGAAGGCTTCAAACATAAAGTAGTGATGAGCAGATGGGGAAATTAATTACTTTTATATGAAAAGTATACAGATATACACATAAATACTTATATAACTCTATCTATACAGAGTTATGCAGATAATATATATATAATTTATCAATTATACTGAATGTCAAACACACATGCATTTCTTATTTTGATCATTTTAAATGTCTAAGGTAATGAGAACATTGGCTAGTGTATTCTAAATGGAAGTTTCTCTCTATCTCTCTCTCTGAAATCATTTAAAAAGGGTTTTCTTAAACTCAGTCCTCAGGGTTGTCTTTTGCTTTTCAACAGAACATCAGTTGCAGCCTCCCTTCCTCCCTCTACATGCCTCCTATGAATCACACAGACCACCATCCCCCAGCCTCCAATGACAGCAAGTACTCCCTGTGAACATACCAGAAGAGCAGGATAGTAAAACAGGTAACACACAGCCCACACATTATCTGATATTCTAGAAAGGAAAGAAACCAAGGAACAAAATATCTATCCAACAAAGACAAATCCAGAAATCAGCACCTAGACCTATAATCATCCCAAAGACAGATGCCTAGGTGTCAGTGTAAGAACACAGTCAATAACATCCAGGACAATATGTCTTCACCAGAGCCCAGCAACCCTACCACATCAGGTTCTGAACATTCCCACATAGCTGAAGTGCAAGGTAAAGACCTTAAGACCAAGTATATGAAGATGATAGAGGCCTTTAAAGAGGAAATGAAAAAATCCCCTAAAGAAAATCAAGAAAAAACAAATAGTTAAAGGAGAAGAACAAAACTGCTCCAAGATTTGAAAATGGAAATAGAAACAATAAGTAAACCACAAACTGAGTAAATTCTGGAAATTCAAAACTTAGGAATGCAAACTGAAACTATAGAGGCAAGTTTGACCAACAGAATACAAGAAATGGAAGAGAGAATCTCAGACACTGAAGATACAATAGAAAAAATGGATACACTGGCCAAAGAAAATGTTAAATCTAAAAAATTCCTGATATACAACATCCAGGAAATCTGGGCCACTGTGAAAAGACCAACCTAAGAAAAGTAGGAATAGAGCAGTGTTTCCCAACCTTCCTAAGGCTGAGACTTAACCATAAAATTATTTTCATTGTTACTTCATAACTGTAATTTTGCTACTTTTATGAATTGTAATGTAAATATCTGTCATTTCTGATGGTCACAAGCAACTCCTGTGAAAGGCTTATTCAACATACAAAGTGATCATGACCCATGGGCTGAGAACCACTGGAATAGAGGAAGAAGAATAATCCAGGCTCAAAGGCCAGAAATATTTTCTACAAAATCATAGAGGAAAATTTCCCTAACCCAAAGAAGGTGATGCCTAAAAAAATTGAAGAAGCATACAAAACATCAAATAGATTGAACCAGAAAAGAAAGTCTTTTTGAGAGTAACACATGACTTCTCAACAGACTTTAAAAGCCAGAATGTCTTGGTAAGATCTGTTGTAGATCCTAAAAGACAACACCAAATTACCATACTCAGCAAAATCATTGTAGATGGAGAAAATAAAATATTCAATGATAAATCACATTTAAACAATAGCTGTTAAGCCGGGCGTGGTGGCGCACGCCTTTAATCCCAGCACTTGGGAGGCAGAGGCAGGCGGATCTCTGTGAGTTCGAGGCCAGCCTGGGCTACCAAGTGAGCTCCAGGAAAGGCGCAAAGCTACACAGAAAAACCCTGTCTCGAAAAAACCAAAAAAAAAAAAAAAAAAAAAAAACAATAGCTGTTTACAAATCAAGCATATGGAAGGTGCTAGAAGGAAAACTTAAACCCAAGGAAGTTAAATACACATATGAAAACACAGGAAATAAATAATCTCACATCAGCAAAAACAAAAGAAGGGAAGGACACACACCCATACACCACCACCACCAACAACAACAACATCAACAGCAATAACAAAACAACAGAAATGAGCAATCTTTGGTCATTGATGTCTCTCAATATCAGTGACCTAAATTCCCCCAATAAAAAGACAAAGGCTGACAGAACAGATGCAAAAATAGGATCCATCATTCTGCTCCATACAAGAAACACACCTCAACATCAAGGATACACATTACTTCAGGGTAAAAGATTGAGAAAAGATATTCCAAGAAAATGGACATAAGAAACAAGCTGGTCTAGCCCTTTTTAATATCTAACAAAATAGACTTCAAACCAAAGTTAATTAACAGAGATGAGGAAGGACCATACATAATCATCAAAGGTAAAATCCCACCAAGATGACATTTTAATGCTTAACATCTGTGCACCAACATGGGGCAACCACCTTTGTAAGAGAAACACGCCCACAGTTGAAATAACATATTGAGGTTCACTCACTAAAATGGGAGACTTCAATACCCTACATGCAACAACAGACCAGTGATCCAGGCCAAAACCAAATAAATAAATACTGGAATTAACAGACTTTATAAACCAAATTGTCCTAACAAATACCTACAGACTATTTCACACAAACACAAAAGTTATAAATTCTTCTCATCACCTCATGGAACTTTCTCAAATATTGACCAATTACTCAGACACAAAGCAAATCTCAACAGATATAAGAAAATGACTGAGGAACTCCAGAGAAGCATAAGGATGTACTTTAAAAGCCTGTACACCAAAAATAAGAAAATTTAAAAGAAATGGATAATTTTCTTGATAGGTACCACTCACCAAAGATAAATCAAGTTCAGATAAACAATTTAAGTAGACCTATAATCCCTAAGGAAATAGAAACAGTCATTAAAAGTCTGCTAACCTAAATAAGCCCAGGGCCAGATAGGTTTAGCACAGAATTCTATCAGACTTTCAAAGAAAAGTTTACATCAATATTCTTCAATTAATTCCACAAAGTAGAAACAGAAAGAGCATTGTCTAATTCATTTTATGAGGCCAGTTACCCTGATACCCAAACCACAAAAAGTCAACAGAGAATTACAGACCAATTTTCTTTATGAACATAGATGCCCAAATACTCAATAATATATTTGCAAACCAAATCCAACAACACACTAAAAAGATCATCCACCATGATCAAGTAGGCTGCATTCCAGAGATGCATGCGTGGATGGTTCAACATACAAAAATCAATAAATGTAATCTACCATATAAATAAACTAAAAGAAAAAAAACACATGATCATCTTATTAGAAGCTGAAAAAGCCTTTGGCAAAAATCTAATGCCACTTCATGATAAAAAGTCTTAGATTAGGTATATAATAATGATAATTTACCACAAGCCTATAGTCAACATCAAATTAAATAGAGAAAAACTCAAAGCACTTCCACTAAAATCAGGAACAAGACAAGGTTGTCCACTATCTTCATGTCTATTCAATATAGCACTTGATGTTTTAGCTAGGGCAATATGACTACTGAGGGAGATTGAGGACATATAGATCATAAAGGAAGAGAGGTCACAGTATAGTTAATTGCATTGGTATATTAGTATATATCAGTGACCCTAAAAATTCCAACATAGAACATCTACAGCTGAAAAGCACTTCCAGAAAAGTGTCTGGATACAAGATTAACCCTCAAAATAATTAGTAGCCTTCCTATATATAAATGACAAAATGACTAAGAAAGAAGTCAGGGGAATAGCACCTTTCATAATATCCTCAAATGATATGAAATATCTTCTAGTAACTCTAACCAAGGAAGTGAAGAACTCTATGATAAAAATTTCAAGTCTTTGAAGAAGATATCAGCAGATGGAAAGATCTTCCATGCTCATGTTCCAGGATCATTAGGTACAAATGGCCATCCTACCAAAAGGAATCTACAGATTCAACTCAATCCCCATCAAAATTCCAACACAGTTCTTTACATACCTTGAAAAGAAAATATTCAACTTCATATAGATAAAACATTCCTGGGCAATAAAAGAACTGCTGGAGGTATCACCCTCCCTGATTTCAACTTGTACAACAGAGCTACAGGAATAAAAACCACATGGGTTTTACAGAAAAAAAAAAACCTCAAAACAGATATGTTGATCAATGAAATCAAATTTAAGGTATAAATCCACATTTCTATGGACATCTATTTTTTTATAAAGAAGCCAGAAATACACACTAGAAAAATGACAGCATCTTCAACAAATGGTGCTGGCCAAACTGGATGTCTGCATGTTGAAGAATGAAAATAAATCCATATTTATCACCCAGCACAAAACTCAAGTTCAAGTGGATCAAAGACCTCAACATAAAATCAGACACACTGAACCTTATAAAATAGAAAGTTGGGAATAATCTTGAATTTATAAACCAGGAGAAATCTATTTGAACAGAATACTGATAGCACAGGTACTAAGATCAACAATAAGTAAGTGGAACCTCATGAAACTGAAAAGCTTCTGTAAGTCAGAGGCCACAGTCAGTCAGACACAGTAGCAATCCACAGAATGGGAAAAGATTTTTGCCAACTTCACATCTGATGAGAACTAATATTTAAAACATAAAAAGAACTCAAGAAACTTGATATAAAAAAACAAATAATTCAATTAAAATATTGGATACAAATCTAAACAGAATTCTCAGTAGATGAATCTCAAATGGCTAAGAAACAAATAAATATTCAACATCCTTAGTCATTAGGGAAATGCAAATCAAAACTCTCCTGAGATTCCATATTGTACATGTCAGAATGACTAAGATCAATAATACAGTGATGTTGTTGGTTGTTTTTGCTCTTTTGGGGGATCACCAATCAGCTCCCAAATAAATCACACATGGAGGCTTATTCTTAATTATAAATACCCAGTCTTAGCTTGGCTTGTTTATTGCCAGCTTTTCTTAACTTTAATTATCCTATCTACCTTTTGCCTCTGGGCTTTTACCTTTTCATACTTCTGTATTCTTACTTTCACTCTTAGTCCATGGCTGGCTCTGTGGCTGGGTGGCTGTTCTCTGATGTCTTTCTCCAGCTACTTCTTCCTTTCCTCCCAGATTTCTCCTTCTAGTAATTCTTTTTGCCTGCCAGCCCTACCTATCCTTCCTATTGCCTCCCTATTGGCCATTCAGCTCTTTGTTAGATCATCAAGTGGTTTAGACATGTACAGTAACATAGGTTCACAGAGTTAACAAATGCAACATAAATAAAAGTAACACACCTTAAAATAATATTCTACAACACAGTGATATCTCTTGCTGGTGAGGTTGTAGAGCAAGGGGAATATGACACCATTGCTGGTTAGAGTGCAAACTTGAACAGTCACTGTAGAAATCAATGTGGCAGTTCCTCAGAAATATGGGGATCCATCTACCTCAAGACCTAACTATACCACTTTTGAGTGTAGATCCAAAGGATGTTCCATCCTACCACAAAGACACTTGCTCAACTATGTTCATTGCAGCTTTATTCATAATAGCCAGAAACTGGAAACAATCTAGGTGTCACTCAACAGAAGAACGGATAAAGAAAATATGGTACATTTACACAATGGAGTATTACTCAGCTGTTAAAAAAAAAAGACATCTTTTAATTCCCAGGCAAATGGAGGCAACTAGAAGAAAAATCATCCAGAGTGAGGTCACTAAGATTCAGAAGGACAAATATGATATATAGTAACTTATAAGTGGATACTAGCTGGTAAGTAAATGATAGTTAAGCTACAGTTTGCAGACACAGTGAGGTTAGATAAGGAGGTCTCTAGGGTGGAAGCATGGATATCCCTGGGGATGGGTAATAGAATAGCCTTTGCAGGTTGACTTGTGGGGAGATAGGGACAGGAGCAGTAAGGGTGGATGGAGGAAGAGAATGTGGGAAGAAACAGCCTCCATTGGGGTGTGTGTGTGTGTGTGTGTGTGTGCATTTTTGGAGCAGTGTGGAAACTTAATGCAGTGGAATCTCCAAGGGTGATCCTAGTGAGGACTCCTAGTAATGGGGAAAAATGAGATTGGACTGGTCATCTTTTGCAGCCAAATAAGGCTTCCAGTGGTGGATCTGGGTTGCATTCTATTGACTTATTGGCTGAGATTATGAAACCACTTGGACTGATGCCAGGACAGAGGGTTGCTCTCCACAAACTGACATCAGGGCCTCATTGCCGCAAACAATATCCACACAGCTCATTGAACATAGAGAAGTTAAGGGGGTGCCTGCAGGGAGCCTTCAACCGTACATTCTAGTCTCTTTTTTTGTAGGGAGGTATTCTGCAGGCTACAGAAACCTGCATAACAACCCAGCCATAAAACCTTTGACCTACAATCTGTCCTGTGTACAAGATGTGCTGGGGCAATGGTGACACAGAACATGTGGGAGTGTCCAGCCAATGTCTGGATTAACTTGAGGCCCACACCATGAGAGGGAGTCTGTGGTGATATGCTCTGTCCTCCAATATTGTGTACATTGATAAAACTTATCTGGGGTCAGAGAACAGAACAGCCGCTAGATTAGGCATACAGGCCAGACAGTGGTAGTGCATGTCTTTAATCCTAGCATTTGGGAGGCAGAGATCCATCTGGATCTCTGTGAGTTCAAGGCCAAACTGAAAACAGAGCCAGGCATGGTGGCACACACCTTTAATCACAGCACTTGCGATCTCATGTCTTTGCTTGGGAAAGACACATTCCTTTAATCCCAGGAAGTGATGGCAAGAAACAGAAAGGTATATAAGGCGTGAGGACCAGAAACTAGAGGCTTTTATGCTTTTATTCTTTTAAACAGTTCAGCTAAGATCCCTTCCAGATGAGGATTCAAAGGCTTGCAATCTGAGGAAATAGGATCAACTGAGGAATTGATGAGGTGAGCTTGGCTGTGGCTTGTTCTGTCTCTCTGATCTTTCAGAATTTACCCCAACAGCTGGCACTGAGTTTTTTTTCTATTAATAAGACTGTTCAGCAATTCATGTTACATGAATCCATGACCAATATTGCCTGGATATCCAGGAACTGGAGACTGGGTATATTAAAGGCCTAGGGTAGAACCAAACATGATTGCCCACCCCCCAAAAAAATCAATGAAATGAATTCTACTGATATTCTGATGTACTCATAGATGGGTGCCATGTCCAATTGTCATCAGAAAGGCTTCCTCCAACAGCAAATGGGCGTGGATGCAGAGACCCATAGCCAAAAATCATGTGGAGAGTCTGAGACATAGAAATGGATTCTAGAACCTCTAATAGTTTCAGTGGGACAAGTACTGGGGACTTGTACCCAACTTAGACCTGTGGGGATGGGTATCTTTCTTTGCAATGAGGTTACACAAGGATACAAACTCAAACTTGCTGGTTACAGTGTTTCTGGAGGATACTTTAAACTCCCTACTTGAGGACAGAGATTTCTGTACATTTCGGGAAGTCGTGGCTCTTCCCATTTGTAAAAAAAATTAAGCTGTTCAAACTTAATTGTTATAACAACATCTTGTCACTGACTATAAATGGTGATATTGTGTAAATTGCCCTGTGTGTTTGGAGCTCAGTGTTTCCATTGGCAAAATGAAAAATACAAGATGAATTCATTCTCATCTGTTTGTTAATGGTGTATCTATATTTTAATTTTCTTTCTCTGGAGAGATGTTCATGGACAAAGTGAGAAGAAATTCTATTTGGGATGTTAAAATGACATGATTTTTAAATTCCATATAAAATAAAAACTTGGTGTAGTCACCTTTTAAACCCACACATACACTTTCATTATCACATAGAATCAAAGAATTTTCACTAATTCTAAGTGGAATGCTTTAAAAAATTATTGTCAGATCCATGATGTATATTTTGGTGAACTACCAATAAGATTACAAGTGAAAATTGTCCCTGTGAAATGGAATGTGTATTTCAGGACTGACTTAGCCCACCCACTTTGTCCAACAACGCCCAGGTCATCTGTCATAGCTCCAGGAACTGACACTGCAGGGATACAGGGATTTCTTTCAAGACTTAATAGTTTCAGTCATTGTCAGCCCTTTCTTCCAGATATGCCATCATTTGGGAATTGTCATAAACTTCGTGTAGTTCAGTCAGTGTCTTGTAACCTTGATATGAGCTTGTAGGAGGGATACAATAATGTTCTATTAAACCCAGCCATTGTTAGAGGTTGTTATACAGCCTGGCCACAGGGTATAAGTTAGTGCAAGAGGTATGTAGATGACTGAGAATAATGTCAAATGTCTCGTGGCCTCCATATGTTATCTCATGAGTGAGTTACCGTCAGTAATTATATGATGATTTGGTAAGAGACTGGGTTTCTACAATTCACCTCATTTAAACATGAATTTGGATTTTGCACTTTAAAATCAATTAGAATGCATGCTGTTCACAATGACATCATTTGTTAATGTTATTGTAGTATTATGTTTTAGGATTAGCAATGCTACATTCAATTGCCTTTCTACCTGGAAATAAGGATTAGGAATCAGTTCTTGTACTGTGTGATTCAGAGGCACTCTGGGCAGGTATGTTACATAACTGTGTGTGTTCAACTTATAAATCAATCCCATCCTAAGAATACAGACAATGAGTCTGTAATTCAGGTGCCATCTAGTAACTAACTTGACTGATAACTTCTGATTGAATATTAGTGAACCAATAAAAAGCAGGTGGCTGATGGGGACAGTACTAACAGACAATGGATTTCTTATGGAAAAAATAAGTAAATACTGGTAAAAAAAATTAAAAAAAATGAAAAGAAGAATGAGAGACAACATGAGCATAGCTGAGAAGATAGTTTAGGAAGTAAATTCCCCACCAATGGTGGCACACTAGCTCAAGACTCCTGCTGTTTATTAAATGACTTTCAAATAATTTTCACTTATATGTCATGGGAAATGTGAAGCTAAACTCAAGTATGCCTTTATGTTTCTGCAATTACTCTATTTTACAAGGTGTCCTGATTAATGTCTCAGAGAATCTCTTAGTCATGATGACTGATGATTGTGCTGCCTGAGTTTATGGAGCGTTCCTCTGATCATTGAGAGTGTGCCACTCAGCGAAATTCTAATATTTGGTTTTTGGAAAAAAAAAAAAAAAACGAAACTTTTCTTCAGTGGTTTGTTTTTAATTAAATCTTTTGCTGGCATTATTGGCTGAATTTTAGGTACTGATTATATTTTTGAAATTCAGAAATATGCAATTTATATGTGTGGGTCCAGTAATTTTTTGACAGTACATTTCTCTCCATGTGTGCCTCTGGCCATGTCTGTGGGTCAATGTCAGCTTTGTATTTGGGATATAGTTAAGACTCGAGGTTATGAGAGGATTCTAAAATCACAGCTTAGGCTTGGCAAAGAAAGTCCTAACATTTTCTATACAAACAAACGAAATGCCAGAGCAGAGCCTCGATGACAGAGCTTTTGAACAAAATGTGATTTGGCTCAACCAGAGTTCACTGTGTGTGTTGAAGACAATTTGACCTAGAAACAAAATGTTTCCTGCAAAGAACCAGTAAAGCAGAGGAGTGACTAAAGTGACTTCAGTGGTTGTCTTTAGTTGCATATTGGACAATTAAGAGAGCATAGTAATTAGGATCTGAGCATAGGTTGGGGAATAAATACTTTTGCTAGTATGCACTGTCCAAGTGAGATTTTATTTAGCTGTTTATAAGCACAGAACTAGAAAGGCAAACACTGGAATTAAAGAGAAATTCAGAGCTGGGTTTAGCAATTTCTTCAGATAAGGGACTCAGGCTCATTTTACTAATACTCTTTCAATATATCTAAACATTTAGTCATATAGTACAGTTTTATTACATCAGAGCATAATATACTTGTTAGAAAATTCTCCTACTTTAGTCTATACTTCTGCAAGTTTTACTAAACACAAAATCTGGAAAATGGCCAGTACATTTAAGAAAAAGATTAGTTCCCTTATCTTTCACATTTTTTTTTAACACATTGGAAGCTGACCTTTGCCCTATTTCTTTGTTCTGGAAAACTCTAACCTGGTCATCACCTATCTCATTTCA
The DNA here is from genome assembly GCF_049852395.1 of Peromyscus maniculatus bairdii. Taxonomy (NCBI): domain Eukaryota; kingdom Metazoa; phylum Chordata; class Mammalia; order Rodentia; family Cricetidae; genus Peromyscus; species Peromyscus maniculatus. The sequence continues at coordinate 46,157,420 of NC_134854.1, forward strand.
TCTTTCAACTCAAGCTAGAGTTGGTGAAAAGAATCTAGGTGCTCTTGGCAGAAATGAATACGTCTCCAAACTGGTGCTTCAAATACTTAGCACAGGTTAGAGGAAGGCCCTACCAGCTGCCTGAGGACAGTGACAAAGGGTGGGTGGTGGTGGCACTCTGCAAGGCAGCTCTCTTGCGTATTTCATATTCTGAAACCAAAGATGCAGGCAGTAATTAACTAATAATTTTATGCTGTGAGAGCAACAGACAGGAGCTCCTTGTCATCTACTCTAGACAGCTTAACTAATAACCTCTTGATACACTCAATATTCCTAGGAAAAAAATTTAGGGGTGGGAATATAGTTCAGTTCCTACAATTCTTGCTATGCAACTATGAGGACTTGAGATTCATCTCCAGAACCTACGTAAAAAGTGTTTGTAAACCTTAGCACTGGGGAGGTAGATACAGGCAGATTCCTGAGTCTCACTGCCCAGGCATCCTCTACTCTTAGGAAAGTTCCAGGCAAATGAGCAACCACATTTTAATAACCAAGGTGGGTGGATCCTGAAAATGACACCCAAGATTGTCTCATGGCCTCTATATGTACAGGTGTACTCATAAATGCATTGTCTCTACACTCCCCCCCCCCCCCCCCCCCCGCCACAAAAGCAAAATTTTGATAAATGCATTTTTCTCCCTTTGTGATTTCAGGAACATTTATTAGTTGGTTTCCTATAGGAATTTCCAGCTCACCTTTTCTCATCTTCCTACCCCCTGTCTCCATTCTTCCTTACCTAAGGAGATTATCAGGACATCACAGTCCCCTAGCCCTTTAGAGATCTCATTTGTTACCCTCACTATCACAGAATTCTGGGGACATCAACTCTCTGTGTGTGTGTGTGTGTGTGTGTGTGTGTGTGTGTGTGTGTGTGTGTGTGTCATTTGCATATGTGACATATGTCAGTCACTTCTTGTTGCTAGGGATTGGATGGGTTGGGGAAGTACTATGGTAAATCTTTAAACCTGACTGACTCTTTATTGAGTCTACACAGAGAAACAATGTAAACTGTGATTAGAATTTTTCATGACATAACCATTTCTCACTTCCTCCTTTTATCAGTCATCTAGCACACATTGACCAGGCCTCTTCTAAAGTCCAGTGCTGTCCTTTGGATTTTTCCTTTACCCCCAGATAGGCCAGTCTAAATGCAAACAAATTAACATCTACAACTTCACTAGGGTCCTGCAACTCCTTGTAATTCCCTATAAAGATCATGTGACCAATTTATTGTAAATCCTAAATGAATAATCAGTTCAGAATTGATCACATATTTAAATGAACAGCCAGTCCTCTATTAATCATTGATGCATCTTATTTATTTCAGATTGAAGTATCATTGATTTGATTGGAGAGAAGTTTATAAAATCTCATTCATATATCTCAGTATTGGATTTAGAAAACAATTTTCCTTGGTACAGATATGTGGCTAAACGTTTATCAAAAAAGAAACAAAACACTACTAATAAGGTAATCTTATTTTTGTCTTCTCTACAATTTGAAAATAGAAACTTGCTACCAACATTATTTGATTTGTTGTGTTTTTAATATTCTAGGTCTAATGACTGGCATATGACAAATACATCATCAAAATATTCATGAATAATCAAACTAAATGTCACATATCCAAGAAAACACCATTTGATCAGGGGAAACATCAGCTAATTTCTGTATTTGTTTGTAGAGCACTGTGAAAGCAGGAGCAATCAGTATGAACACACCTCTCGGCTGGTGTGTGAATTGCTTATGCTTCACGTGTTGCCTTGCAGTTGAAATAGCAGAGAATAAAGAGAAAATATTTCTTCCAGTTTTAAGAAAAACAAACCTGATCTGTTTATCTTGAAGCTCTGGACATTTTGTTCCAATCTGCAGCTTCTGCATAGACTGTCAGTATTCTCTCAGCTAAAGATTAGACAGAGGGCACTCCTGATTTTTCAAATACTCTGAGCTTAGAGTTCTCATGTATTTTGCTTACAAGAGAATCTTATGTTAGATTTCTCTGAAAGTCTGTACATATGTCAGCATGTGTGTTGCAAAGTGCACTAGGAAACGGCAAATCAAAACAACATAGGTAGGCATTATGAAGCTAAGTCTGACATCTTGCAAAAGGTCAGATGCCTTTCATTCATAGAGGGTTAGAATGTCTCTGAATTCCCCCAAGGGACTGCTTTAGATACTAGGTTAGATTCATTGTAGGCATCCTGCTAGGTGGTATATTGAAAAACTGTCCATTATTTGTTTTTAAGGAGAATCCATTATTATCACCATGGGCTCTCCTTAACACTTAGATTTATAAATATCTCAATGTATAGTATAGATCCTAACTCTGTGGCACAAGAATGAGGCATGCTTTAAAGGATGCTCAAAGGAGGATTACTAGAGTTGTTCAGGGCTTGTATATGGTGGAGGCTGCAGCACGTTGTGCCCACTTATCACTCCATTTGCAGTTATGCCCACATATCACTCCATTGCACAGATTCATCAGAAAACTTGGTGCACTATGAATTTAGGTTTTTCTCTTTGATATATTTTTTTTTGAATTTTCATTGAATACTTTCAGCGTGGTGGAAATAGCTCAGAAAATCCTGAGAATACAAACAGCTGACTGTACCTTTCTGAGGCATGATCCTCATACCAACATTTGATCAAGGTTTTTTATTTGTTTTCCCCTAAAAATTCTTGTTATCAAATTTTGCATGCTGTGCAGATAATGAAAACATTTATATATACACTTTATTATAGATTTATAAGGTGACATATTATATAGCTTGTGATTAACTTCAATACTATTATCAGAGCCATATGGTATCCTACCTATTTCCTGAACAAAGCTATCTCCATGATGTCATTATTGTAGATTAATTTGTGATTTGGCAGAAATGCTGTAGAATGGTATTTCTCAAATACAGATTTTTCTTAAGAACAGAAATGAATTAACCTGTTCATTTTCATGTACATTCCATTGAACTCAGGGTGGAGCTTTGCTCTAGAGCCAAAAAAATGCTGTTCCCTCAAACTTCTCACGTTAATAAGAGATGTGGAAAGATCTGGTAGACCCTGACTTTTAGCACATCAGTTGCTCTGAGACACTCTCTGAGGATGTGCTCAAGTACTCCTAGATCCTTTGTTCCCCATGCAAAAGAAACAGAAATGCTTATGCTATGAAACCAGAGGCAATTTTCTAATTAAAAACAGCTCTGGTGATACCTTTAAGTACCATATATATATACTTAAATATAAACAAACATTTATTGATAGACTGAAATTTTTATGCTAGTGGATGAATGTTTCTAAGATATTTTTTAATTTAATTTTAAATGAAACTAGTTTTTTAAAAAATTATGTGAACAGAAATTTGTAAGGAGGACAGAGGACCTTATGTTACCAAGATGTTGAAAATGCTTAGTTAATTTAAACTTGGGGCAAGATCTTGTGATCAAAGGAGCTCTATGTGAGTAAGAGATTGTGAAGAACTACCAGCTATTTTGTAGGTCCCTGGGAGAACATTAAGAATTGACTGAATTCTACAGAACCACAGAGTTTCAAGATCTGATAGTGTGGCAGGACTATACACCCACCAGTTCTTTTCTGAACTTTTCAGGTACCATAAGGGCTGTTTTACAAAGTACTGATGAATGCATCCTAGAAAAGCGGGATAAAGTATACAATGCAATTGATCACACACACACACACACACACACACACACACAGGAGAGAGAGAGAGAGAGAGAGAGAGAGAGAGAGAGAGAGAGAGAGAGAGGGAGGGAGGGAGGGAGGGAGGGAGGGAGGGAGAGAGAGAGAGAGAGAGAGAGAGAGAGAGAGAGAGAGAGAGAGAGAGAGAGAGAGAGAGAGAGAGAGAATGAAAGAGAGAGATTCAACCCACAAATATTAGCATATACATGGTACATCTGCTTTCCTAGGCCAACTGTGGTGCATAGAAAAATGAAGTAGTAGAAACAGTCACAGGCTCATTTTGTCTAAGGATTTCCATAGAGAGGAAAAATATCTTCCAATTTTTCAAAGGTAATTTCATTTTAGAGCTCTCAAAATTGATGGACCTAAATAGTGAAATTGATGAGAAGGATATAGCTATAGGTGAATGATACGCTAAACTATCAGACTTTAGAATATACAGACTGAGCCTGTTATATGTGTCATATTTTTAGCTCTGTGGTTAAAAATTAAAATTTTATTCTCAATGTTATGTAAGTCATTTATCTAATTTAAAAAATAAAACTATAGAAGAATGATGTGAATAGATAATTATTATGATCAACATATCTCAAACTTGGGATATAGAAATCTCTTATTCATATTTTCAATCCAATCTAATGAAATATGTTTTTCCTTACTATGGCACAAAATTGCTTTACTTAACATAATTCATTAGCATTTGTCTGACCCGCTATGCTGTTGCATGAAGTAGTACATACTACACCAAATATCCAGAATCTAATTGAGTGAATAAATAGAAAGAAGCCTGGAACTTAATAAAGCAGTAGCACAGTCTTATGTAGTTGCAGGTGACCAGAAAGTTTTGTCTGCAATGACTTCATCAGATAACTGTACTGTTTAAATAATTATATCGCTATGTGACTTAAAAAGGTAAGTATCCACATGCAGGACTTGATACACAGGTGGCAAGACAATGCTACTCTTCTAATATCATATTATGTTAACAAAAATAAAAACAATTTCATTAGGATTTGTGAATTTTTTTTTGGTCAGCTATTATTCCTTGAGTCTTATTTTGGTATGTGTTATAAGTTCTAAATGTTGTTTACTGGCAGACCCTAGCCAGCCTGTCATTTATGATCTAGTGAATATTTACTTGTGACAAGTCACATGCCTCTTGTACTCTTGTAACTCTATGTTAAACTGCATAATTTCATCTTACTCTTTCTCTTTCTGTGCCACTTCTCACCAGCCCAACAGGGTTGTATTTCTAGTTTCCTTCACTGTTCTTAAGTATCTGTTTTACATATTCGTGTATTTCTGTGGAAGTCTCTTTGATTTTCCTGCAATGATCTCGCTCAATTTTTCTTATATGTTGAATGTTTGGAACATTTGAGCTTGCTTATTTTTTCCCCGAAAGTCTCATTTGACACTCTTATTTGGATTAAACTCATCACTGAAGATTCACATTAACACACATGGCATGTATTCAAAATAACACCCCCTTCAATGAGTAAGACACAAAGCATATGCAGGCATGTACATGCAGTTCAGAGTCTAAATCACCTTTCTCAAGGCTACATAATACATTTCCTTGAGCCTGATTTTGAACACTGGTCCACAGTCCATGGCTTCTCCTAACTCTATGACCCTGGATGATTTGACAGCTCCAGCAGGAATCCTCCTTGCACCTCAGCTGTTCTTCCTCTTTATGTAATTTCCAGATAATACAATTAGGGAGACACATGAAGACACATCCTTCATCCCAAGAATTTATAATCCTCTCTCTTGTTTCAATCTGCAATGCAGTGTCCAGATGAGAAAATCCTCTCTACACACAATGGAAACATCTTGTTCTTTTGTCAACATATTACTTTAATATTGGGATGTTTGAGTATAACTCTCCAAATCACAGAAAAATGCCCTAGAAAAATGTAAATACCTTTTGAATGTGTTCATAAATATTATAAGAGAAAAAGGGTAAGTATAATAAAAATATAGTTCTTTACTCCTTCAAATTTCATAAAGGACGCAGAATTAAGATAATTAACTAATATATAATTTATTATAATAAATAATAAATTAATATAATTTAGGAAAATAAATAATAAATTAATATAATTTAGGAAAAATAAATCACTATTACCTTAGCAGTCTGTTATTATATCCGTAAGGTAGTTATAGATTATCATTCTGCCAAACTTACATAAATGAAGTCTTAGGAAAGTCCTTAACCTGCTAAGAATTAGTGATAAAAGTTTTCAGGTAAGCTGAATTTTTACTTTTAGGGCATTTTATTTGAGGACATATCCAGATAATTATGCATTTATGTATGGCCATGTTTAAGAGAATATCTGCACATTACATATGTGTTCAAAGTCACCTAAGAACCAGCTACCTAAATGTCATCTAGGTTTTGCTACAGTATTTGGGTTTGTGAGTCCACAGTGTTTCTGAAACTCTCAGAAATCTTAGAAATTAATAGATGCTTACTTCTCAGGCAATCCTTGATTTTTCATGAATGTCTCTGATAATCAAACTGTTGGAAAGGAGTAAGTATGATAGGACTTATATAAGTAATAAAATATAAGCATGTGCATACCTATTTATATTTCCCATCAGCATTTTAAGATGATAGAGTATATGAAGACAGAATATTCATAATCTATTATGACATTAATTTTATATATAAGTAACCATATTTCCTACTACAAAAATTAGATTTAATGAGTTCTGTATCATGAATCTTAAAGTAAAAATCACAATGCTCTACATATATTTGATAATATGTATTTGAATATATGAAATGTACCATTTGATATATTATTTATTGGTTCTCATAAATTAGCTCTCTCCAAATAGAACAATAAACTCAGGCATAAAAATTTTATTTACAAACCAACCATTTTTTATTTTAAAGTCAATATTATTAATTAAGATTTTGCACATCTAGCAAAAAGACTTTACTTAGAAACATCATGCAATGTTGCTTTTATGAATAATTGTTCATTTTTACCAAAGTGAAAACTCATGATTGTCAACATGTTCAATGTTAGTAACTATTGACTCCAGATACAGCAGTTCATTTGTCCCTGATTTGTATGTATGCAAATGTGCAAGGCACTGCTTCAATTAGATAAAGGACCATAAGTTTGAAACACCAAAGCTGGAGCTCAAATTTGAAGAAAAAATACAATGATATCTTTCAGAAGAAATAAGGAATGATTCATCCATTTCCTATCTAGCATACCATAGATAAACAACCTCTCATTATTAAATATGTAGCTCATGAGTATGCATTGTGAATATGGCTCTGCAGCTAATAAGATAGGGTTCTTTTGCAGCGTCAAGTTCCCAGGAGCACTCCAGCTTTTGTGAGTGCTCTGGGAATAAATTATGTCTTTGTAGGAGAATTCATTACCAGCAGCTGATGGCTCATGGCTGAGTTACTTATGGGAATTTCAAAAACCATATTTTTCTGAAATTAAAAAATATGATCTTTTCAAAACCACGCTTTTGTTTGCATGGTAACAAGCAAATAATTGTTTTGGAATACTTAATGCCTCGTATATCTTTGCCAGTCTTCCCTTTCAGTTGTATATTGCAACAATAATAATTTTTGAAAAGACCTTCTTTAATTTGGAAGAAAACATTCTTCAACTTGCTAAATGGAACTAAATCAAATATTGAGAATTTGCTGCTGTCAACATGACTATCACTGGGTTTCAACTATGACTGGGTCTTAGATTAAAACATTCTATTGCAGTGGTTCTCAACCTTCCTAATGCTGTGATCCTTAGTACAGTTCCTCCTGTTGTGGTGACCCCCACCCATAAAATAATTTCCATTGCTACTTCATTACTGTAATTTTGCTACTATTATCAATTATAATGTAAATATCTGTGTTTTCTGATGGTCTTTGGGGATCATCACTAACAGGATGAGAACTGCTGCTTTATTACCTATTTCACTGTCTGTTTTAATTTTTTGTGGTATTTTTCAGGCGGTGTGAATCATATGCTTTCTTGATCATTTTATTATAATTTCATGTCTTGTGTCCTAAGCACTCTACATATATGTGACAGTTGTGTAGTCTACTTGTGAGACTTCTCACAATGGGAGCAGGGGCTGTCCCAAACACTTTGGCTGGATCTTGGGAACCTATTCCTCATACTGGATTGCATTGCTCAGCCTAATTGCAAGGGGAGGTGCTTAGTCATACTGCAACTTGATATGCAATACTTTGTTGATACCCATGGGAGGCCTGCCTCTTTCTGAACAGAAACAGAGGAGGAGTGGATTGGGGTTGGGTGGAGGAGAGGTGGGGGAAGGGAGTGAGGGGGAAGAAGGGAGGGGAAACTGTGGTCAGAATGTAAAATGAAGAAATTAAATAAAACAGAAATTCTTATCACTTAAAATGTCTTCATTTTAAACATTCACGATCCTTCATACATTTCAATATTCCCTAAATTAGCTTAGCTTCTTTCTAGATAAAAGTTCTTTTTATTGAAGTTTCCAACTAGTCTCTCTCATGCTCCAGCATAAGCCAACATAGACATCTCTCTTGTTTTACCATATGTATCTTCTGCATTTTAATTTTAATTTCCTTACTCTCTATAATAAACAAAGTATACTCATAATTACTTTAAGTCAAATATTTTTCTGATAAATTTCCTATAGAATACAGCTGAAAATCTAAATATTGTGATTCAGAGCTTTGCATATCTATGTAAACTTGGTTGATGGTACTGTTTTGATGGACACATTTTTTCTTCTTTCTTCTTACAAGCTATACAAGTTGTCAGATGTACATAATGTACAGCAGTTTTCCAGTAAACATTGGCACATTTACTTACCAATGCTCAAATATCAAGACATAGAATAACCAATAAAATACAGAAATAAGGATTATAGTTGAGGGAGACTCATTTGCCAGATTTCTGCACATGGCATAAAGTGTGTTAATCTCTTGTGTGTGGTCACAAAAAAAAAATCATTCCATTGAGCAGACGAAGGCATTTAGGAGTAATACACTAAGCACAATTGCTCTTTGATTATCTGATTTTTGAAAAAGGCCTCGGAAGAGAGATAGTATAAACATTCTTGTTTGGTGGAAGTTGAAGAATAAAATTGTACTTAAGCTTATATATTTTAAACATAAGGTTTTCTAGATGTGGTGACACATACCACATAATAATAAACAATAATAATAATCTCAGTGATTTGAAGCTGGAAGAACAAGGGTCAAGAGTCAGCTAGGCAATGGTGGCGCATGCCTTTAATCCCAGCACTCAGGAGGCAGAGCCAGACGGATCTCTGTGAGTTCAAGGCCAGCCTGGGCTACCAAGTGAGTTCCAGGAAAGGCACAAAGCTACAGAGAAACCTTGTGTTGACAAAAAAGAAAGAAAGAAAGAAAAAAGAGTCTATGACATGTTTGCCTATATAGCAAGGAGTCTTCAGCCAAACTAGTCTATTGGAAAGTGTGTATCTATAACCTGTATACATAATGAAGATACAACTAAATAGAACAAGAAGGATTAGAAAGGTTAGGGAGAAGAAGTAGGGAAAGATGAGGAAGGGAGTTGTAGATGGAAACAGAGAAGAGAGATGAGGAGGAGGAAGAGTTGTTGCAGTACACATATTAAGTTAACTCAAAATGGAATATAGAACTACACATAAAACATACCTATGGCTCTGTATCTATTTATATCTCTATCTATATAGGGACATCTCACTTAGGAATAAACAGGGAAGACAAGCTGTATGTTCTTGGATTTGGAGATAAGGTTTTGAACACAAGCAAAACCATTAACCATGAAAAATACACATATTCGCCGGGCGGTGGTGGTGCACGCCTTTAATCCCAGCACTCGGGAGGCAGAGGCAGGTGGATCTCTGTGAGTTCGAGGCCAGCCTGGGCTACCAAGTGAGTTCCAGGAAAGGCACAAAGCTACACAGAGAAACCCTGTCTTGAAAAACCAAAAACAAAAAAAAAAAAAAAAGAAAAAAGAAAGAAAAATACACATACATTGTCCTGTAATATGATTTAAATTTTTTGATATTTTTTAATTAATTAATTTTTATTTACTTATTTAGTGTGTGTGTGTGTGTGTGTGTGTGTGTAGATTAGAAGACAACTGCCCAGAGTCAATTCTTTCCATTCTCCAAGTGTTTACAGAGATGGAACTAATCTAACCAGGGTTGATGACTAAAACCTGCACTAAACTATCTCATTGGGCCAACATTCCTGATTTTAAATGAAAACATTATAAAGACTTAAAAATCAAAGCAGAAATGGAAGAAAGTATTTGGAAGACATAGTCTATCAAATATCCAAATTAAAGAAATTAAACTTGAAACTCAGCAAAAATAAGTTCAACAACTGGCCACTACACAGACAGAATATCTGAAAATAGTATCAATAAAATAAGAACAGGTGACAAGTGAGCATATGGAAAAGGGCCCGATGTCAATTGTCAATAAGATACTGTGCATTCAGAGAACTCTGAGATTCTACTACTACATTATAATGGCTAAAACTCAGAAATGTGAGAGCATTAAATCCTACTCGGGATTAGAGCATACATTTACAATCTTGGCTGCTGGGAATACAGAATGGGACAGCCATTCCAAAGAATCTTGCATATCTTCTTATAAAGCTAAACACAGTTTTATCACACAATCTAGAGACCACATCCCACACTAATTTACACAATTAATTGAAATCTTACATGTACAAGCTTCAAGAATGCCTGATTTGTATGATGAGTCCTGGTTGAAATTTCTGCTATCAGTCCCCTTAGTGATGTCGATTAACCTCATTGAGGCATTATTTCACACTGGAAGATAAAATTGCTAAAGGAGTCTCTTAGGGTTTCAAGGCTATCATTAACATTTATGCAGAGAAAGGTGAAGAAGCCAGGAAGCAATTATCAATGCTTAGCCTGGCTCTGTCCTTGGCATGATCTTGGCTCTATGGATCGAGTACCATGCTGCATGGTTAGCCATGAGTTACCATGGTCACACACAGGGATTAGAGGTCTTATCAAGATCCAAATGATATCAGTCATTGCAACATTAGATGAGGGCCACATTATTCTAGAGCATTTCCAATCTCTTCAGCTGTATGAAGTCTGTGAAATGAATTTCTTTTGTGTATGTTTTGCTACAACAATTGTTAAGAATATTTTTGAGGAAGCTCCCTAGAAAATGTAACTGTGAGGTAAAACAAATGTGCAAAACCTAAGGAAAATTTTCAACTATGTTAATGGTTAAGTGAATGATGTTGAAAGGTTAGTTATCTCCTTGGAACAAGGTATGCTTATATTGTATTTCTAATGTGTTGTCTTTTAAATAAGTTTCGTGTACACTTAAATCATTACCTGTAATTTCCCAAGAATCCATGGTTTCACTTGTAAAATTCAAACATTCTCAACTGGAAAACATTATGTGCTATTCAAATAATAATTGAATGGCAGCAAGGAATTCAGAAAACATAAAAATTAAAAAACACCTCAGGAATAAAAATACTAATAGAATAGCAGTCATGTTAATTTGTTCTACTGCTGTGTAACATTCTCTTCAGAGCTGAAGAATTCCATCCTGTAGGGAAGCAGCAGTTGTGAGTATTTACCTGGGATGGGATGGGCTATAGGTGATACAGCAGATTTAGTGTCAGCCATCAAAGTGATCCCTCAGCCCTATTCCCAGTGAAACCTTTGGCTCACCAAGTTGGACTTTGGTGTAATTTTTACTTTCATCTGCTGTGGTTCTTTATTGCGAATGAATAGATGTTTAAATAATGTTTCGCCAAGGAAATTTTCATGCAACACTTATATATGAGAGAGAGTGAAAAAGATACTTTCAGAAGAACGTTTTTAAGAAGAAATACAATGCTGATGGTTGAATGACATCATCTCTCCTCATCCTCATAAGATATTCAATTGCTTCCCATAACTAAAGCCAGAATTACCTATAAGAATAGAAAGCTACCCTGTTGTCACTATAGGCACAACTCTTTACCAACAGCATTAAATATAGTATTGCTTCTGCTACTACTTTCAGAAAGATTAGTGTTGCAGACACTCTAATTATAACACAATATAATTTCCATCATTAATGATTGAATAGACATCATTCACACAAATGGTGAAGGTAAACAATGATGTTATTCATCAAGGGATTTAATTAGATCAAAACTGTAATTTCTCTGCCTTATTATTTGATAAGTGAATAAATAGATCCACTGCTTTAAACAATGCACATAAATAATAATAAAGAATATGCATGCATTATATTGAATTTACATTTAATCCTTTTATACTTAAAATACCATTGAATTTATTAAAAATCAGAATGAGATAATTTAAATATTGCACATTATTCCCTGACTGTTCAAGCTAAAAATGAAAAAATACTTCTCAAACGTTTCTTGCTAGTTTATTTTTATTCTAAAATGGTATTATTTTCTTATAGAAACCCCACATAATTTTTTCTTTTATATGGTGTTTGGAACATTTATCCTGACCTCTATGGCTATAATTATTTTACATAAATGTTTATACGTTTTCAAAAATATTTAAATCAAATATTTATTCTGTACAACTGTTCAATTGCTCTTAACTCAAACAACACATACATAACCATGATTAACACATGCAGTTGGCTTTTTCTTCAGGCTACCAGCCAGCTCCTAAATAATGACATAGATAATTATTATTAATTATAGATGCTTGGCCTTAGCATAGCATAGCCAGCTTTTCTTAACTTAAATTAACTCATTTCTATTAATTTATGTGCTGCCCCAAGGCTCATCTACTTCACCTATATACTGCCCATCCTTCTTTCCTGCTTTCCCTGTGTATCATTGGCTGGCCCCTACCTGGCTGCTGGCTGGCTGCTCCCCTGCCCTTTTCTCTCTGCCCATCAGCCTTGCCTATCCCTCTTCTGGCTAGCTAGTTGCTGTTCAGCATTTTATTAGATCAATCAGGTGCCTTAGGCATGTAGGGTGAAACAGCAACACATCTTTACATAGTTAAACAGATATTCTATTCCACAACAAACATATAACATCATTTTGTTACTCTTGAGTAGACTATAGAGACTATATATACGGTCAATTCTGTTTGTATTCTAAAGGACATTAATTCACACATGGGGGAACACCCTTCTGAAAATCTTGGCACTGTTCCTCTCTTACATGTGTTCACAGTATAGGAAAGGCAAGCTGTAAGTACTCTGAAATTATTGTCTGATAAGGAATACATATTACCAACTCCTGTTAGTTTAATGAATCATTGGAAAGAAAATTCTAAAACTCTAAATTTCTAAAAATTTACAAAATTTAAAAATTCTAAAAGTTCAACTATTTCTTTTTATTTTATTTTTATTTTATAATTAATTTAACTTTACATATCAGCCACGGATTCCCCTGCCCTCCCTCCTCCCACCCCCCCAGGCTTTCTACCCAATTCATCCCCCATTCCCACCTTCTCCAAAGCAAGGTCTCCCCTGGGGATTCAGCTCAGCCTGGTAGATTTAGTTGAGGCAGGTCCAGTCCCCTCCTCCCTATACCAAGACTGAGCAAAATGAGCCCTAGGTTCCAAAAAGCCAGCTCATGCACTAAGGACAGGTCCCGGTCTCACTGCCTGGGGACCTCCTAAATAGCTCAAGCTAATCAACTGTCTTACTTATTCAGAGGGCCTGATCCACTTCCATGGGGGCTCCTCAGCAATTGATTCACAGTTCATGTGTTTCCATTAGTTTGGCTATTTTTCCCTGTGCTTTTTCCAATCATAGTCTCAACATCTCTGGCTCATATAATCCCTCCTCTTTCTAGCCGATTGGACTCCTGGAGCTCCACCTGGGGCTTGGCCGTGGATCTCTGCATCTGCTTCCTTCAGACACTAGATGAGAGTTCTATCATGACGGTTAGGGTGTTCGGCCATCCAATCACCAGAGTAGGTCAGCTGGGGCACTCTCTTGACCACTGCCAGTAGTAGTCTATTGTGGAGGTATCTTTGTGGACCTCTCTAGCACTCTGCTTAGCCAGAACCTGGAAACAACCTAGATGCCCTTCAACTGAAAAATGGATAAATAAAATGTGCTACATATACTCATTGGAATACTACTCAGCAGAGAAAAACAATGACATCATGAAGTTTACAGGCAAATGGATGAAACTAGAAAAAATCATCCTGAGTGAGGTAACCCAGACTCAGAAAGACAAACATGGTATGTACTCACTCATTAGTGGATACTAGATATAAAGCAAAGGATATCCAGACTGCAACTCACAACTTCAGGGAGGCTACCTAGTAAAGTCAACCCTAAGAAAGACACAGAGATCGCCCAACAAGAGAAAGTGAATGAAATCTACATGAGCAAACTGGACGTGAAGTGTGTGTGTGGGGGTAATGGAGGGCAAGGGTCGGGGGAAAGAGAGCTTAGGGGAGCGTGAGGTCTCAGCTGAATTAGGAACAGAGTGGGAGAACAGGGAAAGAGATACCACGATAAATGAAGATCCCATGGGAATAAGTTCAACTATTTCTTAATTTATAAAAATTTCAGTGGAAAAAGTAGGTATGTATAACATCAACAAATGTGTGATTTTTCTACTAGGTTGAAAGTTATTGACCCTTCAAACCATACCATTCTCTTCCACATTTCAAACAAACAGCAGCTGATGAGATCTGTCTTCTTAGTTACAGCACTTCAAATAACTGGTCCTCCAGTAACAAAGCTCAGTAACCAGTGTTGGGGAGGGGACTTCAAGGAATGATGAACATGCAATGAAACTTTACTCACAAGTTTTTGTAATCTCAATTTCATTTATAGTTTTAATTTTTATTAACTCTAAAGATAGTCAAGCAATGAAGATGAGTAAAATTTCTCCATAATGGAAATAAAATTAATATAATTTTCAGAGTTTTAAAAACAAATTTATGAGTATCTTGCCTGCATATATTTATGTACACCACAAGCACAAAGGCAATCACAAAAATATACATTTTCAAGTAATTCATTTTAATTTAGTCATTGTTATATGCTTTAGATTTTTAAATTGCAAAACATTAAATAGATGGATACAGTTTAGCTCATTTTTAAAGAACACCTACCTTCCATTGACTTAGATTTCTTGTTTTATATAGACTTTCACAAAATTGTTGGAAACTGTAGAGGGACTCTGGAGAAATTTTGTCTTCCAGATGTGAATTTCATAAGTTTCATAGGAGGAAGATGCATTTTATGTTGTTTTCTATAAACATGGTTAGAAGCTCCAATGCGCCATGTTTCTTGGTTACACATCATAACTTTAGTTTGTCCTAACAATTTATTCTAATTAAATATCTAAAACCTAAATCATCCCTACACGTAAACCACTTGGATAAACTTTTTTTTTAGTTCATCTAGAACATTATTTAATGGATGAGTATGTTTCAGGAAAAAAAAATAATTCATCCACAATTGTTGCTCAAGTAGTGAATCATTGTGTTATGGATCAAGAGATTTAAGAAAAGTAGAGACTTGCAAGTTTCACAATTCAGCAGTTCTTAAAACACTTCCCACAGCACTCTTCCTTGATATCTTGATTAAAATCTGTCTCTTTTCTTGAAAAAAAATCAGATTTAGAAACATTCGTGTTCAGTTTCAATAAGTTTGGAACAGAACTTGTGCTAGAAAGTTATGAGCATTGCTCAAACTTCACATTTTATAATCAGATAATCTGACTTTTGTTATACCTTATCTATAACAAGCTTGTGAAACAGCTTGTTATAGGTAAGGTATAACAAAAGTTAGATTTTCTGAAACCTGAAATTTTTCCTATATTTTTTGAAGTCACTACTGTTATAACAAACAACTAGAAGAAAACGTTTATGGTAACCAGACCCCCTGTATGACAAATTTAGATGTTATTCCATGTAACTATGTGCATCTAGCTTTTTATGGAATGTTATACTACAAATGATAATTGTTGGACAGGCTAGCCATTCTGTGAGGTTGAACAATATGATTAAGGGCAGCAGCTGTGCATACCTCTTTTGTTTGTTTACTTCTTTTGTTTGGAGAGAGTGAGAGTGAGAGAGAGAGGGAGAGAGAGAGGAGAGAGAGAGAGAGAGAGAGAGAGAGAGAGAGAGAGAGAGAGAGAGAGAGAGAGAGAGAGAGAGGAGAGATTCTGTGTGTGGGGAGTAAAGGTAAATTGTGCACATATATTTAGAGGCTTGTGCTCAATCTTTGTGTTTTCCCTTAGAAGCCAGTGTGACAAGGGCTTGCCAGTCAGGTCTGCCTCTCCAGGAATGGGGTTTTAGCATTCACCACCATGCACAGCTAGGATTTTCCATGGTTTATAGAGATTGAACTCTGGTTCTCATTCTTGTGCAGTAAGTATATTTCTAGATGAGATATTTCCCCAGCTCCTGCAAATATATTTTAAATAAAGTTAATGGATTCTTTTTGACTGAATGCTGTGAAGATTGGTGAAAGTGTATGTGGAAAGTATGTGAGATTCCAGAGAACCTGGTTGTCTCAATTTTATACCAAGAGATAAAGTATTACACATATGTGTAGACATAATCTGATTTTTAAGAAACTGTCTCCAATCATCATAAACTTGTCTTTTTTGACAAGTAAATCCTTGGAATGGATGGATATTATAGAATAATATATTTCAAATTTATCCCTCATAGGCTCTGGGAAATTCCATGCCACCTCTCCATATGAACAACTTGACTAAAGCTTGGATCATGGGAGTGGATAGAAGATTTGTATCAGAAAGTTCATTCTTCAAGACCCTCTAAAACAATTGAGCTAAGCTCATATGAACTCACAGAAACTGAAGCAGCATGTGCAGGGCCTGCATGGATGGCTCAGCATGAGGATCTCTGCATATACATGATAACTTTTAGTTAAGTACTTTTATGTGACACCTGAATGAATGTGTACATGAGTGAGTGGGTCTTTGATTCTTGTGCCTTCTCTTGGGACTCTTTTATTTTTCTGTTGACTTGTCTTTTCCAACTTTGATATGACTTTCACTTTATCTTATTATATTTTACTTTTTATATTTTGTTATTTGAAAAGAAAGTAAAAACAAAGTTTATTATCCAACTAGACAACTATTGTCTTTAATGCAAATTTCACTTGTTTGTCCATATTTTTTGATGTAGGCCAATAAACAAAAATAATGCCTTATAAAACTGGAGAGATGGCTCAGCAGTTAAGAGCATGTGTTACTCTTACGGAGGATTTAGTTTGATTCCGAGCACTCATATGTTGGCTCACAACAATCCACAATTCCAGTGCCAGAGGATCTGATGTCCTCTTGTAACCTCTGCATGTCCCAGGCATGGATGTGATACACATACCTACATACCGGCAAAATGTTTACTTACTAAAATTTTTAAAAAATATTAAAATCAATGAGTATATATTCTAATTCTGTCTCTCTCAGCCAGTTTCTATCTCACACCATTGAAGGAGATAAGGTAATTGAAATTATTCTATTGTTCAGAGTACATATTTATAGGAAGTCTTTGTAAAAGACTATGACTCGTGCACACATTCTGTATATCTTAATAACTTAATTTCTTCAGAGTGGCTTTCATCTGTTCTGTTCCCTGGGTGTGATCTCTCTCCCTCAGTTTTTAAGCTTCCCTTCCATTGCTCCCTTTGTTCTTGGTTCATACTGATTATTAACCGACAGAATTCATGATGACCCAAGAGAAAAGTTTCTGGAGATGTCTGTGCAGGTTTTCTAGGTTGAATTAGCCTCTAGGTATGCTGGTGAGAGATTATTTTGATCAGATTAATTGAAATGGAAGAATCACCATAAATGTGAGCAGCATCACTTATTGGGCTTAGGGTCCTGGACTGGTAAGAAAGAAAATAAATTTAACACTAGTATTAACCCACTCTGCTTCCTGACTGCAGATGAATGTTGACCATCTTCTTCAAGGTACAAGTGCCTCTGACTTCCTCCCTTGGTAGACTGTACTGTTTAACTGTGAGCCAAAAGAAATCTCTCATTCCTTAAATGACTTTTCTCAGGTATTTATCAATGGAAAAAGTCATTAACACAGTATTTGTCTCTCACTTTTTTCTTACTTTTATATAATTGTGTTTCCTTCATAGAGATTCTTCAACTACATTAAAATTTTAAACAAAGATCTTTCATAATATTACTGAACTATGCCCTCTGAATGTGGGTGACGGTTATGTGGCTAGATCTGTTTGGGGAGCCCAGGCAGTGGGACCAGGACTTATCATAGGGAGAAGAATGGCTTTTTGGAACATATTCCCTAGGGTAGGATACCTTATTCATCTTGACACAGAGGGAGGGACTTGGTCCTACCTCAATTTGGTATACCAGACTTTGCTGACTCCCCAAGGGAGGCCTTTACCTCTCTGAGGAGTGGATGGAGGTAGAATTGTGGAAGGGGGGCAGGATAAGAGGAGGGAGGGAGAGCTGGGATTGGTATGTAAAAATGAAAAAAAAACTAGTTTTTAAACAAATAAATTTTTAAAAAGGCAGAATTTATGAGGTTAAAGTATCAACTTTAGAGCTAGAATTCCTTAGAAAATGTTAAACAAATGTGTTAGTGCCAAGATTTTATAATATAAAATGAGAGGAAAACTCGTCAGACATGAGAGAAGAGAAGGAAGTTAGTAGAATGTGTTTTCTTGAACAAGTTACTATTGTGAACATGTGGATAGCTTTGAGACCAGTGCGGGGTGGGGTGAGTGGGGGGGAGGAGCAGAGGCAGAGCATGCCATGGTCAATGTCATCACAACAGAGGATTTTGGGTAGGTACCAAAGGTTATCTCTCTGTAAAGCTGGCACTCACTGATTCAGTGCTCCTCCCAGTGGATACAGTTCCTGGCATTTCCATGTCCCCATTTCTGAGCCAGCTCCCTTGGCCAGAAAGGTAGTGAGAAAGAGTCTTAGGTGCTTCCAAATGGAATGTGCCAGAGTGGTATGTGCTGTAGAGATAGGGGGAAGTTGCTCTCAGCAACAGAAGCAAATTACTCACCCATTAAATTTATGTACACATTTGAGATATGACTCTGACTCTGTACACACCTAAGACAGCATTTAACATTTTGTTTCTTTATGTACTGCTTCATTGAAAATAATTCTTTGTCTCTTCCCCTTTGCTCCAAAACACACTGGCACTCCAGTGATTTACAAGACAACCCATGGGTCATATGCTCGTTTAAGGCATCAATGTCAAGACTCATGAGTGAAATTTCTATTCTTGCAAGATGCAAAACATATGCTTTGTAGTTGTGGGAACAGAGATTTTGAGTCATTTCAGATAACAATTGGGTGGTCCTGTTAAATGTGGGTGATTGCTGAGTGGTGTTCTCATCTTTTCAGAGGAACTTTAGAAATTCTACCATGAAGGCTGACAGAGATCACATAAGTGGGCACAAGGAAGAAGAGTTGCTAAATAACAGATGCTCAAATTTGCTGATTCCTTGCATCAATCTTGCTCTTCTCATGCCACCAATGTTAGGATCATGCAACAAATCCATTTAAAAGGATAACATAGCTTAGTGATATTTCCCTCTTTCTTTAAAAGCAAAGTAATTATAACATCTTTCATTGCATGTGTTCTTAAAATTAGTGAAATCTCAATATAGGCAGCCAGCTTAATTGGATGTGTCCAGAGCTAGATCAAAAATTAAAAACAAATAGCCCAGGTTTTTAAATTTATATGATAATGATTATAATTTACTGTCTTCAGTAATGCCACCCTTTAAAACTTCAATTTTTCTAGGTCATTCAGGTTAGTGGCACTTTATAACATCAAAATTTTACAGTGAGTTTCATTTGAGCATAGATGTCTTTTCCAGGACGGCCATACATTATTGTAAACCATATTGACTTTGATGTCTTTTTATGGGCATGCAGAGAAACAGATTTCAAACCCAACATTCAACAAGTCTACCTTAATATTTTCCCTGCAGGCTTGCATCTGGCTGGATGGTTTTATGATTGCCAGGTTAATCCTGGTCCACAGACCATGCCCTTTCTTATATCACTTCATCATTTGCTCACACCTGAGCAACCAGAGTCCCCGTGTCCTGTATTTTCTTGATGTTTCTGGAATTGCTTTTTATAGCCATATAAAGGCAAATGCATTCCTAATATTTACTTATCATTTTTGTCTATGATCACATATTAGTAAATTTTTCAACAATTAATACACATTTCCTCACTTGTTCTTTTGTGAAGTCCATGCATTTAGTTTATGCAAATAAACTTTATATGAATATACTTCACAATTGGATTAATTCTTTTTTTTTTTTTTTTTTTTTTTTTTGGTTTTTCGAGACAGGGTTTCTCTGTGTAGCTTTGCGCCTTTCCTGGAGCTCACTTGGTAGCCCAGGCTGGCCTCGAACTCACAGAGATCCGCCTGGCTCTGCCTCCCGAGTGCTGGGATTAAAGGCGTGCGCCACCAACGCCCGGCTAATTGGATTAATTCTTAATTTATCTCTTTTTTCTGAGATTGTTTAGTTTCCTTTTTTCTGAGAACTCTGCACATTTGGTAGGTAATGAAAAATTAACTATAATAAAAGAAGAAACATAAATGAATTATTGTTAAAGTACTTAGGATTTAAAGGCCATCATCACAGAATTTTAGACATGCACTGAGGCATATTGCAGGAGACTATTAACAAAGAAAGAACTGTTGGGGGCTAGAGAGGCAATTCAGTGGTGGAGAGCATTTGCTGCTTTTCCAAGGATCCTGGTTTACTTCCCGGCACCCAGGACAAACTGCTGTCAGTTCAGATCCAGAGGATTTGACGCCTTTTGCTGGCCACTGGGAGAACTTCCACACATGTGTCATGCATTCAGATACACATACACATATATTTTCAGAAAGAGTGAAAGAAAAAAAGAAACCTGTTGTTTAATGATATCTAACAGACTGAGGTTGTGTGAAAGGAACCCTATCTGGAAACAAGATAATAGACAAAAAGGATATGGATGTTATCATTCTTCACTACTGAAAATTTTAGAGTTTCCCACTTTTTATTTGATTTGTGGGACACATATGTTAGAGGTCTAAAAGTTACCCAGTTGAAAAATGCAGAAGGAGAGCATGGAAGAGAGATAAATATCATCAACCTGTATCTTTTACTGTGGAGACATTTAATTTACTTCCTAAATATACTCACAGCCCAGTATGATGGACAAATATTGAAATTCAGCTATTTGAATAAATAGGTATTGCAGACATACAGTATGTCCCTAAATTATAAGAAAAATCTGTGAAATATCCCATTGACAAAAATTTTAATTGTTTTAGATGCAAATTGCATTTTGCATATAATGTATTCAAATAAATTCAAATAGAATTTTGTAACAAAGTATTCATGAATTAATTTCACATTTATATTCTTTGAAGACAATAAATACAAAAATATTAAAATTTTATATATATATTATTAAATTTTATTACTACAGAAGTATTTGGTCTTGCTGCAAACAAAAGTTATAATTTCAGCAAGATGAACAAAAATACAATAGAAAATGTGGAGGAAATCTAATTGCAATTTTCTCACAAATCTGAAATAAAGAATAAATTGGAGAATTGTAGGTGAAAAAACACTATTATGAAATGTCTGCTATACGGCTTCTATTGTCCACATGAGCACTATAACTATGTTTGCTCATGAAACAAAGTCCAATGACAACACTCAAAATTATAAAAGTGTGCATTTACACAGCAGATATTTGAGTACTCAGTGGTTAAAACCAGGATAATGTGTCCCTGCAAGGTTCTGACACTTCCCACAGACACTTCTGAAAAAACGAATTACTGTGGCTTGAATGTGGAATGTCCCTCACAGGCTCACATACTGGACAATTGGTTTCCTGGATTATTGCCTATTTTGGAAGGCTGTGGGATATTTAGTAGGTACATCCTTGAAGGAGGAAATGTGTTCCTGGGGGTAGTAGACCTAAAAGCTTGGAAATGTAGTGGCACTTACTGTCTGCCCTCTTAACTGAGGCAATGCACCCAGCCTTTCCATATACCTTCTATAATAGATTCTAGTTTCTTCCACTGTGTGACAAGGTAAACTCTTATTCCCAAGATGGTTCTTGTTAGATATTATGACCCATTAATGGGAAAAGAAATATTATACAGACAGAAAAACATATTACATATAGTTAGACTGCAATAAGTCTCTTAAATTGTGTTCATATTTAGGCTCATTTGCAATAAGTAGGAAGAAAATAAAAATATAAGGAACAACTAATTTAGGAACATAAATAAAAGTTTAATATACTAATGATAAATATTAAGTGTGTACTCAGAAAAAGACACAATTAAACAAAATGAAATAATATCATGCAGAACTTTTGAAAACAAACCAAAGAAGTGTTGTTATTAGAGCAATTATTGATTCTTATAAAAGTATTAAATTATTTAATCAATAAGGAGAGGTCACAGCAGTGGGGAAAAGCTTAAGTGGTTTTTGTTTTGTTTTGTTTTGTTTTGTTTTGCTCATGTGTGAGGGACAGTAATAATTTTTAATGGCACAATTCCAAAAGTTACTCTTGAGCAATCACTAGGAAGTGTAGAAAGGAACTGCCTTTTAGGAAATAAAATGTATACAACAAAAAATTTCTCGTGAAAGTCTCTTGAAGTTTTCATTTTTCATTTCTGCCATTCAGAACATAAATAAGGTATGCCCAAGGAGTAGAATCTTCTAGAATACACCAAATGCACAAGGATTTTGTTTGTAGCCATTCCTGTATGACCTTAAACCATTTCTATTATATTTTTCAAATGATATTTTGAGTGCTTTCATTTTCTTTTTTTTTTGATATTTTATGAAAATATATCTAAGGGCAATGGATATTTTCAATAAATTCATCTCTTTTTACTTGTTTGTAGGACCTGAAAGCTAATTTCCATGCTAATATCCTATTTATAAAGAGGGAATGTTTTATTCCTTACAATGTGATTCCAAGAGTTCTATTGTCTAACGCTTAGCAACTAAATATGAAAATATTTAGATAACATACTGGAACTTACTAAAAACAAAACATTTTAAAATAGGATTCCCAGAAATCATCATTTAAAAGATGTTGATGGGATGCATCTAATGAAGTTGCTTACTTGGGAGGTGGCCCATTTTTGAGACATGTTTGAAAACTACCCAGAGCCAAAGATAAAGCCCAGATCTGATGTTTGATGAAAAGCAAAATTTCCATATCTTCAATTAAGAAAGTGTTAAATGTACATTTGTCCCATTGGTCCATCTATCTAGAACAGAGACTTACTGACAGATCTTCAGGGTGACTTTGTATAAAAGATCTTTCTGTCTAGCAGAATGTGCATATACCCTGAGATTCCTGGCAGGGTTCCTCTACCTGACCATCAGGAAAGTCTGAAGATACGATACATATGGAAAGCATTGCTTTCACTTGAAAATATAATTTACACTATAAAGTCTTTTGTACATTTTTCACAAAAGCTTCTTTTCTGAAGAGACCAAAAAAAACACAAAAAGAAGATATTTTTGCTGTTATGCTAAAGTATCCAAAATACGTAAGAAATACATAGAAAGTATTGTAAATTGTAGCATCATAAAACTCATATTTCTGTAACTGTACCACTTTCCCCCCTACAGACAGATCTGATTCAAAGCTTCAAATACCTTTGCACAGGAAGAGGCAGAGAATTCTAAAATGAATTAGGGATTTTTTGCTTCCACACAATTTCTACAAATAACAAAATGAAATGGAATATTGTTCTGCCCAAAGTGTCAATGGTTCATTAACTTTTAAGGCAAAATACAGAAATAGCTCTCCTGATCAATTCACAAAGATCATTTTTAATGGTCTTTACAATCATTAAAAATTTTATTGGCAATTTTACTTCCAGTTTTGATGGTCTTTTAGTTTGTTTTAAATTCCAGATTCAAACTGTAGAGATTGCAACCTTTTCATTTGCATTAGTGTTCTCCCCTTTTAGAGGTATGAGATTCTGACTAAATTAATATGTTGCAGCCCCGAGGCTCCAGATCTGGAGGCAGCAACGTAATCATCCTGTGGGTGGGGGGACATTTCCTGATTATTATGATTCAGAATAGGTCTGCAGAATAATGTGCTAACAGATGACAGCACAGCCCCGAAATCTAGAATAATTATTTGAGTTGATATGTTCAGAGACCAAACAGTACATTTTGAAAAAAATAAAAACCTTTTAAGGTTTAGATTTGCACAAAAAATGAATCATAATTATTTTAGAAAGAGATAGTAATTAAGAGGAAAATGCTTTCATGCCTCAAAAATAGAACTTAAAATATTTTATTTTCTGCTAACAGGATATTAAAATCAACTTAACTACTTTTATTATTGCTGAATGTCTAAGACTACTTATCCCCTATTCTGACACGGATAGTACCTATCTAAAGTGTATTCTAATTTTTCAATTTTGTTAAATTTTTAGAACTTACCCTCTCCCTCTGCATGTATACTTGTACTTAGAGTCAGTAGAGTTCTCCATGGCCCTTGGTGTCTTATCTTTATTCTCCAATCTGATTCGTCCACAGCGGCTCTGTCTGGGTATTCCTGGCCTTTCCAAACTCTTGAATACCTGTGTATGCACATCCTTTCCCAATGCCCTGTTTCCTGCTAGAATCTAACTAGCCAGAGACTCAAATCCTGAGTGATTCCAATATGTAAATCCCATACATCTGTATTAGTTTACTTGGCAAACACCACCTGAAGATGATGAGTTATTGAGCGATTGTCAAGCTTTCTCAAGTTTTTTTGGCAAGGCATGGGACCTATCTGAAGCCACAATTTAATGTATATAAAACAACAGATCTCAATGTTTAGGGTACATAAAACTCATATAGGAGATAGTTCCCCATTATATTACAGGATTCAAGTTGCAATGCTCAAAATGACTACTTGATCAGGTTTGTGGCGGGGGCCATCTGTAGATGTATCTAACATATGCCCAGGTGATGTGAATTCTTCTGGAGTAAGCACAAGGTACTTCTGGAGTAGGTATGAGAAAACCTGGCATGAGATTAGCTTTAAGAGCTCTCCAACTCACCTAGGGAGATGACTCAAGGGTTAATTAAGAGCACTTGTAGCCCTTGCAGAGGATTTGTGTTTAAATCTCAGCACCTACTGGTAGTTAAAAAAACTGTAACTCCAGTCCTAGAGCATCTGACCCACCCCCTTGACCTCTATGACACCAGATATGCACATGGTGCACAAGCATGCTTGCAGACAGAACACTCGCACACATAAATTTCTAAAATTATGTGAATCACCATTTTAATAGTTAGAGTGCATTCTGACTAGCTTGGGAGAATATTGAAAGTTACACAAGCGATATGTTACTGAGAGAATAAAATTCAACAAATAACCTCATATACATAAGCAAAATTTATTTAGATTAAAAGGACTTTCTGGAAATAAGACACTTTACGTTTAATAAAAGCATAAATATTTGAGCTGAATATTTAAATTATCCAACTGATTACACATTTCAAGAAAATAAATCATATCCATTTTAGTAGCGTAAAGTGACAATTGTTTGTGCTTTCATTACCTATGTTTAATGAAATAACCACCAAGACAGTGGTATGAGACACCATCTCCTGACTCTGCAGCTTTGCCTAAGACAGTACATTGCACCCTACACAGAGGAATAAGCTTCACTGATTCATGGGATCTGCACTGTTTAATAACTCATAAAAAAGCCTTTTGTTTCCTTCTCATTTGCTTACTTACACTTATTTTTATTTTATATAAATGTATTTATTCACAATATTAATTCAAATAGATGTACTTCTACAGCAAATATTGAATTAACATTATGCATACTACTATATCTTATTTTACTGAAAAAAATGATAATAAGCAAGATATAAGGCCTTGAGGAGTTCCACTCTTAGTACACAGAGCAACATATTTGCACACATACCTTCAATGTAACTATATATATGTCATTTCAGCTGCCCTGAAAACAGGTGACAGGAAGTGGTAAGAATGCATCTTGCTGACACAATGTAAACACTGTGACAGATAGAAACCATGAAGATTAGCTTCAGTGTATTCTCACTGATATACTGCCTTCTTTCCTTTTCTTGCTGCTATGACAAAATACCCAATGAAACAAGCTTAAGGAAGTAAGGGTTTGTTTTGGTTAGAGTCTGATGATTTGTCCCACGGGGGAAGACATGACAGCAGCAGGTGATATTACACCCGTAGTTAGGAAGCAGAGAGAGGCAAATGCTCGTGCTCAGATAACTTGGTCTTATTCAATGCAGAAACCTCAACCTGTTGAATGATGATGCCCACAGACACAATGGCCTCTCCTACCTCAACTAACCCAACCTTGAAAGTCCCCCACAGACAAGCCCAGATGCTTGATTTCCGAGTGATTACAGATTGCAACAAGTTGATGACATTAATCATCACAGATATGGATGATATTGCAAGGGATTGTTGTTTCATCCTCTATTTTCCAGTTCCTTTGAATGGGTGATGTTGGGGAATATTATTTTAAGGTGTATTATTTTTCTTTATGTTGGATTTGTTCAACTCTATGAAGCTGTGTTACCGTGCCTGTCTAGAACACCTGATGGTTTAATAGAGTGGTGGGTGGCCAATAACGAGACAGGAGAAAGGGTAGGCCAGGCTGGCAGACAGAGAGAATATATAGAAGGAGAAATCTGGGAGGAGAAAAGAAGTAGCCAGAGAAGGAGGAGGGCATCGGGAGCCATCCACCCAGCTATAGAGCAAGTCATGGAGTAAGAGTAAGGTTTACAGAAGCAAGAGAACAGGAAAAACTCAGTGGCAAAAGGTAGATGGGCTAATTTAAATTTAAAGAATGCTGGCAAGAAATAAGCCAAGCTAAGGACAAACATTTTTTTATTATTATTTTATTTTATTTTACAATACTATTCAGTTCTACATAACAGCCACAGATTCCCTTGTTCTCCCCCTTCCTGCCCCCCTCCCCTTCCCCCCAGGACACCCCCTATCCCCACCTCCTCCAGAGCAAGGCCTCCCCCGAGGACTGAGATCGACCTGATAGACTCAGTCCAGGCAGGTCCAGTCCCCTCCTCCCAGATTGAGCCAAGCATCCCTGCATAAGTCCCAGGTTTCAAACAGCTAACTCATGCAATGAGCCCAGGACCTGGTACTACTGCCTAGATGCCTCCCAAACAGATCAAGCCAATCAGCTGTCTCACCTATTCAGAGGGCCTGATCCAGTTGGGGGCCCCTCAGCCTTTGGTTCATAGTTTATGTGTTTCTATTAGTTTGTCTATTTGTCCCTGTGCTTTATCCAACGTTGGTCTCAACAATTCTCGCTCATATAAACCCTCCTCTTTCTCACTAATTAGACTCCCGGCGCTCCACCAGGGGCCTAGCCGTGGATCTCTGCATCCAGATTCCTCAGTCCTTGGATGGAGTTTCTGGCACAACTATTAGGGTGTTTGGCCATCCCATCACCAGAGAAGGTCAGTCCCGGCTGTCTCTCGGCCATTGCCAGCAGGCTTTTGTGGGGGTATATTTGACAAATATGGTATGTACTCACTCATAGGAGGATACTAGATGTGGAACAAGGATGACTGGACTGCTACTCACATCACCAGTGAGGCTACCTGGAAAACAGGACCCCAAGAAAAACACGAGGATCGCCCAATAAAGGAGAAATGGCTGAGATCTACATAAACAACCTGGACATGAGTGGGAGTAATGAAGGGCAAGGGTCAAGGGAAAGAGAGCGGGAGATCCCAGCTGGATCAAGAACAGAGAGGGAGAACAAGGAATAGGAGACCATGGTAAATGAAGAAAAGGAAGAAACAAAGTGCTAAAGAGGCCCACAGGACAAACATTTTTAATTACGAATAAGCCTCTATGTGTGGTTTAGTTGGGAGCTGAGGGGGCCCTAAAAGACCAGAAACAAACAACAGGGTTACTTTTATAGAATGAAGCAAGCAAACATTTAAAAAAGTAAACTGAAAATAAAATGAAAAGTTAAGAAAAAAACCAAGAGACTGATAATTGAAAAGATTCACAGAGAGAGAGAGTTTAAGTGATTTACACTTACATGAAATTGTGACTGAAACCTAAGTCAAGAAGGGTTTTTTAGCAGAAGGATGACATATCTCATTTTGAGTTGGACCCACTGCCACCTAAGACCTATGTGATAAAAAAAAACATGTGTGGGCAGAGAGCTACAGCTGGAGTTGTGGAGAATAGCCTGTGTGTGCTTATTGGATTTATGACACATGTTAAATATTTGGGGGAAATAAATCCACAAATACTATGTAGATGAGTCTTGGGAAGCAATTCCTTATAAGACTCAAGTTTTATTCAGTGTTTGTTCAAAGTTAGCTTAAATGCTCTTGGACTACCAATATTTTCACACATTTTTTTTTCCTGTAGGGCTGACTGCCAATCCGACATTAACCTAATGCCAATCTTAGAAATATTTTGAGCCAGGAGCAAAATGGACCTTAAAGGAAAGACAGAATTGCCAGAGTACGGTAACTGGAGAATTCAAAAGCTGGAACTTAGCTCTGGTACAAATTGCTCTGCTGAGTGCTTCATGGTTGCATGAAGAACCAAAGGGGCTGTCAGCAGGCTCACATTTAATTTCTGTTCTGGGTGAATCTGTGAAAATTATGACAGCTCCTTGACATCCTGGAACTCACTGGCTACTTGTTCACTCCTTGAGAGTAAATATCTGTCAGCTGCCAGAAAGTGCTGGGGAAGATGCCTGGAACTCACCAGACTCTCTGTTTTAGAATGATGACCATTTTAAGTGCTCAATCACAGGTACCTGCTGGGTCTGTTTCTTAATTCCTAAAGCAAAAATAAGTGGTTTTATTGAATAAGAGGTCCAATTTCTGCATGTCAAATTAAACATTTGAGGTCAGAGAAGCAGAATAGACTCAACAAAATCATCAAATAGGGATAAAACATAAAAATGAATTCCTGGTAGGCACACATGTATTCACATACACACACACACACACACACACACACACACACACACACACACACACGTACACACACACACACACACACACACACGTGCGTGCACATATGACTTGCTTAATTAACTCAAGCCACAGAATATATGATTGCTATCTTTGCATCTCCTCAAGAATAAATCCAGTAGCCTTTGGTTTTTCTTTGTAGTCTTTGTTATAGCACAATTTGAAATCATCTTTCTTGGTTCCCTTTTTGGAAATTGTTTTAATGTTAATTCTTTTCAAATTAGTAATTTCTGTGATCATTAAATAATCTAAATAAATTAAATATTTAAAGATATTTTGGTACATTACACAAAATTCCATTTATAAATTATGGAGATATAGTTGATCTGGGACAATTACTATATATGCTCTGTATTAAATAAATGTTGTTCCACTTTTTCCATAGTCAGGTAATCTTTTTTCTGCCCACAACTCTAAAGAATACATAAAATATAATATACAGTCAAAGAAGAAAAACAATTTTAATGTGACTCTCTAATTATCACATTCACATACATAGGCAGAATGACACTAATTATATTAATAATAATGTCAAGAGACTAAACGTTGGATACCAGTAGTTCATTTACAATTTAGAAGCATACTTACAACTGCAATCAGGTCTGCTTCAAAAATATGTGTTTAAATCCCAGTGTTCTAATTATATCAGAGTCTCATATTTAAGCCGAGCTTAGGGGACAACAGCAGATGATGTTTGGAGTCTACATATGTCATTTTTCTAAGTTAAATTTTCAATTACCTTTCTTTTCAACATGATATATAATAACTATTACATGGTAAACTGGGTGTTTCTAAGCCTCAGTTCACTACCTCCAGACTGAATATTAGTCATGACCAATAATAATCCACACTCTGTCTAATCTCCTGTGGATGGATAATGTCACTCACTCTCCCAGGTCAGGCATTTTACTGTGCCAGTCATTCACTAATGCATCTCTGTTGCATGGAAATGTGCTAAATATACCACACACTCTCTAACTCACTTAGAGAAAATTCAAAAAATATTACTACAAAAACAAGCAGGCATAAATGTCATCATGTACAAGATTCTAGCCCTCAAACCATTTTAAACATTTTGTACATCTTAGTTCTTTTGACCCTTTAAAACACAGTTTGAGTATGGGGTAATGTATGTATAGTATGTGCACAGATTTGATCTCTGGAACTGAAGAATTAAGATTGATCCTGGGGAAATTAATCATTAATAAAGTAGAAATCATAACGGCAATCTTTTGGCTCTATTGGATAACAAAATAAGTAAACTTCTACAAAAAAAAAAAACCAACTAAGCAATGATTTGAGCCTCCTAGAAAAAAGCAACAGAATTAAAACTAGTCACCAGTTCATGGAATTTGCACTTGGAAAGCAGTAGAAACACTTGCAGGTAACAATACCATCAAATATTACCTATTGTAGGGAAAATACTGCAGCATTTATAAAATTACCTGTATTTAACATGCTTCAATCACATTAGATTGACTTGTACATATCTGAGAGCAGAGGGCCCTAAACTTACTTGAATATGATATACCAAGTTTGAAAATAGAGCATGGAATTTCAAGACCAGATAAACTAAAGCTGCTTCAATGATTTTTACTGTTATATCTTACCTCTCTGAAAATATTCTGCACTCTTCCAGATTTGAAGATGTTCACTTGTTCTACATACTCTCTTCCAAGCTATCTGGATATTTTAAAAAAAGCACCTACTAGTTGAATTCTTCATAGAACAGTATATTTGTCCTAAAATAGATAGTTCAGAATAATTCCCAAAGTACTTTTAATATATATAAAAGGCAATGAAGTGACTCAAAACAAGTCATTAATATGTGACAAAAATTTTTGAAATGATGATATCAAGTTACAAATAAAACAAAGAGAATTATCATATAGATTTCCAAAACATTAGTAAGCTCAGAATGTCTTGCATATTTATTATGAAACTAATATATATTTTCTTTCTTAAAATTATGTTTAATATTGCAATAGCTTCTTTTTGTCATAGGTTAAGCCTTGGACTTTAATGCTGGAGTTGTAGTTTTGTGGCATAGCAAATATTCAGTATGTTTAAGGCCCTAGTTTTATTTTATTTTATTTTACAATACAATTCAGTTCTACATATCAGCCACGGATTCCCTTGTTCTTTCCCCTCCCGCCCCCTTCCCTTTCCCCCAGCCCACTCCCCATTCCCATCTCCTTCAGGGCAAAACCTCCCCCTAGGATGGAGATCAACCTGGTAGACTCAGTCCAGGCAGGTCCAGTCCCCTCCTCCCAGGCCGAGCCAAGCGACCCTGCATAAGCCCCAGGTTTCAAACAGCCAACTCATGCACCTTAGTCCATATTTTAATAATCTATAGGATTTTTAGTCTTTTACACTTCACCCTGAACAAAATCTTCCTGATTATGCTTGCCCATTATTTTTCCTTAGATACTCTACAAGAACCTACTCTAGAAAACAGATTGATTTATGTGCTTTTGTTAATTTAAATAAAGAAAAAACAACGAACTGCCGTCTTCATAATATTGAGTCACTTAATGTATAATCATAGGATTTCTGAACAAGTATAAACTATAAAATAACATTTTCATTCTGATTCGCTAGTAAACAGTAGTGTATCTATGACCATTGACTTCTTCAGTCTTCCATGTGTATTAAAGTCACTAACACTATAACTGCATACATAAAGTTCATGTAAACTCCTCATATATGTTAGTGAAAATGTTCTTGGCATATTGCAAAGATAGTATTTATCTGCTCTGTAGGAGTTCAAGTGTCAGAATAATGCATTCTAACTTCCCAAACTGAATCTGAAATGCAAAGTAGATGCATGACATTCATTATCTTGGTTTGATAGAAATAATACTCCATTTACTTTTTACTTATCTTTTGTTGTTGTTGTTGTTGTTGTTGTTGTTGTTGTTTTTTCGAGACAGGGTTTCTCTGTGTGGCTTTGCACCTTTCATGGAACTCACTTGGTAGCCCAGGCAGGCCTCGAACTTGCAGAGATCCACCTGGCTCTGCCTCCCAAGTGCTGGGATTAAAGGCATGCACCACCACTGCCCGGCAAAGGAAAGGTTTTTTATTTATTTCTTTATTTACCATGTATACAGTATTCTGCCTACATGCCAGAAGAGGGCACTAGATCAAATTATTAGATGGCTGTGAGCCACCATGTGGTTGCTAGGAATTGAACTCAGGACCTCGGGAAGAGCAGCCAGTGCTCTTAACCGCTGAGCCATCTCCCCAGCTCCACTTTCTGTTTATTTTAATACACGTTGATTTTCAATGTGAGGCAGATGGATACAGCAAGGGTGAAATATAAAGAAAAAATAATTTTTGAAAATTAGTTCATTTATATCTTAACTAAGTATTTTTGTTAGATAATTTTTAGTTTCTTTTGGAATTTAATTATATTAATGTGCCAAAGAGGAGGCTGGCATTCACAGCTTTCTAATGCAAAAAGTGTAAAAACCACTTAAATAGTGCAGAATTAGTACACCTGTTGTGAAAGTTTATGAAAATCTGGCTTAGGGACATACATTTTAGTAAAGGATAATGCAACACCCACTGACCAGCTGCTTATTTACAAATTCAGTCTGTATTTGTTCCATCTTTGTGTCTTAAATTCTTAAATGGAATTATCAAAAGAGAGAGAAAAGACAAAATCAAGCAAACAAACAAAAACTGAAACCCTTTAACACTTTTAGAAGCATCTCCATCAGTTCTTGGTTTTGGAAATCTAAAGGTAAAGAAATTAACTTCATTTTTATCATGGGCTTTTTATCTATATCAGTGACTGATATGTAGAAACCCAACTACAATACAAAGTTGTAATGACTACAAAAAGGCACAAAATGCCTCTACATATTTGTGTAGGTAAATACATAAGTGTGCATATTATCTAAAGGACACAGATGGACAAGGGACTATGAAGAAATATCTTAGCTTTATAATTCTTGACACCTCTTCTTTGATAATTCTGATTGCCTATACAGAATGTAAAAATTAAACTACCTATAAATAAAAACCGGGCTTTGAAAGTCAATCAACTTTATAAATATTTTCTAATTTGAGTACTAATGAGAACAAAGACTACAATTTAAATGCATTTAAATTCAAATATTGCTTATTGTCAGAATGCAAATCAAATATTTGCAGCATGTGAGCTTTGATAAAGAGAAAATGTCTACCTTTCAGTTGCTGCACAGAACCAGCTATTCAGCAGCACCTTAGAATTAACATGAATTTTCTTCTACAAGAAAATCAACTACATGAGTGTTGTTAATGAATGGTTGAGAAGCACCTGCACATTTTAATACCTCTTTAATGGGAGTTGTGTGGGAGAAATGAATGTGCC
Source organism: Peromyscus maniculatus bairdii (assembly GCF_049852395.1). NCBI lineage: Eukaryota > Metazoa > Chordata > Mammalia > Rodentia > Cricetidae > Peromyscus > Peromyscus maniculatus. The sequence continues at coordinate 46,190,547 of NC_134854.1, forward strand.
TGTGATGGAGACTTACAAAGAGAAATACTCTTAAAGATAAATGTTAGAGCCTGCAAATGTGTCCATGGTCATTTTAATCCCCAGGGAAATGTGTTTCTGAAAGCTTAATGGAAATTAATAGCAAAATATAAGTCTCCATAAATCACCATTTTGCACATACTTTTACAGAATGCCATACAAAGCATAAAAGTGCAATTAATTGCTTAATTAATTTATTCATTATCCATTGTATTTCAGTTATTGTAAGCATTAGTGATTCAGCAACAGATAAAATCAGAGACCTATTTGTTCCTAACTCTGACTAAATTTTGTCAGGGTGGGTTCACAGAGCCAGTGAAAGTTATTGACAATAGGGCAAGTGTGGAGAATTTTACTGTAAAGAATAAAACAGTATCAGGGAAAGAAGGACCATAGAATGGCAAAGAGGGAGTCAACATTTGTATGCATGGGAGGATCAAGGAAAAGGATTGATTCAAGGGAATGCTGAAGCAGAGAGGGAAAGGAAGGAAGGAAAGAAGGCAGAACATTTTTTTTGTGATAGGAGACTACTTAAGTTCAGTAGAATATTTCCACTAAGGAGAATAGAATACCAGGGTATAAGAGAGGAAGTAGACGACTATGAAATATAGCTAGGAGATATAATAAACTCTTGAGATTTTTTTGAATAATCAAGAAAAATTATTGCTAAGTTTTGAGCTTGCAGATCTGTCCAGTGGTAAGACTGGGGTGTTGAAATCTCCCACTATTAATGTGTGGGGTTTGATGTGTGATTTAAGCTTTAGTAATACTTCTTTTACATATGTGGGTGCCCTTGTATTTGGGGCATAAATGTTCAGAGTTGATACTTCATCTTGGGGGATCTTTCCTGTGATGATTATGTAATGTCCTTCTCGATCTCATTTGATTGATTTTAGTTTGAAGTCTATTTTGTTAGATATTAGGGTAGCTACACCAGCTTGCTTTTTATGTCCATTTGATTAGAAAGTCTTTTCCCAGCCTTTTACTCTGAGGTGGTATCTGTCTTTGAAGTTGAGGTGTGTTTCTTGTATGCTGCAGAAGGATGGGTTAAGAGAATCTACCAGGCTGAGCTGAATCCCCAGGGGAGTCCTTGCCCTGGAGGAGATGGGAATGGGGGTGCATGACACCAGTCCACTATCCATGATGATAATGGACTACACCTATGAAACTGCAAGTATGTCTTCATTTAATGCTTTCTCTAATAAGAGTTGCCTCGATGATGGTTTCTCTTCAAGCAATGGAACACTGACTAGGACAAATGCATAAATTTATGTAGCATTATAAAAAAAAAACCTCTATCATTTTTATAGATTAATTTAAACTTAGCTCAATCTTTCTGAAATTTCAATATAATTTCTTAAAAAATATAAAACCACTTTTACTTTTAATAATGTGATGATATATGTGTGTTTGCATGTTTTAGGGGGTTCTCTTTGTATATTTATAAAAATTACCAAGATTATTTATTTAGATTGTTATTCTAAAATACTTAATAGTTATATCTATATAATAAACATCTGAAATATTTAACAGCACAGCTGCCCAAGTTCCTAAATGCTCTTATCTCCTGGAATAGATGTGTGCCTCTCTCTTCCTATCAGACTCACCTGGACAAAACTCAATTCATATGGAAGCCACCCACTGCATACTCTATTTCTTTATACATTGAACTAATACAAGCTGGAGAAAACCACATTGTTTTATATCGTTTACTGAACTATAATTGTAATGGACCCTTTGTGCTAGGACACGGCAGACATCAACAATTCCAACTTTTTACTCTACTGCTACATTTGTCGTAGTAGCATACTCTTAGATTTCCATTTGAAAGAAGTATTGATGACAACAACATTGAAGAAGATGACTAATATGACAAGCTGCTTGGTTCCCACTTCTCTGCACATCTACAGGGCAAAACTCCTGCAGAATTTTTAGACCCATTGTCTCTACAATCACGAAGGTATCCTATCTAAGTCACCAATAATGACTAAACGCAGCAGCCAATTTGCATTCCTTATTGAGAATACATCAGAACATTTGATGTAGAACTTCTTATCTCAGGAATAATTTCTCTTGGCTCCTAGAATTTTTCTCTTATTTGTCTGTTTCTTTAGATAGAATCTTCTTTTTCTAGATCGTTAAATGCCTCCATTCATCCCTCTTGCCTCCTTTATCTAGCTAAGGTAGACTTTGTCTTCATCCACACTGAGGAAGAAATATTTTTATCCATATTCATGAAAAATATTCTCCTGAACACGCGTTTTCGAAATCAGACTGTATTTTCCCATCTTTGTCATTTAAATACTTAAATTGAATATGTCAAAAGTGAAAATCCCTTTGAATCTTCAAGAAGCTTCTTCATTATTCCCCATGTCTCTATTTATTAATTTCATCCTTTTAGTTTTGGTAAGATATATTGGAATAGCTTAATTTTGTTAACTCTTTGTATATTAATGTGTCATATATGACTTTTCACAAAATCTCTTGTCTTTCTTTCAAAACATTCAAATTTGAATTATTAGAGCTTGTACCCTACTATAATCGGCCACATCAAAATCTTGAACCTAACATATGTTAACTTTAGACTGTTCTCTGTTTCTACCCCTACACAAAATGTTCAATATATTGCTTAGAAGAGTCTTTAATAAGAGGTCAGATCGTGTCATTTCTCTCCTCAAAACACCTGTGAAGAATCCTTCCTGCCAAAGGCTGAACAAATTGGTCAAGATACTGTGGACCCTAAGGGTCATATATTTGAATGTTTAGTCATCAGGGAGTGGCACTCTTTAGGAAGGATTAGAAGGATTTGGAGGTGTGGCCTTTATTATGAAAGTGCATCACTTTTGGTGGGTTTCCAAAGCCCAAACCAGGCTGAGCCAACCTTACCCCTCCCTCTTTCTATCTCTCAACTGCTTCTCCAGTAGTATCCTGCCTGCATGACACCAGTCCACTAGCCATAATGATAATGGACTACACCTATGAAACTGCAAGTATGTTTACATTTAATACTTTCTCTAATAAGAGTTGCCTTGATCAGGGTTTCTCTTCAAGAAATGGAACACTGACTAAGAAAAATGCATAAATTTATGTAGCTTTATAAAAAAAAAACCTCTATCATTTTTTTGTAGATTAATTTAAACTTAGCTCAATCTTTCTGAAATTTCAATATAATTTCTTGAAAAATATAAAACCACTTTTACTTTTATTAATGTGATTATATATGTGTGTTTGCATGTTTTAGGGGGTTCTCTTTGTATATTTATAAAAATTACCAAGATTATTTATTTAGATGGTTATTCTGAGATACTTAATAGTTTGATCTATATAATAAAAATCTGAAATATTTAACTTATACTTAATGACAATCTGTAAAAATTACACAAAGACCTTTTCCTATTGAAACCTTTCTGGAGGTTGTAGAGAATGTGTCATTTTTATTGAGCTCTCTAATTTTTTTTTTGAGAAATTCCATCCAAAATAGGATTTACAGCAATTATTTGGTTTTCTTATTATAGTAATATTTACAACCTCAAACACATTTTGTCAATATTCCTTAAAGAAAATTAATTTTTATGTATTAACCAACCCCATAAATAGGCAATTTTGTATCTTACATGCATGTCATTAACCATTACACAAAGTAATTATGCAGAATTCATGTGTGTCTGAGTGTGTGAGTTTTCACTCTCAAATGTATGCCTTGAAGTCACACACAGTAGTAGAGTTAGACTCCACAGCAGAGGAGATGCTCACATGTTCAGAATCACATGCTGATGGTGCCGCAGTGGCTGCTCTCCTGTTCTCTAGGCATCTCCTGAATACATTTCTCTGCTCATCCCACACCTCAGCCATCCACTGAACTAACAGGATTACACAAGGTTAATAAAATATACTTTGTGGAAGGTTATAACCTCTTTTATAAAGTGTGATGTCAGCAGTGAAAATGAAATTAAGTTATGGGTAAAGCACACATTCCAACCAAACTCTTGGAGACAAATCAACAGAAGTGGAGTGAAAGACCTTGCCATTGCTGTCAGTTTCTCCAGAAAAGGATGCTTCTGGGGAATACTGGAGGGCCTTGAAGACCAGCACGGAGCCTATTCTGATCTTTTCTAGCTCTCTGTTAATGAGCAGTCTTACTTTGCACAAATTCTTTCAAAAAGTAAGGACACAAAAATCTCACAATATTGTGGAGGTCATATTTGTCTAGAGACCAAATTTTACGTCATTTATTTAATTTAATGTACTCCATGTGTTTCTCTATGAGTTCATTCATACCATGTATATGTGGGTTTCTGATCAGGCAGGAGGGCATCATATTCCCTTTAAATGGCATTACAGGGAGTTAAGAGTTGCCTGATGTGGGTACTGGAAACTGAACCTGTTTCTGTAAGAACAGTGAGTGCTCTTAATCACAGAGTCATCTCTACATCCCCACAAAATCTGATTTTGACAAGAATGATGCAAACATTTTTAAGCATTTACTTTTAAATATAATTGTTGAACAGGACATAGGTATTGGGTGGCTAATAATCCATCACTGCTCTTCAAGTTTGAGATTCTGAGGTCACATGGTGAAAAGAAAGTATTTATGACAGGTATCTTTGGATGTCATCAGCCCAGACACTACCAAGGAAGATGTGAAGGTAGAGATCACATTAATTTCTTACAGCCTCAGTGTACATGCACCTTCTTATTAATAATACTATTCATAAAACATCATAAGTAATGATTTGCTGTACATAATTCTAGTTGCCTGTAAGTTCATTGGTAGCATTTTTTTCTCATTTTTCTAATCTCTAAAATAAAGACTGACTTATCACCTGCTAAACTGAAAGCATCACTTTTAAAATTCAAACAAATGTTCCCACAGAAAAAGAAAAAAAATGCTTGAGCATTTTTACTTTGAATCTGAGTGATAGAGTTGAAGGCAGGATCTACCATGTCTGTGAGGTGACTGTTGATGTACTCAGATGTATTTTCCAAAACACACACACACACGCACACGCACACACACACAACTTATCTTTCTTTTACTCAAATACAAGGTAATTTTACAATAGACTGAGATTTGGTCTCCTGTGGTGAGGTTACTGCGGAGATATGGAGAGATGATATGGATCTTAATGTCCAAACCTGCAATTGACAACTTGCCAGGATTTCCTACATAACATAGTACTATTTGATGAAGAATATAAGAAAAACTTTTATTTGCTCTTCAGATAAACAGTATTTTAACTTCATAAGATAGTCCTTTACTTTGGATTGACTTACATCTCCATAAATCCTTTACCTCTTCAGGCTGAACACATTACAATTCCTAGCTACATTTAATAAACCTAACCTACTGAACATCATAGTCGAAACTGCCCAGTAAAAGTCAGGACATGGGCCGTCCACCCCATCAGTATCAGGGATAAGTGGAAATTTGGCTCACTGATGCTACTCAACATCACAAGATACAATACCACCAAGTGTCACTCAAACCCAAACACTTGAATTATGATTTCTTTTAACTCTATATTCATTTGTAGTACAGTTTAAAAAAAAACTTAAGCAGAATCACCATAAATTAGGGATTTCTATATGCTTTAAACCATTGGCACAAACTTTTCATTTCACTGTTTTCCGTAGTGATATTGTGTTCCCCAATATATTGTGCACCTTAATAAACTTATCTGGGGTCAGAGAATAGAACAGCCACTAGATAGACAAAGAGGCCAGAAAATGGTGGCATACACACCTTTAATCCTAGTATTCTGGAGGCAGAGATCCATCCGGATCTCTGTGAGTTCAAAGCCACTGGAAACAGTCAGGCATGGTGATACATGCCTTTAATCCCAGGAAGTGATGGCAGGAAGCAAAAAGGTATATAAGGCGTGAAAACCAGGAACTAGAGCTGGTTATGCTTTTAGCCTTTTGAGCAGCAGTTCAGGTCAGATCTATTTGGTTGAGAACAAAGAGGCTTCCAGTTTGAGGAAATGAGATCAGTTGAGGAAATGGCAAGGATTTGTGCTACAATTTCCTTGTATAAAACTCACACACCAAAAACAAGTGAGAAGAGTAGAGAAAGAATACTAATGCGTAAACTTAATCAGTGCGATTTCTTTAGCCAACGCATGGGTTAACTGAGTTTAGTTTTGCTTTTTTTGTTTGTTTGTTTGTTTTTTGTTTTTTGAGACAGGGTTTCTCTGTGTAGCTTTGAGCCTTTCCTGGAACTCGCTTTGTAGACCAGGCTGGCCTCGAACTCACAGAGATCCGCCTGGCTCTGCCTCCCGAGTGCTGGGATTAAAGGCATGCGCCACCACCGCCTGGCTTAGTTTTGCTTTTGTTCTCACATTTTGATGTGAAATAATAGCCTTAAATAGGAGCTTACAGATATCATTTAGATTGCTTAATAGACCCACTATTTATTCCAAGTTAATTGTTACCTATTCTACAGGCTTCTCCTTTCTTATTTATTTATTTATTTATTTATTTATTTATTTAGTTAGTTAGTTAGTTAGTTAGTTAGTTAGTTAGTTAGTTATGATACAGGGTGTTACTATGCAGCCCTGGGTCTCCTGGAACTCACTATGTAGATCAGGGGGGATCTTGTATTCACAGATATCTACCTGCCTCTGTCTCCCAAGTCCTGGGATCAAAACATGTGCCAACACAGCCTGACTGGGCTTCTTCTTCAAACCGTATGTCAAAGGATGTATCCTCAACACATAGATACAACCACCATTCTGATAATACAAAGTGTACACCTATAAACTTGACAATAATTAGTTAAAGTATGTTAGTCTATATGCCTATGCCCTTTCCCTAGCAGGAGGATCACTTTAGAGATGAACACATTACTTAAATCTGGCCACTGAGATTCAGGAGAGCTTTGGGACAGGACTGAGAGCTGGAAAAAGAAGCCTCCTTGCTTTTGGGTATGGGAGTCAGGATCTACTTGTGCATACCATGGTGTGAGGATGGGTGTTCAGCTTCCTGTGACTAGTCATCTTGAAGTCTCCTAGAAGACAAAGGGAGCTACTGGGCATGGGAACTTCCTAAATGATGGAACCTGGGCTTCTTAACCAGACCATGATTGTTTTCCAGGTCATCACCCAGTGTGTGTGAGAAAATCAATTGCCTGAGAATTTACTTCATTAAGTTTTCTGTTACTTGCAGCTGAAGGCATCTTTCTGATAGTTTTATTATGTCCATGCAATTGATTAGTGTTGTCTACCTTAATTCCTAGTTCAACCTAATGAAGTTGATTATCCACTTCATTATTCACATTTTACTGATAAACAAACTGAAGCTTTGGGCATTAATTTAAAGCGTCAGAGAAACACAGAAGCACATTGTGGTCAAGTGTCTTCATTGTCTCTATGCCAAAGCCTGTGAGATTAAACTGCTTTATTTTGAAAACTCAAAGAGTGATATCTAATAAATTCTTCTAATGTTTTGGTAGCAGTACTTTTTGTGGATACTTTTAAATTTTCCTTACAAAATAAATGTTGAAAATGAGCAGCTAGGGTCTGCATTATTGCTGGATGATAAATCTAGATTGATAACCCACATATAGACAAATATATAATACCCATGCCCTGTCTATAAAGAAAGTGCCACTCACAAAAAATGAGGTCTTAATCCCAAATTGCCATTGAATACTAGCTCCCTTGTGCCAGAATGTTATGCAATTTTGCATAAATTTAGCTTATGATATCTGGAGGGCATTTATCTAAATTTAATTCCTAAGGTTTGTGCTATGTTGTATAACAGAAGCAGTCATGAGCAAAACCGATGGGATAAAGTCATTCAAAAGTAATGAAATAAGAAATTGATGCTTCTGTGCATCACTTTATTCTTAACAATGGAATATTATGGTTACAAAAATAATCCAGATTATACTTGGCACCTTAATATTTATTAAAACTGATGAAAATATTTGGTCTTCAACTACTTTTATTATATGCTCATGTCCTTTCAGTTTCTCTCATTTGTCTTCAAAATTGCTACAGTCATCTGTTCAACAGTATCCTAGCCCTCTTCTGGCTCACCTTTCCTCTAGGCATCCATAACCTCTACACTGATTTTGTCTTCCATATTCAGTGATCTCATTCCAGCTGTATCCTCTCTCTAACCATCAAACATCTCACCTTTTCCACATCAGTCTTTGGAAACTGACTTCACTATGGTCAAAAAAATTTAATTTTCTGTCTATGGCTTACTTGTCTTCTATACCTGACCTGTATCCCTTTAAGGAATTGTTCTCCTTCCTTCAACTATAGGTCCATGGACTTCTCAGGTTTTTTTTTTTTATTTTTTCCTGGACGCTGACAGTCAATCTAAATCCCCTAGATTGATCTGCTTGTCAATTTTCTATGTCATTTTATCGAAGCCTCGACCTATATTCTCTTTTACATCTCATTTGATCCTTGCCACTAGAGTAGAGGTTTCCTTTTCGTCTATGCTGAGGGTTCATCTGCATGCTGAAGACCCAATCACCATGTGCATTTCACTTCAGTAACTTACTCCAAGGTGATGGTCTACAAAGTTTTCAGAGAGAGACAAAACAATGACATATCATTGTCTTGTTCAGTTGTGAGTGTTATACAGATTTATGCACATCTATATGTACACACACACACACAGACACACAGAGAGAGAGAGAGAGAGAGAGAGAGAGAGAGAGAGAGAGAGAGAGAGAGAGAGAGAGACTGAAGATATACTTAGAAAGGGGTAATACTAGTAAAAGTTTAAAAGGGAAACATTTATTTGCTTTGCAGATAGAATGTAAGTCCATTCTATATTATTTCTGGACACAGTTATACCTGATAATGCCTGTGATCTAGGTTCAGAGCTCCCCATCCTCTACTTTCTGTGCTGCAAGGAAAAGTCCTAGGCAGCATCTCCTCAGCATCTCTGTTATTCCTGATGGGACTTCCTGGAGTTGCCCATTTGAGAGACATCACAATCGCAACTCAGCACCTGCAATTTCAAGTGTCTGCCCTTGTGATTTTCAAAATGGGTCTTATGTATAAATCACTATTTATTTTCTCTCCCCATGGTGTCATATTATATATAGCATGTCTCTTGTGACCAAAAGTTTTAGCATTATCTGGAATGATAGCCTGTGACTTTGGGGTGTTTCTCAAGGCTACCCAAAGAGAGCTTAAATGACTACATAAACTATTTTAATGAGCTCATCCCCACTTGTCCTCTAGAGAAAAAAAATCATCATGTTAGTCAGGGTTTTCTGAAAGACCAGAACTGACAAAATGTTGATGTAATTGTAAGTGGAGATATATTATCTTGATTTCATATCAGAGAATCCAAAGTATTCCAACACCTATATGTATGATCCAGAGCAACAAAACCCATTAGATACCCAATTTAAAATGAAAAATTTAATAAAAAACAAAGGAATGAATAGTGATTGTGGTATTTTCAACAAAAAGCACTACACAATTCTGATTCTGTGAGTTAACTACGAAACTGAAATTCTGGATAAAATCTTCCCAGGGAACTCCCACTGATATATAACTATTCTATAAATTAATAAACTAGGTAAACTAAGCATCAACATTTTGTTTTCAAAAGCAGCAGAATAACAATTATGCTGTCTTGCTAAATCTTTTCTGAAAAATGCACACTGGAAGGTTTAGAAATTTCATTGATGGAAAGATAATATTCAAAAGTCAATTTTTAACATGCTGCCTTGATTATAGCTACAATCACAGAATCCTAAGCTGCACTTAAATTTGAGAAACATGATGAGGGAGAGTCTTATGATAGCCATGTTAAAAATTAGAGGACCTATTCTTTGTCATGTTATCTTGATAGATAAATATCAATATGAAGAGTAATTTTCATTGCACTACTCATTCTGTGTCATAGAAGAATCTGTTATTAGAAGTGACATCTTATTTCTCACTAAATACCATACATATTTTGTGATAGCTTGTTAGATTTATGAGAGAAATTGTAATTAAACAGTTTGTGCTTGAGATAATGTTTAGTCCTTTCATGGAACCAAAATGTGAAGTTCAATTAAGAACATCATATATTTCCATGGATGTCTCCAGTGTGAGCAACAAATGCCAATATGCAGGGATGAGTGATCTGAAAGCTTAAGTGAAGGTTAACAGTCTGTTCAATTTGTGGATCTTTCTGGAAGATTTTCAAACATAACTACCCATAAAGTTAATCTCTCAGTGGGCTAGTGTTTTTACATACAAAGACATCAGAAGTGTGTCATATTTTGTGTCATATTATGACGTTTTTGTTGTTCAAAAGACTGTGATATATAGATTGCTATTATAACTAGGACATTAAAAAAATCTTGTGTGTGTTAATAAATAATATTGTATATTTCGTTCACTAAAGCTCAGTAGGGAATGAGATTCTGGGGATTAACTGAGATTTTATAAAAATAAAACATATTTAGAAAATGTTTAAGAAAGGAGTAATGAGTAGCCAAACTGGCCATCTCCTGTGACTAGATTGTCATCAGAGAATCATCATCCAGCAACTAATGGAAACAGATGAAGACCCACAGCCAAACATTAGGCAGAGTTCTGGGAATCCTGCAGAAGATGGGGAAAAAGGATTGTAAGAGTCAACAGGGTCAAGGACACCACAAGAAAACACAGGGCTCATAGGGTCTCACAGAGACTGAGCCAACAACCAGGGAGCCTGCCTGGGACTAACCTGGGCTCTCTACATATATGTTACAGTTGTGTAGCTTGGTCCTCTTATGGGACTTGTAAGAGTGGGAACAGGGACAGTCTCCGACTCTTCTCCTTGCTTTAGTGTCTCTACTACTCAAATTGGGTCACCTTGCCCAGCCTTAATACATGGGGAGGTGCTTACTCTTATTGCAACTTGATATGTCATGTTTTGTTGATACTCAAGGGAGACCTGCTCTTTCCTAAAAAGAAATGAAGGAGGGTGGATTGGGGGTGGGAACAGAAGGGGTGGGTGGTAGGGTGGGACTGGGAGTAGAGGAGGGTGGGGAAACTTTAGCCAGGATCCAAAATAGATAGATAGATAGATAGATAGATAGATAGATAGATAGATAGATAGATAGATAGATAGATAGATACATAGTTTTTATATAAAAATGTTATAAGAGAGAATCAGGTACTGATTGTTCCCAAGTGAAATATATTAAGACCTAAAGAAGCTTCTCTATTAGATCAAATACAGTACAATGACTGAGAACAAATGATCTCACAGCATCATTGGCTCTTTTTCCCCAGTAGTTTTATTTATTAGATCAATAACCAATTATAAAGTAAAACTTTTCAGCAACAATTTTGAAGATGGACATTTCTGGAGCTTGGCCATCTCTTATACAAAGTTACAGCTTATTTAAATATTTTTTCTATATAGAAAATGATATGAAGTATACTTTGGATGAGAAAATAATCAGAATTAAAGTTTAAATGTAGCCGGGCGGTGGTGGTGCACGCCTTTAATCCCAGCACTCAGGAGGCAGAGCCAGGCGGATCTCTGTGAGTTCGAGGCCAGCCTGGGCTACCAAGTGAGAAACCCTGTCTCGAAAAACCAAAAAAAAAAAAAAAGTTTAAATGTATTAGAGAGTTTTAAAAAATATTTTTATTCCCATTTGTTTGTTGTTAGTATCAAGCCAACAAAAAAATGTGTTAAAAATCTATTTATTTCACAAGGCATAAATTAAGAGTTTTGGAGTTTATATTCTATGGATCAGCAATGTCAGGATGGGTGATATCCAATGCTTTTTCATTTCTCTAAATATTAGACACTTGTATTTATAATATGGAGATTAAAGAGGCAATTGCAGAAGGTATCACATAAAACATGCCTATTTTGCAAAGCAATCAATGTACAATAGAGGTAGGAACAATATTTGAGTATGTCCCAACCTTTGTCCTCAAAAGTAGCATCATGTAACTTAAAACAACCATCTCTCACTTGCCAAGAAACCTAAGTCAAGGCTGTGCTTTCTGAAGCAGAAGAGAATCCATGTATGTGTCTAAGAGGCACGGATGGAACCCAAGCAACAAACACTGCATAATGAGAAATTAAATATTCAGAGCTTCAAATTTTCTCAGAACAAAATTTAATACAGATTCACTAATTAACACTGAGGAAGTGGAGGTTTATTAGCGGCTCCAGGCAAAGCTGTTGCACTCCATTAAGATTACACAGTTAAGATTCCAGTGATCCGGTTTACTTTCTACTACTCAGGAGATAATAACTTAGAAGTGTGGATGAGCAAAACTTAAAAAAAATATTTTAACACCATTGAAATAAGTCAATATAAATGCATCAGTTACGAATAACCGAAAGTATTAAAATAACATGTTTTGGTCATAAAATTTAAGTCTAGTTCATAAAGAAGACCCCTGTGAGGAAGTCAATGGGGTGGAGGGATCTCACCTGGTACCTGCCATGCCTAACCCCTTTGACTCTATTCTCAGGTCATCTTGATCTCTCTGATGCAGAACTAAATTATTAGTTTGCACACTCACGTATGTGCACACACACACCACCACTGCTGCCACCACTACCACCATGATAACCATCATCATGAATCTTCCTTTTAAAAAGCAATGAAAAGTAATAATATTTGTTAGCTTTGTTTATTGTAATTAAATCTTAAACTATAAATATTTTCAGTTTTACTGTATTTTGAATGAACTAGGGAAATTACAAATATTTTATTTGTTTTTAAATTGGCTAGATGCACAAGAAATAGTGATACTAGGTTTCTGTTGTATGACAAAGAAGTAGAAATATATATTTTTCTTTTTTGTAATTTTGAAGGGTCCAATCTTTTGCTGTTGTGCATTTCAATTTCACAAGGAAAAAAATCTAAAAATTAATTAAATGAATACTTCAGTTAAAAGTCTGTATCTTAGATACATAATGATTATCATTAATATGCCATACAGCAATAATATAAGTTCTACATTTTACACATTTTTAAGTGATGTAAGTTTTTTAAAAATATCTAGCTCAAAATAAATGTTAAATGTATTCAATGCAATGTACCTATATGCAGATTTTATCTAGATAATATTTCCTTCATCTAAGAAATCTTTTAATGCAGTGTCAATCTGAAGGTAAAAATTAAACTGCAAACAAACAAACAAAAACCAGAAAGGAGAACCAGTGATCTGTCATGCTGCTGTAGTAAGTCATACTCTTTACATTAATGTGTATTGCTTAAAGAATCTCTTTACTTAGCAAAGCCATTCTTGAATCCACTCTGTATTCCTTACTTTACATGTTAACCAAAATTGATGCCCCAAGAAATATCAATTTGTTTAAACTGATGTAATTCAGCTAGTGTCACATTTAAAGCTTCAACTATGGATTTTGACAGAAGGAAATGAGTTTCATTCATGAACATACCACATACAAAATCAGGGATCACAAGAAAGCAGCATGCTTTTAGAGATAAAGAGGAAACAGAGACCCAGAAGCAGCACTCTGGCTGAGAAGAGGCTCAGGGCACACTGCTGTTTGGAGTCTACACCTCCACAGGAGGCTTCTCCCCCATTGCTTCTCCCAACACCTTGTAGTTTGCAGAAACTTTAATAATTACATTGTATGCCTTTCAACTACAGGGGTATTTCACTCCTCCAAAAAGGTGAAGCCAAGCATGACAATTCATATCTGCAACTCCAGGTTTGGAAATCCTCCAGGATTTCCAAACCTGGAGTCTGAGGGCCAGACTAGGCAACTTAGTGAGTTCAAGCCATTCCTGGACACACAAAGAGAACTTGTTTCAAAAAAAGAAAAAAAGAAGGAAGGAGGGAGGGTGGAAGGAGGGGGGAGGGAAGGAGAGAGAAAGGAAGGTAGGAGAGAGAGAAAGGAAGAAAGGAAGGAAGGAAGGATGGGAGGGAGGGAGTGAGGGAGGATGAGAGAGAGAGAGAGAAAGAAAGAAAGAAAGAGAGAGAGAGAGAGAGAGAAAGAAAGAAAGAAAGAAAGAAAGAAAGAAAGAAAGAAAGAAAGAAAGAAAGAAAGAAAGAAAGGGAGAGGGAGAGAGAGAGAAAGAAAGAAAGAAAGAAAGAAAGAAAGAAAGAAAGAAAGAAAGAAAGAAAGATTTGAATACATCTCTCTTTAAATGCTATTTTCTTTCAAAAGTGCTAATTTCTAAAGTCTATTAAGTAATGATTCAGAATACAAAGAATGATAAAGACAACCCACATTCCTTCTATTCCAAAAGGAAAACAGGATGAATTCATGTGTCTACTCTGGACTCTTTCTGTAATTTAATGAGGGCACAGAGTCAGTGGCAGTGCAGAGCTCCTCATTGCTGTGATCTCCCACTGAAGATTACCAGCAGATGTTTGTTTCTTTCAAGCCAGATGTCAGAACATCAGCTGGTGTTAGGGTCTTTTTATTTGTATACAGAATATGCTGCAGCCTTGAATGTCAATCAGTGTGTGTCTTTACTTCCTCTGCATTCACTCACCTCACCCCTTCCTGTTTGCTGTCTGTCTCTATGTTGGCATGTTGACATGTATGTCATCCCAGCATCATGTCATCCAGGACAAGAATGAGGCTCTAACCACCCAAAATAAAAGTTTGAACCCCTTCATTTTCAAATTTAGAAAATTCTATACCTATGGCTAATTTTTAGCAATGATGAAAAACTATTTCTTTTCTTCAATGCAGCTTTTTCGGAGTTGGTATGTTTTATACGTCATCCAAGATAATTTTTGTATCTATCAAATACCATTAGGCCCCTTCATCTTTGATGGAATATCTTGTCTCATAAGACATGTCTCATATGCTATACTTATGATCTGTGTGTCCTTCTTTCACCATGCTTCTGTGAGTCTCTCTCTATATTATGCTTAATAGGGCTCCAAGAAATAAAACACAATACATAGCTTCATCCATTTACTTGCACATTTTGTAATTTTTTTCATTACAGCTGAATATAAATCCAATGTATATATGTAGTACATCTTCATCATCCCTTCATCAGATGATGTGCACCCAGAGTGACTCAATTACTTAGAAATTGTGAATAGAACAGCAGTGAATCTGTATATGCCAAGTGTCCCTATAGTGGGACACTATTAAAATTTCTTGGACTACAACAGTAGCTGTATGGCTGAGACATGTCATAGATCTATTTGTACTGTTTTGAGAATCCTTCAAATTAATTTCTAAAGTGGCTGTACTAGTTTATACTCTTAGAAGCAGTATATTATATTAATACTCCATATGCATACCAGCCATTATTGTCATTTGCACTGTTGATGGTGGCCATTCTGATTAGGGTGAGATATTGCATGTTCTCTATCATATGTGATTCCTAGCCTGGACATTTAGTTTTGTGTTTAACTTGGAGTACCTCTGGACACTAGGGAAACTATAATGAACAGCGGGGTGGGGGGGTGGGGGGCTATCTCAAGGGAAAGGAAGTATTACACTAGTAAAATGAGTCTGGAGCAGGCGATACTGGGAGCAGACTCTCAATAGGGAGAGGAGTGAGGAGATGAGAAATAGAGTGTGGAGAGAGTTAATAAAAATTAAGGGGTTATAAAAAATGTCCCGTAGAAACCTACTATCAGGTTGCCCAATTTAAAAGAATGAGAGTTTGAAGCAGATATGCTAAACGGAAATTTCTGCACCAGGGCCAAGTATAGGAATTCTCTCTATAGGTGCCTTTGATCAGAATGGCCCAGGAACCCCTTAAAAGAATATATGTTCTTATGACTTTTCTTGGTTTCCAGCTAGAACTTGATACGAAGACTCTGTAGCTGAAAACACTACACATTTTGGCTGCATGATACTGATAAATCAAGCTCAAACTGAGCTTGAAGATTCTCCCCTTATGGCTAGATTTCTTTGTGCCAGATGATACTATGCAGTTGTTGTGGGTATAAAGCTATCAACAGTCCTACCCAGCTGTGAATTCGATGAACTAAAATACTAAACTGCCAGGCAAGATGAGTCCACTGGTGCAATTGTGGCATGATTGTTAGGAAGGTAACCAACTGCTTCTTATTAGGTTTGAGACTTGTTACACAAGAGGGAATCCATTGTAAACCAGATCAAATATCCATGGTTGAGGAGGTCTTGGCCCCAGAAGAAGCCCATTATTCCTGTTTATCCAAACTGACACAGTTTTGAGCTGCCTTCTATGTTTATACCCAGAGACAAAGGCTACATTAAGCCCTAATCAGAGATGTCTCTTCAAACAGAGAACAAAAGTAGATATAAAGAACTATGGCTGGACAAAACACTGATGATTAAAGACAATTGAACCCTCATCCATAAACAAGATATTTATACCACTCCTTTGAGGCACAGAGAACATTGTAGAAGGGGAGGCAGGAAGAATGTGCGATCCAGAAGACAGGAAGAAAAGCTACATTGTGCTATAGCTTAAATGAGAGGATTGGGAGTGATAAAGAAAGGTGAAAAAAGTGAGAAAAAGGAGTGTTGCTCAAAAGTAACCTGGAAATCCTAGGTTAACTCTGCTCAAAGCAAATAAACCTCCGCATTCTTTGGGTTTTCATTAAAATCAAGATATGAATATGTGAATTGAATTTCAAAGAATGAAATGCATTCAGACAATTACATAACATGTTATTTTACCTATATTGCCTATGGATTGCAAGTTTAATTGGGAAAACATTGGAAGTATGCCCCCATGCACTGCCACATTTCCTAGAGAACTTTATGTAGGACATTTAGAGACATTTTTAATGCATCTTTGGTTTAGGCGAAAAGCACATGGAATGAAATGGGCTATAATTTTTAAACTATAAATGTTTAAAAATTGTGGCCAACTTTCCAAAACCAATCTCCCTAACAGAGATCAAAACTAGTTTTTCCAAGTTTGTGAGTGAATTCATTTATTTATTTTAAGCTAACATGTTCATTATAGGACACTAAGCACAAGAAGCAATGGGTGAGTCCCCCAGTAATCATGTTGCAAATGACCCTCCTAACCAATCAAGTGTACTGAGAGGTATTAATGGAATGAAAGGCCATCTACTTTTTTAGTGAAAGCAAAAAAACATTTACTCAACTTTTAGGAGCATTTACCTCTCAATAGAACAAATATTTTCTTTCCCCTCCTCTTTTAAGCCAGGTGAAGAAACCATGTTACATTAGATAACAATGTTACACATTCAGAAAACATTTGATTAAGTGTGCACTTCATTTGAGGAAAACACACTCAATTCAGAGTAGAGAAGAAATCCCAGTTATGAAGCTTTCCATTACATTTGCTTCTGTTCCTGCTGCTCATGTAATATATACCAACTGTTTTATTTTGAGCACAACATGAACAAAATCGTCCTCAAAGACCAACAGAATTATTGAATATCGGCAGAGTCCTCAACAGTCAGGAGTTCTCTTCTGGCTTCTATAAAATTCCTCTTTCTTTATTATAAACAGGACAAGATGACCATCTACTAACAAAAATGAATTTTTGGAACATCTAGGACATGGTTTTATTCTTGAGTAGTTGAAATCTAAGCATATTCATATTAATTGATCAAATTCTGATGAACCAGACAAAATTATTTCTGCATTTGGGACGAAATTTGCATTTTCATATGAATTATCATTTTTTATTTCAATTATACTTTGTATCTAAGTATTTAAATATCAATATAGTTTGTGAATAACACATTCCTAATAGACCAAGAAGAGCATTTTGCTAATTTTATTACTGGTGTATACATCCATCATTTTTATGATTGTGTGACAACATGCTGAACCCAGAATTAATTCTTATTCTAAATCTGGGTTTTAAGTGGGGATTTGTTTTTACTTTTACTCTTCAATTTTTCAAATATGAATGGGAAAATGATAAATGTGTCAACTTTTTATGAAATCCTCACTCACTAGTAAACTGAAAGTTAGAGGTCCACTCGTTTCAGGTGACTCTTAAAATATCTAGGTCTTTGGGCATGATAACTCAGTTCTGGGTGCAATCTTTAGTGCTGCATAAGACTCATTCTTATAGTGACACTAATGATAACATCTAAGCTCTAATATTAATTATATTTCCTCACTGTAGAAAATAATTTGTTAAAAACAATGTTACATACATGTATGCTTATCACTGAGTAGAAGATCAAGCCTTGTCTTCCCATATACATGGCAAAGTTTAGGATGATGTAACTAAATCAAAAGAGATTGTTTTTAAAATGCCTATATACTGTATTATGTTCTATAAGAGAGTTATCGATCACATTGGCCAGCATTTGTTGGTTAATTATTCCTTGTTAGTCAAGGATGGAGAAAAAAAAAAGTTGTGTTGTGTTATCATTCCACTATGTAGGAAC
Organism: Peromyscus maniculatus bairdii; assembly: GCF_049852395.1. Classification (NCBI taxonomy): domain Eukaryota; kingdom Metazoa; phylum Chordata; class Mammalia; order Rodentia; family Cricetidae; genus Peromyscus; species Peromyscus maniculatus. The sequence goes on from NC_134854.1 coordinate 46,208,858, forward strand.
ACCCTAGGTCAAGGTTCATAATGAAAGTGTCCTCTTCCATAATGAGATATGTCTATGTACTTGCAATGGGCTAATGGAGCAAGGAGAACTCAGAGTACCAATAGCAGAATGAAGGCAGTTACTGGGAAGCATGTTTTTTTTTTTTCCTTGCAAGTCAGAACAGTGCCTTGTATTCCTTGATGTGTCTTTTCAGGGAAAGTAATAGATACATACATAGCCCTCTGGAATGGGCCTGAGAAGCTCATGCATTTAATTACTGCCAGATCTATAGGAAGCTGCAAGAACTTTTCATAAAATATTCAAATACACATTTGTGAGGCCATCTCATTAATAAGTCCTGACACCATCTTGTCAGGTTGGAAAGGATAGTCACATAGTTAAGGTGATGCTGACACCGTCTCATAGGAAGCTGCTTTGACCATATGCCTCCTGAAATAGGAATGGTAGCAATTTTTTTCTTTCAATTGCACCCATGAAGAACAAAAGAAATGCTTCTGCTTCTGTATCCCTTCAAGTCAACAATGAGCTCTGTGACCCAACATCTAAATTAATTCAGCTTCTACTGTAGTCATTGCAAGATTTTTACCAAAGGACTGAAAACAGTATATTTTTTCTTAGTTAAATTGCTCCTTGGTGGGGTGGGTGGGGGTTAACTTAACTTTTCTGAAAAATAAATGCTTAAAGTTTTCCCTAATGCTAATGGCAATAATGCTAGGGGCTCATCTCCCTTCATTTTAAGTAAAAGCAAAATCTGTAGTGTGAAATGCTACCAAGTGGGTACTGCAGAGATTAAAAGAAATATCTCATTAGAGGTAAGCCAGGATGGGGGAGTTGTCTGGGATTACATATAATATTGAAATACACCATTGAGCAAAAGGAATCAAGAAACTGAATTTGGCAACTGGAGTCTCTCTTTAATATTGAAAGATAACCTTTTAGTTTACAAAACACTGGAGAACAGTTCAATCTTGTATAACGTCAGGCTACTGGTGTTCTGCATTTACCCAGGACAGGACAGGACAGAAGGGAATTGGTGATGTCTCAAGCTTGTATACTAACTGAAATGAAATATCTAATGAATTTTACCTTTTTATATTGTCAAATGTGAAAAATAATTTTAAATGCAAACATGTTTATAAAATCAGTCAAGTACACACACACACACACACACACACACACACACACACACACACACACACAAAAGACATACACAGTAAATATATAAATAAACAAAAGTTAAACAAAAAAAATATGGTGAGCTGGATCAGTAGGTAAATGTGCTTGCTATTAAGCCTGAAGACTCATGTTGATTCCATGATTCAGATATTAGGACAGGAGAACCAACTCCTACAAGTTGTCCTTGACTTCTATTGTGCTACAGAAGCACACCTCCAAACAAATAAATAAACAAATGTAAAATGAAAATGACTCTATCATGATACATTTCTTTTTTCATTACACAGCACTAACATCAATGTGTGAAAATGTTAACCTCCGACTTAGTGAGTTTTCCGATTTATCTTTGATGCTACTGACACCAATTAAAAAGGAAATGTAGCTTGGTAATTTGCTAATTAGTTAATTTCCGTTTCTCAAGGTGTAATCCTACCTTGGGATTTCTTTTTTATTGGTAGCAAGAAGATTACTCTTAATCTGTGGTGGAATAAAATCAGGTCTCCCACTGATATGTTTTCATACAAAAAGCTAGTTGAAATGCAAATAGAAGGCTTTCAGAATTTGATTTTGCTGGAGTCTATTAATTGTTATTTTTATTTGACTTGCTTTAATATAAAAAGGACTCTTATTTTGTAGTTCAGTAAAGAGCTTTTTATTAAATATTTTATTTAATGCTCATACTGGCATTTACTATGTTTGGATCCAACCCACCTTCAACTCTTTAATTCTTTGCCGCTGCCTCCTCCTCTTCTTTCTTCTTTCCCTCCTGACTTCATGTGCACTTACCCCCACAACTCTTCTCTCTCTCTCTCTCTCTCTCTCTCTCTCTCTCTCTCTCTCTCTCTCTCTCTCTCTCTCTCTCTCTCTCTCTCTCTCGTGTGTGTGTGTGTGTGTGTGTGTGTGTGTGTATATCTGGTTCTCTTTATTTTATATTTAATATTCACTGAGTCCCATTTAATCCTGTAAGTGGATAGGTTTGTTTGTTTGTTTTTTGGTTTTTTGAGACAGGGTTTCTCTGTGTAGCTTTGCGCCTTTCCTGGGACTCACTTGGTAGCCCAGGCTGGCCTTGAACTCACAGAGATCAGCCTGACTTTGCCTCCCGAGTGCTGGGATTAAAGGTGTGCGCCACCACCGCCCAGCTTGTTTGTTTGTTTTTTAAGAACTTTTAAGACAAAACAAAATATACCAAGACTGGCATACAATGGATACCTATATTAAGAGATATACATAGATGATTAAAAATAATTACATAAATCATAAATCTTACGTGTTTCTACTGTCTAAATATTTTTCTTTCTTTCTCTTTCTCTCTCTCTCTCTCTCTCTCTCTCTCTCTCTCTCTCTCTCTCTCTCTCTCCCTCCCTCCCTCCCTCCCTCCCTCCCTTCCTTCCTTCCTTCCTTCCTTTCTTTTTTTTTTGAGACAGGGTTTCTCTGTGTAGTTTTGGTGCCTGCCCTGGAGCTTGGCCGGAACCCCCAGCTGGGCTCAAACTCACAGAGATCCACCTGGCTCTGCCTATCCAGTAGAGTACTGGGATTAAAGGCAAGCGCCACCATTGCCCAGCGTACTATTTTGTTTCTTAATTGTTTATTACAACATGGGGTCAGGAAGTCTTTTCTAAATGTCTGTATTATTTTAAAATTCATCATCTTGTCACACTTGTTGTTGCAATCAGGACAACAGTTTAATGAGAACTTAGTTGTCATAATGGAAAAACTAAAAAGGAGAATGAAATAAATCTCAGCTTTCCAACCTCAAAGAATAAAACCTCCCTAATGTGTAGGGAGAGTATTTATATCTAGATCACATTACTCACAAATTTTCTACTCATGATTAGAATCTTTCAAGTAGAATCCATCCTACCTAATGCCTACAGACTAGTGGAAATCCTTAGAAAAATTACTGGTAGGATCATTTTATTCTCCTATGAAATAACAACATTCATAACTACTTGTTTCATGGAAAGCGAGAAAGAAAGTCTTTATTAAGACTATAAAAGGTCATCTCGCTGTAGGGCACTCCCAGTTGTGAATTGGATCAGATCTTTTGCTATGCAGCCATCTCATGGTAAAGGCCCCACTGTTTTAAGAAAGACCTTGCTTTGCCAGTTGGAGGATGGCAGCACAGGCTGTAGCAGGGAAGTCAGTGTTCCTTGCCTAGGAGCCCAGGAAGCTACGACAGGGGACCTGCTTGGAAGGCACCATGCCTGCTGAAGCTCAAATCAAGGAACCTGCTGTCACTACAGAATCACAGTGTGATTTGCCAGTGAATATGCATGAGGGGCTAATTTGCAGGATTCAGTGGAAAGTAAGTGTTTTGATGAGGAAGACTGAAATAACAAGAGGGGAGGAGTGAGGAAATGGGATAAATATACCATAATCCTTGATTACTCTGCAAATAGAGCAGGCATCGAGTTTATCTTTTCCTTAAAGCTTGCAGATTTGTTTCCTTTCATATTTTAAGCATGGCATGGGCCACAGAAGGAAGGAGTCAGAGTCATTCACATAGTTTATTTTAAATGGAAAATGGGCAGTTCGTGCACAGATTTCCTCTAGCAACTTCAGAAATCATTTTTATACCTACATTTAAAGAAAAATTTTTGTTAGCAACCAGCCTTCTAATTCATCCAGAGTCTCCAACAACTTTCTATATCCAATATTTCTTACCAGCTATACCTTGATTTTTATTGTTTTTGTAAAAATGAAAACATTCAAATTAAACAGAAAGGCACAGTATGGGTTACCCCTCATATCTACATTACCCTGAAATTATGGGTTACTTAATCAGATCCTGTATTTGTAACACCCTTTTCTGCAAAAATAATTCATTATTGTACAAGAAAAAAATGAGAAAATGGAAGTGAAGCCATCTTGAAGTGAGTGGAATTAAATCCCTAAAGGGAAAATTTCACTTAATTTTCTTTTTAGGTGAATTTCTTTAAGTTCTGATGTTTCATTTAAAAATATGTATTGATAACTCAAATAATAACTTCACCACTTTTAATGAAAGATTAGCTGTGTATGGGTGTGTGTGTGTATGGGTGTGTGTGCATGTGTGTGTGTGTGAATTTCCAAATACCCGAGTCTGTTACTGAAAAGGGTAGCATAGTTCATTAGAACTGAGTAAAGATACTAAGAAGCAGATTCAAAGGTGAAATCCCAGGTGGATTGTGATCCTGGAGGAAACACTAGATTAGGATCCAAAGACCCCAAGTGTACTGATCCACTCCTAGTCACATATACAGCAGATAACATAAAGATTCTCTTAAAGTAAAGAGAATAACCAAAAGAAGAATAACCAATCCATATGGAAATCTGCCAAAGATCCATTAAAGATTTCATAGTGGTGACCTACAAATAGTGTTGGTCATACAAGATTGGCAAAAGTTATTCAAAATTCTACATCATATAAAATATAGAATGTGTGAATATATGCTCAATATATTTTATACAACATTTTACATGCTCAGTTTTACACGGTATGATAAATTAATACAAATACCATTTACATATTCACACACATATATTGCTTATCATTTGCAAAATATCTAATTTTCACAGAAACCCTGTCTGTAATATACCTCACATAAATAACTTGTTTTGATAAAGAGATGAAGAATATTTTAAACTTTCCCATGAGTATAACGAACCCATAGACTGTGGGCTTTGTGCAGGGAAGAAAAATTAAAAGTTCGCCTAACAGACAATTATGAATTTAGCAAAAACTTTATGAGAATTTTTGATAACTTTGCATGATTCTTGACAGTGAGAGTTGTGGATGACAATATCTTTCTGAAAGTCAGAATATCGGGCAGCCTAAATAGAAGTCATCATGTGCCTGAGGTAATGCTGGGAGCAGAATTAGCAAGACACACACAGGGAGAGTCTTACTTTAGTTCACTCAGAGGCCAGCCTTCTGAGGTAGCTCCACACTAGTTTCTGCTTGTCTCTGGCTAGATTGTTTTTCTGTTCTAAAAAAAGTTATGTCCAAAGAAATTATATTCTTCTTATTATTAAAAAAATTAGCTGACACAGTAAAAGATATACCGATGTCTGTTTACTTGATTATATAATTGGGCTTTCACCACTGGCTAATGTGGAGAAGTCATTGACTGATCTACTAGTACCTGCCATTAATAGTGATGCATAAGTAGCTGGGCAGTATATTTGGCACAAGATAAAAGGCAAGTACACAACACAGTGACTCTAGGACAAACAATCTTGAAAAACTTAGGAAGACAGTGTTCCTTATCCAGGCTGTTGACAACTCATGCACAGTTTATGGATGGAATTCAGAATATGAGTTTGAGGTTGAAATGAAAGATTTTGTGAAGGGCAAAAAACCATAACCTCTATAAACTTCTTCAAAAGTAATTCCTTTGAACCAGTCTTCAGATATTGCTTTGCCTGTTCCCATGATGCCAGCAGACTCCATAAGATCAAGGAGTTTACTTAAATTCTGTAAACCAAACAGGTCTCTGACTGTATTATATTATCCCAGGGCTCCAGGGAAGCCAAATGCTACCACGAATCTTCCCAGGTGCCAGTGACTGGTAGTAAATAAATATTGATTGGATAATTTCTCTGTGCAATTTCTACAGCCTTCTCTCTAGAGGATATTGAGAAAGCATACAACACATTCGGTATCTCTGGGATCTGATGTTATTCAACATTCATAATATTAGTCTCCAAGTTCTCAAATGAGGAAAGTAAGAGAAGTAGGTGTAGATAGCAGTTGTTTGCAAGTCTTGGTGAATTCATTTTCTCTTGGCCTTTCAGGATAAATAATATTTAGAGGAAAGGAATGAGTGACGGCTTTCGAGCATGAAGAACCATCAAGATGTTGGTTGGGGAATTGGCTGTACTGATTTTATTAAGTGGAATAAAACAAAGAAAATATCAGTCTATAGCAGATGGTCTATATTTCACATGATTCTAAAAATGGGAAACTGAAGCAACAAAATTGCCTTTAGACTTCAGTGTTTACAGCCATCTGAATAACCTTAGACAAGCTGACTCCCCTAAGACACAATTTTCCACTGATAATAGTATATACCTTATTATAATGTATGTTAGAGTATATGATCCTACACACAAACATCCAAGAGGATTTGGAGGGTCAACAAGGCAAGTGAATGGTGCCCTCAAACCAGGATCACAATACAACAATAAAATTGAAATCCATTCTCACTAAATTGAGTTTTAATTCTAATTATTTCATTAAATTGTAATTTTGTTATTAGAAATAGAAAAGCAAGGGTTTTAGTTCAGTTTTAGACAGAGAGGAAGTAAAAACTACCTTTTAGTAACTGTGTTTTTAATTTAAATATAATTACATTATTCCTCCTTTTCTTCTTTCTAGGCCTTCCCTTGTCTCCTCTCTCCAACCCTCATAGTCTCTGCCCTATCTTCCTTTTAAATTCAAGCCCTTTTTTCTTTGATTATTATCATACACACAATGTACATGCACAAACACACATATATAAATACAACATATAACACACACACAACTGACAGAGCTCATTTTGTGTTGTTTGTATGTATGAGTTCTGGAGATGTCCACTTATAGTTTTCATCTTGAAAATAAAACGTAATTGGATCTGTAATGGGTATGCATTTTTACTGATTTTTTAAGGATATACATAGTACCATTACAAATAATTTGAAACTATGTTAAATAACAGATGCCATTAGTGTTTAGATAAAGTGTAGCCTTAATTGAGTCATGATTAGTAAGTCACAACACTGATACTACATTTTTTATATGATTTAGTTGCTTTTACATGTACTTTTCTTATTCAATTTAATTTTAATTTTTGTTTACCAATATTTCCTTAAATTATTCTAGCATGTTCCCTTTGTAGATATATAAATCTGAAGTTTAAACATTTAAATCATACATAGATTTTTTTTTAATTAATGGAAGATGATTTTTATTTTTAAATGGAAGTAATGCATGAAAAATATGTGTAAAATATAAGTAAGGTTTATCTAATTAATATTATTTCATCCAAACAAAACTCATTTTTCTCAAAAATCTGGTACGATATAAAATTGTTTTATATGTCTTATGAACACGCCTCTAACAATCCACTGTAACCAGAGGAAATGTCCTTGTCAGTAACGTACTGACAAGTACCAAGGTCTGAATTCTTTCCCTGTAAACAACACTAATAAAGCTGGGCCTCTAATCCCAGTGTTGGGAAGACAGAAGCACGTAGATCTACTGGATTGTCCTCCTTGCCTACATGGTGAATTCTAGGGATAGTGAGGGAGCTAATTTCAAAGAGAATTGAGGCAGTCACCTGTAAGAACATCTAAGGATATCCTCTGGCCTCCATATACACATACACATATGTACCAGTAACACACACACACACACACACACACACACACACACACACATCATCATCATCATCATCATCATCATCATCCTCTTTTTAAACAACTAGTAGAAATAAGAGTAGTGGCATAAACGATGATATGGCTGTAAAATCCACATATGTTTTTAGAGGAATAACATTTACTACTTTTTTCTGTATTTTTTTTCACATTTATTGTGTTTACCATTAGCATTGCCAGCACCTGTTACTCAAGATGACACTGTATTTTTTTCTAAGAACGATAATTCCCTTTTTACATGTGTACTAGGCCTTCAAAATCATGACTTTCCTGGGCCTGCCAGTAATATATGTTCAGGTTGCTAAGGTTAAATGATGCCCTTGAGGTGGTTTAGAACACACTTCAAAGCTTTAATAACATAGAGGGGAGGTAGTATTATCATTTTTAAGTGAGTTAATATTCCTAAGGAAAATGTAGAAGCAATATATAAAGGCATTAATTATTATCAAGATAAACCGGGAAGTCTCTCTTTACATCCCATTCTCTAACGAAAAAAATGTTAACAATATTTTATGTCTTTCTTCATTGTGTATAACCAGGAGTGGAAGTGTGATCTCTGGGATGCTCCACTAAATTCTTCTGTGGAACAAAGTTGGAAGACTAAATTATCCAATTCCTTTCAACTGACAGGAGATTCCTACACATCTGCCTCTACACACACACACACACAGAGAGAGAGAGAGAGAGAGAGAGAGAGAGAGAGAGAGAGAGAGAGAGAGAGAGAGAGAGAGAGAGAGAGAGAGAGAATGTAGATAAGTGTATGATCAATGATGCTAGAACATAGTGAGATTCTGAGATATGAACATGTATCAGCTGTGATTGGAGTCTAGCCATGGAGGTGACTGACATTTTTCCTTCTTAGAAAAAGACAAAGGCAAGGTCAAGAACTTCTCTTTAAAGATGCCATACATCAATCTCTTAATATGAAAAGTGACAAATTTCCACCTCTGCTCATCTGACAGAGGGCTCACCTCTTAATCCTGTGGGGAGATAACATGATTCTCAGTTTTATTCAAGGAGGGTCAGCTCTAGTAGAGATTTAATGGATAGATGAAAACAGTTTTGGCAAAGACATCTCAGCATGAGGCTCGGACAAGGAATGCCTCATCATAAAGGGAATACTTATAAGAGACTCAGCCAAATGCATATGCCTCATAAATGCTCAACTATTTACTTAAAAATGTTCAACCATTAAGAGGAATTTCTATTTGTACTTACACAAATTCGTAGGCATTGAAAGAAGCCATTAAACAAGATGGTTTATTCGAGGCATTTTCTACTTGTGTACATCTTGACTCAGTAGAAGCTCAATACAATTGGGTGCCAATCTAATTAGCCTGCAGAGGAACTTAGCAATTGGCAATGGGATTAATATAATAACCAAATCCTAGATGAAACTGACTGTAGTTTTGCTACTATTTTATTAGAAAATGGTAACATTTCTGCAAGCAAATAAAGGTTGTTTAACTGATAAAAGATAATAATTGTTCATTTTCAACACTGGAGAATATCTTAATATTATAGTTAGTATGAAAAGGGATTAAATGATGAAGGCTGAGATATGTGACTATGCTGTGGGGTAGGAACAGGGGGCCTATTTAAATGGTGTTATTTAATAGAATTATGTCATTTTGTACGCGATTCAGACAACAGCATTAATCAAATGCACGAAGCACTGATCAAAGAACAAATGGCATGAGCCTTAACACTGAATAAAGGAGAGAAATGACTGGTGAGCAATAGAATATATATATAAACTATTGTTAGGTTAAACAAGGATGGCAGTAAATAATACACATGGCCTTTCCATGAAAATTCATAAGCCTTATAAATTGCATTTCCTTTGTTCTTTTTAGTGGATATGTAATATTTTTATATACTTGGGATGCAATGTAGTATTTGATATAGTTATGCAATATGGAATGATCAAGTTAATTCGTAAGATCATTACATCATTTCCCCATCATTTGTACAGGTAACACTGAAAATGTATTCTCTTAGGCTGTAGATTTATTTTAAGATCATTTACCTAGCATGAAAAAGGTTCAATACTCAATGCTACCCAAAAGTCTGCACATTATTTATTTTGAGAAATGTGTTAGTTTTGGTTATAGACCTTATGGTGTGAAAAAGATCTAAAAGAGATTACTCCTACATGTCTGGAATTCTGGTGGCATATGATGTTTAATAAAATAGCATTTCATATTCACTTTACTGAGTTTCATGACAGAGCTAGAAATTATTTGAAAAAAAAAATATGAGCCAGAAGCATGGTGCACATTCCCGTAAGTGAAGTCAGCCAGACCCAGAAGAGGAAGATACTTCATGATGCCTCTCTGTGATATATCCAAGTAATCAGAGTCTAGAAACATCAAGTAGAATGTAAATTGCCAGGATTTGAGTGTTGGTAGAGTGAAAATAACTGGAAAGTATTGGGGGAAGGATGAAAATTTCAGTATACAAGATAAGGAAGTCTTGGTGTAATGCGGGCATGCATTTTTCCACAGTAATTAAGATGGATTTTACATGTGAATTGTTGCTAAATGTACTCCTTCAGCATTAAACTTTAAGTGCCGTATCTACTGATGATGATAATGGTGGTGGTGGGGTTGGGGGGTGGGGGTGTAATTAAGTAGGGCAGAAGGGAATTTCATAAGACACAGGGAAGATTTATCACAAGATGGTAGAGATAGTGACATGGGTGCCTTGGTGGTGGGGAGATGGCCCTGTCTCATGTGGAGAATATTCTCAGTCTGAAATAAGACCTCTGTCTAGTGTGGACAACATTCTAGCATTGGGTCTGTTCATTATGTGGATGGCATGATAGATAGTCTTATATGACAGTTATTCTCAACCTATGTGGGCTGCAACCCTTCTGGCAATCAAATCACACCTTCACAGAGGTCAGATATCAGATATACTTTATATCAGATAATTACAGTAATGAAGTAGCAACAAAGGCAGTTTTATGGTTGTGGGTCGTCACAACATAAGGAACTGTATTAATGGGTCCCAGCATTAGGAAGGTTGAGAAACTAGTTATATGAAGTACTCCGTCTTGTGTGAACAGAATCTATGTCTTCTATCTTGCACAGGTAGCATCCATCATGTACGTAGTGCACTAGTACACCTCTACTATGTACCATGGTTCCTCACACTATGAATTACAAGAAATCCAACCAACAGCCAACTCCAGAGGATGCTCTGGCCTCATCCAGTTAGACATGTTCAAATTCTACAAATGAGAAAATGCCATATTATGTAAATTAAATATTCATGTTTTTTGTTTATTCCTTAATCACAGAGAGCTGATGTTTTATTAGGCTTAGAGTGAAATAAATTCCTTTTGTGATTCAATGCTAAGTAGTACTTGGAAGTATGGTAGATGTGATTTTTGTGAGCTATATTTTTAACAGGAGACATTGTTGTGACTTGGATGTGAACTTATAATTCTCACCTCTAATAAAAGCTAGAAAAGGAACCAAGCACAAGTTGCCCAACTCTGAACAATTGGCTTAGATCAGTGTACAGAAAACAAGAGATCCTCTGAATATTCATGTTTTCCTGATTCTTGAGTCAAACTATGGCTACATAGTCCACTAATAAAGAAATATGTAGTGGCAAGTATTCTAGAAAGAATATAAGACATTTAGAATGAAATCTTATTCAACTTTGATTTGAGCCACAGGCAATTTTTTATAAAGATTTTCATTTTGTGGGAATTATGGACTAACATGATTTATTAGGCTTCTTAGAAACCTAATATATACATATATAATAAAATATATAAAATAATATATAACAAAAATGAAACTAATGCCTGATTATACTGTGAAGACTATAGGATTAGTTATTATTTTGTATTATTTTAAATTACATGTATGTGTCTATATATGCAGTGTACATATGTGTGCAGTTATTAGCATAGCCCCAAGATGCATGACCTATAGAGCTGCTGTTACAGATGGTTGTGAGCTACCTGAACTGGGAATTGAATTCTGGTCCTCTGTGAGCAGTATGTACTCTTAGTGAAGAAGCCATCCTCACCTCCTTAGTAGGTTTAATTAAAATAGCACATCTTTGTGAATAACCTAATGAAATAAAGGAGATTCATCTCCCTCTATTCTTGTCCTTCTTTCTAATAATCATTGCCAAGCAATGATTAGTAAGATTGGTTTTAGAATGCTCTTTCAGACTTCTTCAGAGATAATTAATAATGTATTATACAACAACCCTACCTTCTTTCCTCTGCAAAATTTTCTTCATTCCTCTCCTACATTTTTAAGTTTTTTTCCTCCCTTCATGATATAATATCAAAAGTGAGTTTGCCCTAAATTTTTTCCTTTGTAGTTTTTTTTTTTTTTTCTGTTTTGAGAAGGCAGAATATGATGTCAATGAAAAAGATCAGTTGGAAGATAGAAATCATTATCTGGAACTATATTAATTTAAATTACATGTCATTCTAAAACACTTCATCCTGGTAGCACACTGCCCATATCCCTGCTCCAGATGTTAATATTTATACCATTCTAGGAGGGTTATTTCTCTGTTTGTTTAATCAACCAGAATAATCTGGAAGAAGCGGGCATTGCAGAGAGCGATCCCTCAAGGCTATTGTGCCTGTGTTTCTCATCCATGTGGAATTAACTGTACTGCCAGCTAATCCCTGTCACTGAGGAAAGTGAGGTTTACAAAACAGTGCCAGCTCCACTAAGGTCAGATCCCACTAACTTTCTTATGCTGCCCTCTCTGTCCCTGTAAATACTACAGTCTGCTTCCCAAATAAATCACAGCCGACATCCTTATGGGTAATGTTTGTTTCTAGCAAACACCAGGTCTAGTGAGATGATTAGAATTTTCAACAATCGTGTCTCCTCTGTATGATTTTTTTTCTTACTGGGTCTTTCTCAATACATTAGGATTTTTGTCTTGCTCCTTTTGTTGAGGAAAGCATTGTGTTTGGAAGGCTTAGGAATGAACAGGTGAAAAAAAAGGAGAGGAGGTGCCTTTCAGAGTATCTATCATAATAGATCACCGTTGCCTGTTATTTGTATGCTCTATTTTATTTTTCCTCCTATCAGAATTATGAAGTAATTATTATTTTCCCATTTTATCAATGAGCTTGTTAAAATTCTGTAATTATACAATTTATCAAAAGTCACAAGTTAATAGGAGTCAAAACTAATAATTGAACACTTACCCCTAGAATGCCTTTCCTCATTCCCACAGTGCATTACAGCCTCCTCTTCCTCCTCATAAATGTATTTTAGAAATATGCTAGCTTTGGTTTGCATGATGTATGACATTATACATATGAAAAGATGAATAGTGATCAATGCTCCTTCTTACCATAGTTAAAAGAATATTTCCTGGAATTCTATCCAGTTGCTAAAATAACATTGCCATGAAGCAAAGCAAAGCAAAACCAGACATTTCTGGGTTTTTTCTTTCCTTTTAATTTTATTTTATTTTATTTTACAATACCATTCAATTCTACATATCAGCCACGGATTCCCTTGTTCTCCCCCGTCCTGCCCCTCACCCCTTCCCCCAAGCCCACCCCCCATTCCCACCTCCTCCAGGGCAAAGCCTCCCTCTGAGGATTGAGATCAACCTGGTAGACTCAGTCCAGGCAGGTCCAGTCCCCTCCTCCCAGACTGAGCTAAGCGTCCCTGCATAAGCCCCAGTTTTCAAACAGCTAACTCATGCAATGAGCACAGGACCTGGTACCACTGCCTAGGGATGCCTCCCAAACAGATCAAGCCAATCAACTGTCTCAGAATCAATATATTCAGAGGGCCTGATCCAGTTGGGGCCCCCTCAGCCTTTGGTTCATAGTTCATGTGTTTCCATTCGTTTGGCTATTTGTCCCTGTGCTTTATCCAACCTTGGTTTCAACAATTCTCGCTCATATAAACCCTCCTCTTTCTTGCTAATTAGACTCCCGGAGCTCCATCCAGGGCCTAGCCGTGGATCTCTGCATCCAGATTCCTCAGTCCTTGAATGGGGTTTCTGGCACGACTATTAGGGTGTTTGGCCATCCCTTCACCAGAGTAGGTCAGTTTGGCCTGTCTTTGGACCATTGCCAGCAGTCTATTGTGGGGGTATCTTTGTGGATTTCTGTGGGCCTCTCTAGCACTTTGTTTCTTCCTTTTCTCATGTGGTCTTCATTTACCCAGCTGGATCAAGAACCGACATTTCTCTTTAACAGACCTTATAAAGAACCCGAGCTGTGGAGAAGCAGCTCTTTTTGAGATCTTTAGGCAGGAGACTGGTTTTTACATTCACTAATCATTTCATCTTCATCACAATTCCATAAACTGCATTTGCTTCTCCTCTTTTAAAAGAAAGTTTACCAATGAAGAACACAAGTGCCTAGTTATCTTGTATTAATTGGCGAAGCCATGCTCTCTCTAACTCTGCTCAAGCTAAGGCCCAGGATTTTTCAGCACACTATCACCTGGCCCTCAAATGTAGTGCCTTGTACTTGGAAAGATTATTATGCTAAATAAAAGGTCATCTTAACTGTGTTTTTGTTCATCTAAATTTTCATGTACGTAAGTGTTCTTCTTATGTTTCGCCATGACAATTTTTTTTGGTTGCTGATACCAGAGCTATGATGTCAACTCTGTCCACAAATGCTTACTGTGTATGCATAAGAACCTGAGTTCCACCCCCAGAACAGAGGTAAGAAAGTGGGGTGTGGCTGTGACTTTCAATCAGTGTACTTGCAGGGTGGATATGAGTGCATCCCTGGAGATTTCTGACCAGCTAGCAAACAGAAACTGTCTCAAAAACAGAAAACAAACAAACAAATAGAAACAGTGGGTGACACTTGAAAAGTGACAGCCAAGGCTTTCCTCTGGCCTCCACACGAATACAGGCAAGCACCTGCAGATTCATGAGTACATGGATATGCTCAGATGGATATGGTAGGCAGAGATAAATTATTGGTCCAGTTCCATGGATGGTCTAACAAGTATTCATTCAAAAACAGTAACAGGGCTCATTTTGAGGTCTGTCATTGTGGGCTAAGCATTGGTGGCATCACCGCTCTGGTGGGGAGGTAGGGTTGGAGAAGAGGAGATGCATGGTAAAAACTCCCTATTCTAGCAGATGGCAGAACACCCCAGGCTTAGGCAGAATAAGCAGCTGAGTAGAGGCTAAAACCTGGTAAGAAACTATGAGGTTAGAATCTCAATGCCACCTATTTTCTTTGGTAAATCTGTTCACCTTTCCTCATTTAGATTTTTATTTTTACATTTTTTAAAGACCTTCACACATGGTTACTATGTTGACAACATTTCCACCGCATTCCACTCTGTCAATTCCTCTAGTGTCTGCTCCACTCCCTCTCAGAGTCATAACTTTCTTTATTATTTTTGCATATGTAAGTGCATGTGTATAAATGAATACAACCTGCTGAGTGCACTTAGTGTTGTTCATATGAACATAGTTTTAAGCAGGACTGCTCAGGTTAGATAACCAATCATCAAGGGGCTACCCTGAGAAGACTGATTCTGCATCTCTTAGCAGTCGCTAATTGTCAGTAGCTAATCATCTCAGGGTGGGGCCTATGAGATTTCCCTATCCTTGTAACAATATGGTCACCTAAATAAGACCTACACAAAGTTAACCTTTCTTAGACCTCATTTGCTTTCATTTAAAAATTAGGGAAAGTAATAGTCAAGCAGATTCCAGCATGATTAGGAGATACAATGAAAGAAATGTGTATGAAATGCAATTCATGGACACTTAAGAGCTATTTCAACACATTTTCCCTGTTTTTCATGATGGCTAATCCTGGCTCTATCAGAAAAGGTCTCTCTGGCTCTTACAGTGACTTGCCTCAGGGACTCTGTACAATGCCAGCCACCTGTCTGGGCAGCTGTCCACGGTCAGTCCCCTGCATGTCGAGCTTAGAGTGGATAATAGCGATAGTTCCGAGCATTGCTGACTTCAAAGCTTTGCTCACTGTTCTGCATAAAAGCAAAGAAGCTAAGCAGACACTCCACAGAAAGCCAGGCATTTTACAAAAGATCCCTCTCCTTACGTCCTTCTATTCTAGGAGAAATAAAACAATAGAATGATAATGAATGGAGACAATCTCAAAGAAATACACTTTTGTGAGGATTCTTAAGGAAATGTGTAAAGGAAAGGAGATAGAAATTGTAAAATATAAGTTTTAAAAAGATATTTTCATTTTATTAATAAAAAGACTGCAAAAAATAGTTATAGATATACTGTCATAGGTTTATTTTATTTTTTGGATTAAAATATCTTTTAAGACATTCTATTCTAAATCCAGTCTGAACAGTATCGAAGGATGTGGGAATGAGAAATAATTCTCCCACCAAGGACAAATTACTATTGTGAGAAACCACAAAATGAGTATTTCTTAGGAGTTTCAAATCTCACTATTTCAAAGTAAAAGCATTGGCAAAGCTATATGCCAAGACAGAAGGTTGAAGTTATTCAGCCAGCTGACTGTAGCTTCCAGTTTTTTCAGTGTGGCCCCAGTGTTGTGCAGATCTCATCTGCTGAGGTGGAGTGACAGGTGTTGATACAGGTATGTGACCAACAGATAGAATGCCAAAAGGAAAACTGTTTAACTGTCTTCAATGGTCATTTACCCAGGTGATACATTAACAGTGTTTGTGTCAATAAATGTAAAAAAAATCACATTTTTATGTTCTTTTTCTAATCACAGCTTCAGAAAATATATGGAGATCATCAGGACAGATAGGACAAGGACTGCTTTTCTGTCTCATATAGTTTTAGGAAAGTAGATGTTAATATTTGCAAGTGTCCCAACACAATTTTGACTGTGTGAGACACCAACTTTAAAACATATATGTACATGGTGACTTAATCAGTAATCTAAACAGGATTAACCTAAAAATGCTACCCATCTAAAGAAAACAGATAGTGTGATGTTTAGGAATGTTAATTATATTATCAGGAAGAAACTGAATTGAACTCCCATATCTAGCAAAGAAAAAGGCTGTGTGTGCCTATATAAATCCTTTCTAAAAAAAGATGGCTTATAAAGAAGAGTTTACTTACTGCATTGGAATTCTTTGAGAGATGTACTTAACACTAAGCATTAAGTGAGGAACATGAAAACAAGTAAAATGCTGATAGAAACAAATTAGGATTGGCACAAATTTATTCAGTATGTTCTCCTCAGTATGAAGAATGATCAAGTCATATAAAATGTCATGGAACAGAGTGTCTACATAGACTTTCTATATGTTGAAGACAAAGAATAAAATGAATGTGTTCTAGATTAGTAAATGGACACAGGACCTAGAGGGGTTTCTTCTTGTTAGGATCTTCCTGGCAGCCATGCTGTTTTCAGGTACAAAAGCAGGGATACAGTTTCAGGCCTGCAATATTCAAGTTAAACACACACACACACACACACACACACACACACACACACACAAACACACACACACACACTGAAGAAAAGAACAGTAGCTTGAATGGCTGGAAGTGTGAATATGCTGAAGACATTTTGAAAGCACTTAGTGTATTAAGCATAAGAAAGATAGAAGAATAATTACTGTATATTTCAAAACAATTTAAATAGAGATATTAGAGTATAGTCACAAAGAAATGATGGTTTAAGGTGTCAGAGATTTTAATACCCTCAGTTCATCACTTTGAAACATATATCAGGTCATCATAATGGACCACAGCTTTATGTACAGATATCTTGTGTCAATCAAAATTAGTAATACTGGAGTCACTCAGTGGAAAATAGTAGCTTTAAAGATTAGGAGTAGAATTGCCTGGATATTCATTGTAATGGTTTCTAGGCTAGTCATTGGTAAAAGAAATGAGAAGCAGAAGAAAACAATGTGTTTAAGAAGTTTTAGCTTGATATCCAAACTCAACTAGAATCTATAGCAATATATGCAAAAAACGATGACTGTACAAATTCTATTCACAAAGCCAAGGAGGAAATATTTGTTGGTATTTTGATAAAACACACACACACACTATATACATATACATATATATATATATATATATATATATATATATATATATATATATATATATTCCTTACTTAGGCAGCAGTGTTTCAAACTCAAGAAGTCCATGATATGTTTCTTACATGTATTATTGTGTTATTGCAACAACCTGAGACCGCTTTAGACAAATAAAGATTTATATATTCTGCTGCTATAGACTCTGCAGAGCCGTCTCTGGAATCTTTCTTCTAAGTGCTCTCAGTGTTTTGCTACCTGAGTTTCGTTCAAAACTTCCCTGAAGCAATGACACACGCAGTTGTCGGTCTCAGACTGTCACTTCTTCATTGTACAGGGGAAACTCAGTTAGGAGCCACACTGATTTACATGAGTGTTGAGTAGAAAACAGGAAGTCAGGAAGGACTTAACATTAAGAACCCAGCTGATCTTCCAAGAGTGTGCTTGATTCTGCCCTCCTAAATTCTAATCAATTCCCTTTTTTTGTTGTTGTTGTACAATAATTTATTGAGATCCCTCCCTCCAAGCATTTGCAATCTTAAGATCATTTTCTCTGCTTATAGATCTTTTTTGATAGTTCCAAGAATGAAAACAATTCATGTTTAATTGTTTGTAGTGTATGTTCAATAACTTAAAAATGGTTTCTTCCGACTATAGTAGTTTAAGCTCCAAGCTCTTCTCTTGAACTTTGCTTTATGTGGGAACTAATTCTGTGAAGCTTACACTACTCTTCTAACAACAGCATGGGGACTGAATGAACCCCTGTGCTCTCAGGTCATCCTCAGCCTGTTACGGCATAAGCCTCACTTCATTTGTGATGTCTTTGATGGAGGGTAACATGTACATGTATTACACCTGTTCTGGCATTTGAAAATTAGTATTTGGAATAATATATTGCTTTTGGGTCTTAATAAGTTATTTCAAACACTGGACATAGTCAGAAAACCAAGGTGATTATTTGGATTAGTAATTTGAGCTCAGTCACCTGAAAAGCCCTTTCAGTTCTTTTCAGATCATGTTCTGTTTACAATTATCCTCAGCCTCTGTAGGTGATGACTTTCCACTCTTATACTCTTTTCAAAAAAGAGAAGGGTGCTGATTTTCTCAAATAAAATAATAAATTTAATAACATTTACTCAAAATTCACATTAATAGGAGTTATAGAATATAAAAGCCATATCTATGGAACTCAAAATCAATTTGAATTAATAATTTTAATCTTAGCCATTGAGCCTGGGTCTGTAAATAAATTGTATATACCTCATTTATCTGATCAACACAATCAGAATTCAGGAGATATAGCTCAAACTAGTAATCATAATAGCTGCTAAGGTTTTTTGATAATTTCCATCAACTTGACTAAGATTTAAAACCAATGTATTTCTCCTGCACAAATGGCAGACTTTTTCACATAATGACTTCATTTAATATTGATTGAGTATAAATAAATAAAGTACATATTAGTCTAATAGATTTAAATAAGAGCTATACTGTATCTGCATGTGAAATGCAGAGTGCAGTATAGTAGAGAGAACGAATAACAATGTATACTCTGACATTTGTTATTTATTTAGTAATTTAAGCCTCCCATTCTAAGCATATTTTTAGTCATAAAAATGTGGTGTTAAAATTTCTTATTAAAATGATTTGATGCCAAGAACATAAAACAGAGGAAATACAATCTCTTCAAAATGCTTTTGTGAAACTTAGAAATTAGATCCTTATCTTAAGACATATAAAGAATCTATTAAAAATAAAGTTATAGGTGAATTCTGAAATAATGAAAGGCCAAGAAAATCACATATGATTCAGTTTTCAATGTATTAATACTGACAGTGGATTCATGGAGTCATATAATAAAGTATGGGCAATAACGACAAAAACACTAATTGGCATATGTCAAGCAGAAAACAGCCTCAGTGCAACGGAAACTATAAACAACAAGGAAAGATTATCTATATAAGAGAGAGTATTTGTGAATTATATGTATATGATAAGGTTTCATTCCAAAATATATAAAAATCTCTTCAAATTAAATATGGAAACAGTATACCCATAAATAAAAATGAGCCAAGACTTTCCATGGACATTTCTTCAAAATGACAAAAATAATGTTAAAATAATTCCAATTTCCCAGTCATCAGAAAATTCAGGCACATTATATGGTAACTATTATCAGAAAAATTACAGTTAATTTCAAGTGGGAAGAAACTTTGGAATATTTCACCCTCTTGAGGATATGCTAAATGATGCAGCCTTGACCAAAACAGTATACATGTTTCACAGAACATCAAATGTATGATTTCCAAGGGTAATTCCACATTTACCCATTTTACCCAAAATAATATAATCAAGGTTTAAAGTGATATTAAGAACGTTTGCTCATTTTAGCTCTATTGTCCATAGTAAAGATGTAGGACCAGCCTAAATGCCCACTGATAAATGGATGATTGAAGCATTCTAGGCACTGGCAGTGGACTATTATTCCACTAAAACAGATGAAATTCTTTAACAGGCAGAAAAACATTAACATGTTTTAAATTAAATTATTACTCACACAAAGACATTCCTATGAAGGATGTAGAATAGTCATATTTGTAGGATGGAAGAGAATAATAGTGTTTCCAAGGTGTGTAGGAGGTGATGTGGGTAGCCATTAATCATGGGACAGTGTTTAAATTGAGGTGGTAGAATAATAAATCCCAGAGAGTCATTGTGAGACTCTGTACCTGTCATCAGCAACAATAGTTATTAAAATGGGAAAACTGTTAGAGAGGTAGATTTTGTGTTACATTCTCTTGTCATAATAAAACATTTAAAAATGATTTAAGTATATGAATTAAGAACAAACAAAGCCAAAAAAGAGGGTCAAAAGATTTTATATTTATTTGATTAACTAAAAGAAAGTAATAGAAATATTATATGCATTGTTTGTTTTTGTAATAATGGATTTCCACAAAATTTCCCTGGCTATCCTCCCTGCTCAGGATGAAACAATTCTCTTGCCTCAGCTTTCCAATTAGTTAGGAATGCTGTATGTACATATAATACAGATGAGTGCTAAATTTTTAAATTCAATAATGGTGGCCTTGAAATTATGGTAAATTCTGGTAAGTCCTTTATACCCACCAAGTGTTGAATTCAAAGCAGTGAGTAGGATTGGTTTTTGTTTGTTTGCTTGCTTTGTTTTTTCAGTTTCATATGGTCCATTTTTTTTTTTATTTTTTCCTTTTTCTTTAGTCTTCTCTCATCCAATACATCCTGACTGCAGCCTCACCATTGGGTAGAATTGTAGCTAGACTGAGCTAAAAGGATATGCTACGTTCTTGTGACCTATATGGCAGCCTACATTTCTCTTTGTTCAATGAAGACATAGATCAGAGATATTTATTTCAAACCATCAGAAATAAGGGTCCCAAAAAAGCAGGTATTGAATGGAAGAACAAGGGATGAGAAATAAAAGAGAAGAAAGAAATAGCTGAGACCAGGATGTCTTTCAAAAGCTGATGACATATTCCAAGCAAGTTGATAAGAAGCATAGCATCATATATACTATTTGCAAAGGGAAAACAGACAAGGTCATCAGGATACTAAGTCAGATAATGCTGAAGAAGAAAATATGGGATATGCTTGACACACGTGCATTATGTCAGAAACACATGTCCAAGGACTGATATCCACAGCCTAGGGGAAGAGTCAGGTCCTCAGAAGTTGCAATCTTGACTCCTCTGAGAGGGCACTGGTTCCAGCTTTAGACAGGCTCTGACAAATCCACTCCTCGACAAAACACAGAGCTCAAGTTTCCTTTGTCCTTTCATCAGGGCCTCTGAAAAAAGTCTGAGGTTGTTCTGACTCCCAAGAGTTACTCACTACTATCTCACTGACCCCTAAATGAATATTTCATACACACACACACACACACACACACACACACACCATATCGCCTTCACTTTCAACACTTGAGTTCCAATTTGAACCTGTTTCCTTTACATTGTACTTTAAACCAGAAACCTTCTCTGAATTCTGAGTTCCTCAAAACAGAAGCAAATCACTTTACAGAAAGCATACATGTTAATGATTCTGGCTTCTACTGCCTTCACAACCACATTATCTTCCAACTGTCTCATTATCTCCAACTTCTGCCTTCTCCTTCTTGCTTATGTCTAGACTTACACACAACCTACAGACTCCTACATCTGTGTTCTGGCCAGATGTCTACAGGATTCTCTTTCCATACTCTAGATCTCTTTTTCTTTGCTAACGTTCTAGTTCTTCGGATCTCTCTATAGTCCCCAAACAGTAGTACACTCTGCTAGTCCTGATGGTGAGATTCTCACCATGTCACTCTGAGCTATTTTGTGTCTGTCAATATTCCTACCCAAGAAGTTAATAATTGTGTATTCAACTCTCTGTTGATGTCAAGTCTGCCATTGTGTCAGGGGCCACTGAGCTTTTGTTCATTTATTACAATTTATCATTTTCAATTAATATCAAAGCCTCAAGCAGCCAAATTCAAAAAAAATCTTCCTAAAATGAGAGAGAAGGGGGGACAGAAGAAGGGAGGGAGGAGGTAGAGATGGAGGATATTTCTTGCTTAAAGTATGTAATTATTTGTTCATCTCTACTTAGGTATCATACAGCAATGCAGAAAGGTATCCTGATAGACCTGCTTTTCAATCTAGAGGATTAAAAACAGGACCATGTTATTCAAATTTTATATTTAAAAGAAATTAGATGTATAGATTTTAGATTTGTTTATTTAAATATAAATATTTTACATTTATATTTAATTTACCATGTTTAGTAACAACTAAAATACCTAAAATTGCTAAGAAAATGACATCGATAATTTTGTGCACCTCTTTATGATCACTGTGACAGAAAAAAGTGAGAAATGAAGGCATATATCCTCACAGAATATTGGAAGCTGACACAGGAGGATTGCCATTAATTGAAGTTTAGATGTTCTAGGGCCACATTTTCTCTCTGAAAAGTAAAATATACCACAGAACACATCAACATGGTTAAGCCAATGCAAGTTCATGGCCATGAGGACAGTGAGGATGTCCCACAGTCAATATCTGAAGAGGAGTCAGGGAACTGAATGCCACAAGGGCTCCATTTTTAAATGCATGCAGCCAATGTGATTATGAGAATAATTTTGTAAGGAGGCAGACACAGTTTTGTGGAGTGCATTTAATCATCAGGCCACAGATTTGTAATTTCTGATAATTAAAAGCCAAGGAAGAACACTTCATCATCAAATGTGTTATTTATGAAGATAACAACCCATAGAAGAATGCAGAGGAAAATTCATTTGATTATATTTTTAGTGAAGTGTATGTTTGACGAGTAGACAGATGAATGAGAATAAAAGATAAAGTCCTAGAAGGCAGTCAGAAAGTTTCTCTAACTGATGTAGGGGAAGGCTTTAGAAAACCAGAACTCAGATAGCACCTAAATTAGGGACTTATAGAGAGTTAAAGTTTTGTTATTAAGTTTAGTTGTTTAGAAAGATATTAAGGAGGTCTGGAGAGATGGGATCAAAAGTTAAGAGCACTTGTTACTTTTTCAGAGAACCCTTGTTTGAGTCTCAGCACCCATATTGTGTCTTATAAATATTTACTACCGTGGATCTGACAACCTCTTCTAATCACAACAGGGAGGAGACACATGGTGCATTACATTGAGACTGAAAAAAACACTCCTATATGAGTATATATTATGTACTCATAATATACACATATGTACTCATTATATACTCATAATCAGAATTATTGCATGAACAGAATTTTCCTCATAATCCTATTGGCTGTGTGTATTTTAAAATGGAGCCCTAATGGCATTAAGTTCCCTGAGTCCTCTTCACACATGGACTGTGAGACAGCCTCACTGTCCTCCTGGCTTCGAACTTGCACTGTGCAGGGAACCTCTATCTGGTTTGCAATGGCTTAACTATGTGGATATGTTCTGTGATACTTTTTACTTTTGAAAGAGCATCTGACTCTAGAACTTCTAAACTTGAACTACTGGTAATCCTCCTGCATCAGCATCCATACATATCAGCTTTCATATATAAATGAATAAAAAGAAGAAAGTAGAAGCTTAAAGAAATATATCGTGGAATGAGGAATACCAAGGAACAGTACGAGGGTTAAAAGACAATGAATTTCCTGCTGACCATGTCAGTGATGAGTAATGTGATACGTTATTTGATGTTTATCATTTGTTTTATTTTTTTTTATGTATTTATTTATTTATTTATTGTTTTTTTTTTTTTTTTTTTTTTTTTTTTTTTTTTTTTTTTTGAGACAGGGTTTCTCTGTGTAGCTTTGCGCCTTTCCTGGGACTCACTTGGTAGCCCAGGCTGGCCTCGAACTCACAGAGATCCGCCTGGCTCTGCCTCCCGAGTGCTGGGATTAAAGGCGTGCGCCACCACCGCCCGGCCATTTGTTTTATTTTTAATGAGGACTGACTCCGTGGCACAAGCTGGTCTTGAACTCATCATAATTCTCTTGTCTCAGCTTTACAAGTTCTGTCTAGATGGCCATGTGCTGCCATACAGGCTTCAATATTTTTGTAGTCTTACAGATCCTTTCAAGTGGGGAACTGAAGCATCCTTGTGCAGCACCTCTGAGGACCTTGTCAAAGGGGAAGGGCTTTCACTTCAGGCTACTGACATCAGCCACCTCAGTGTCTTCTGTATTGCATGGCTTCACTCACATAAGGTTCAAGAACTGACTGACCCCTGACATATGGAGACAGAAAGGAGGAGGCACAGCAGAGGATACTTCGGTGTGTGATGAATGCAGGTTCTTATGATGGCAGCTTGAGTGTGGATGTATGTCAAAGGCTACTGAGCTTTAGAGTCTCTATAAATAAGAAATTTAAGATTCAGTTGAGGGAATGTTTTGAGGAGAAAATATGGTTTTCACTTACTATTTTATTTATGCGGTTATACATCACAATTATCAGAGGAGCCATTTAAAAAATAGTTAATTTCAAGAGGCCAATAAAAACTGCATTTTAAAACATGTTTATAAATGTGTACAAATGATGGAAAGGCTAAATCGAACAGAACCATTATTTCATATACTCATCATCTCTTGTAGTGAGACTATGTAAAATCTACTGTAGCTAGATAGGAATATAGTAAATTGTCATCAACTACATTCACCATGTTGTTCAATAGATCTTTTTGTGTCATTTTTATTACTTAACTAAAATTGTTTGTCCTTTGTCCAATAGCCTCCTAACCCTGCACAGTACCTCCCAAATCCCTGATGTTTACTATTTAGTCTCTGCTTCTATAGAGAATGTTTAAAAAATATTTTAACTTTGTTTCACATCACCATTTTTTTAATTCAATAGACATGTAAAGAAAACATTTTGGATCATATCACATACACCAATAGAAGAGTATAACTCTCACAGCTCAATCAATTTTTACTCATGATTATCTCTCTTATTTTCCCATTGTCTCTGCATTACTTTTTGACTACTTTGAGCTAAGAAGAACCAATATGGTGTAACAGTGAATGTTAGCTTTATTCATCTGTGATGAGGAAAGGCATGAACATCAGGAAGCTAAGTGTGTTTAATGGGAAGAATAGCCTCACAAATGCTTGGTTACATTTGGGGACTTCAATGAGTGACTAGGAGACATGATAGAACATTTTTTGTAGAATACAGTGGATGCAAATCCCTTGGGCTTTCCCTTTGTCCATGACACTCCCATAAGATGCAGAAAGTTAAGTGAGAGCTTAGATAATCTGTGCTGATGGTTTGAGATTGTGTATTAGTTTTCGTCTTGTTGTTGTGACAGAATACCCTTACCAAAGCAAGCTGGAAAAGGAAGAGTTTGTTTTGTCCTCCATCTTGAGGTACAGCCCGTCATGGTTGGGAAAGCATGGCAGCAGGAGGATGGGGTAATTGGCCATATTACATCTGAAGTTGGGGACTAATGTGATGCACACTGGTGCTCAGTTCACTCTCTCCCTTTTATGCAGCCCAGAACCTTAGCCTTAGCCACACCCTGATGACCTTTGAATGATGTTGGGTCCTCACACCCCTAATTATCATATTTAAACACCCCTCTTAGATGCATCCAGGCATGTGCTTCCATCTTGACTCTAAATCACATCAAGCTGTTGATCAATTAGCCATTACAGGTATTTACATGTTTGCGTCCTTTATACAGTCCATTCTGTAAATTTTGGCTTCTGTTCCAATGCTCAGCACTCAGAGCTAAGCTAACAGGGAGGGTGTTCTTTTCCCCACTGAGTTAAGCAGCACATAGAGTTGCCACAGCTCCTCATCAAACCCATTTGCTTCAGAATCAAACAAGACGTTAGAGCGGAGCAGGCTTTACTTCCTTCCTGCTTCTTTGTTGGGAATATCACTTCATGTCACTCTAAGGACTTGAATGATTTGAAGAAGTGGTTTTTTTGTGTGGCTATATTAAAATAATAATTTCTATGCTTTGATTGTAACTTTCTGAAGCTGAAACTTACAGCTAGTGTTTCCTCATTAAAACCAATGAATAAGCAACATGGGGGATTCATGAGATCTTGGGAATGTTCAGGTCTGACACGCAGGCAAGCCAGAGCTTTTGTGGTGACAAGGTTACATAGAAGATTCCTATTATCTTCATGACTCATGTGGTCCTTGTCTTTTTCAGTGACAAGAAAACAAGGACCTGTTGGTGAGGCTGCCTATATGTCAGTAACACCTTCCCTAGGTACTTATCTTTTACAAATGTCCATCACTCAGTGCCCTGTTGTTGTAGCTAATAACCTCCCTTTCAGAAGCCCAACATGTGCAGTGCCCATGCAGAATAACAACAAAGCACGGGAAAGCATCAGGCCTAGGGAAACCTGTGGATGTGAGAACTACAGCCACAGAGTGAGGATGAAATAATGGAGATTGCTGTAAGCTCCCACTGTATCTAGTGTTTCCTTTTCCTGTCAAAATAACAACATTTCCCATGCCATTTTTGCTCTGAGACACAGGAGGAAAAGGAGCAACTGAATATGGAGGCAAGAGATTATTGCAGTTTCTATATACTTGGAAAAACTGTGCTGAGAGATGGAAAGTGCAGTTTCCATAGCATAGCTGTGCTTTTCTAGGCTTAAGGATGAGGAGATGGCTCATTAGGTAAAGCACTTGCTACAAAAGCATGAGGACCAGAATTTGATCCTGGAGCCATGTAAAACAAAGCTTGGGTGGTGGCATAAGCTTGGAGTTGTAGTGCTGGGGAGGAGGAGGCAGATACTTCTCTGAGGCTTACTCTCTACCCACTCTTATACACTGGAAAGTTGCAGGTTGACAAGAAAGCCTGTCTCAAAAACCAAGGTGGAAGGCTCCTTAACACGCAAGATGTGGTTTTCTGGCCCATATATGCATAAATGCGCATGCGCACATACACACACATCTGCCATCAGAAGCCATCAGAAATCCAAGTAACAAAGGTAGGTTTTATATTTGATGGTACTTTGGGATATGGAGTTTAACTACCATCATCTCCCTAGGTCAAACAAGAATTTCTAAAATATACAATAGATAACAAGACACATTTTAAAATGCAATACTCGCCCATCTCCAAAATTCAGTGACTGTGAGGAACATTTTCTAGAAACAGAATAAATATTAGTGTTCAGGATACCCCAGCCTCCTTAGACCCCCCCTTAAAAGTACTTAATATGCTAATTCTTTGAGCTTTTTTTTTTTCCATCTCACTCACTCTCCAGCAGTTTAGGTAACTTCCATCTTCAAACCAATACAGACAAATTTGATCAACTGTTATTGAGTCTCTATCTCTGCCTACTTTTGTATTTGTAAGTCAGCAAAAGACAAATGAAACAATAGTTATGCTTATGCGGACACAGAATCAGAGGAAGTAGTTTTCAGTGTCTTGCTTAGCTCTATCCTTTGATCTTCTGGAGAGACAGGGTCAGTGCAGTATTGTCTTCTAGTACAAACCTTCTGTTGTTTATCGTGCAATCCCAACTCTGCAATCTGCCATCTTTTGATCTAATGCTTGGCAGGGAAGGAAGCCAGAGAAAACTTACTCATAAGGGAAGTTTAAGACACAGATCATGTTCTCTAAATTTAGTTGAAAATTTTCTGCTAAAAACCTCACAAAATTGATAAATTTCCATGGGAGTCCAAAAATGAAGGGATTCCACTCATCCTGTGTTATACAATAAGCACTCCTTAATGTATTACTTCTGGAAGAGAAGAGCATAACCGAATGGCCAACTTATGTCAGGTCAGACCTCAAAGAAGGTGCTCATCATTCCGCAGCCTGCAGACCCTCTGCTCGGCCCTCTCCATGCCAGTGATCTCTCTGGCAATACTTGCATTGTATACCTTAGCTCAGACTCTGGAATTCTGCAAACACCTTCCCCAGACGTCCTGTTCAAGATGCTGCACTAGTGAGCTATTGTTCAGCAGCACGATAGGCTGTAAACACTTATATTTGTTTCTAGTTTCTTTTTGTTTTTCCTCTTGGGACATTGACAATCATCATAAACTTTTCTTGAACCACACAACTGATAGTTACTTTGGGGACAATCTTATTCTCAAGTGAGAAAGAGTATATTTCAGATGAAAGGGAACTAAGACAGAAATTTAAGGGAAAGACAGAACAAAGGAAAGCTCCCTATTGAGAGTAAATTCAACTTCTTGGATCTTTGTATAAGTCAGGTTAAGAAACAAAACAAAAACACTGTTTTATAAGGCAGACAATTTGGCTCTGTTTTCTTTTCTCTTCTGCTAAATCTCCCATAGCCTGTGTACTTCTTCGTGTTTCTATTGTAGCTATGTCTCTCCAGGTCATCATGAATTGGCAGTTAACTCTTTTACCAACATTTGCAAGCTAGCAAAGGTGGGATTCCATTGAACTGGCAGATTGCTTTTTAATTTTCTGCTTGAATTTTTTTCCCCGTAGTTTCCAAAACATTTCAAGTCTTGATGGAGAGGCTAAAATGCTTGCAAATTTTGCTGATGTCTGCCAAAAGCTGATTAACCCTCCTCATTCTTTAGAAACTCATGTAGCAGCAAGCTTAGATGATGTAAGAAACATGAGTACAACTGTGAAACAAGAGTCCTCTCACAAGGCTGTGCATCACTGACTCCGTATACCGGAGAAGTATTCTGATAAACATTCTGAGCAGGCTTTATGTTAGGTTTCTGTCTCCACAGTTAATGGGAAATTTGGGCTGCATAGAGATGTTACATGCCAGACAGTTTGAATATCACTGTCCCGGTAGTGTAGGTGATGATCTGTGAATACTAACAATGATTTCTTTAAAGATTGCAGTCATAAACACAGATATTTTCATTGCCATGTGTTAATTGTTATGAATTATGTCATTATTAATTTCAGATGGCAAAGATCCAAGAATTATTGTCTCCTGACAATTGGGCAATTGATCAGACTTTGAAATTAACATACGAGGTATTTTTGAAATACTGTTTAAAATTATTAAATACAACTACCAAATTTGATATTATAATCAGGTTTTCAAATTTTTAATTATTTATATAATTAATTAAGTTGTTATTTTCTTTCAAGTTATTATCATTATATTATTGTTATTATTTCTGTTATCATTATTATTACTATTATTTTGTGTGTGTGGTAGTGTTCCCTGCATGTAGGTCTTTATCTTCAGAGGGCATTGGCTGGAGGGACAGACAGTCGTGACTCACCATGTTGGTGCTAGGAGTCAAACCTGAATCCTCTGCAAAGGCAGCAAATACTCCATCACTGAGCCATTGCTCTAGTCCGTGAGTGTGGTGCTATGTGCATGTATGTGGAGGTGGTTTTTTTTTTTTTTTTTTTTGCCTGCCCATGTATGTCTGAAGACCAGAGGCTGACACCAGGTCTTCTTCAATTGCTTCATCACCTTGTTGAGACTTCTAAGGCTACCCTTTCCCGGATATTACCTCCTGCTCTCCTCCCCCATATTTACTTAATCCAAGCCACATTTGCCACCTTAACCTGTACCTCAGCTGGGATTTTACATTGCTCTTTCCTCTGCTTGACTTCCACCCTACCCAAGCAGAACCTCTTTGCCTCTTCAGTTACTGTCTCCTTTGCTCAGTCACTATCCAGTTTATAATGACAATGTCTCTTTGTCTCTTCTGCATTTTCTGTCCTCAGCTATTACACTACTTAACCTAATATATTTTAATTTACTTTATGTATGATCTTACTATACAAGATTGACAACATTATACTTAAAGGAATTATGTATTCATTCTCTTAATCGTTTGCTTTTTAGAATAACCAAAGTTCATAACATTCATAGGAATTTAATCAACGTATTTTCTAAATGAATGAAGAAATGGCTAATTTTTAGAAAATACTTGAAGATCTATCTTATTTTACCAGGTTTTCTCTGTTTTTATAGATAACTGGCTTCCCATATTATCAAAACATTTTAAAAATGCTAACATTTGCAATGATAGGTAGCAATTTTCTATCTGATATATCTCTTAAGCCTTTTATCTCTCCAAGTAGGACATGTTTTTGAGGTTGATAGTGTACAGATGTCATGTACCATTCAAGATCCAGTGCAATCTCTCTCCTGTCAACACCTACTAATGTGTCACTGCAGGCATGCTTCTAGCCTACATTGTTCACCCCTCGCCATAAAACTATGACATAAATTATTATGCACATAAGATTTGGACTTATGGTCCCAAGCTGCCCATATGTTAATGACTCACACATTATATTGACTTTCACCATTCAGAAAGGGCTAATTGCATACTTTGGTTTATATTAGCTAATTTACAAATATGTTTATTTTACAGGAATATGCTATAAAATAACTCATCATTAAAGAATTTCTTAAACCAACATGCAGAAGACATCCTTCTTTTCACAAGTTTGATTGTGTTCACTGAATGGATTAACCAGTTACATAAATCTTCACAGTAACAGAGTCCTGTGAATCATGACCCTGTATCCTTGTACCTCAGAAAAGAACCTTGGATGTCCTAGAATATTTCATTACACCAAAACAGAAAACTGATACAAGGACATCATCTCTTTTTCTTCTCTACACATATTAATTTCAAAATAATTAACCGTTCAGAAAGATACTGTATCAGAGAGGTAGAGCAGGCCCAGCTAGAGTCAGCACTATATTTCTTGCTCCACTTGACTTTCTTTCCACATGTCGATTGGTTTCCTTTTCTGATCACCCTCCTTCAGAGCCTCATTTAAATGGGAGAAGCATGAATGTGTCAAGAATTCCCTCATCTATTTCCTTTTGCACCAAAATATATGACTCACTTGGAAAGGAAACCCTATTAATAACATCTATGTAAATAAGTGATGCATTGCACTATCTTTTGTCTTAAATGCATGGAATTTATGCCAGTTATTTACTTTTAACAAGTGAAAAATGTTAGAAAGAAAATGGACTCAGAGAGGAAGACATATACACCCTCTTAAGAATTCTTTTTTTTTTTTTTTTTTTTTTTTGGTTTTTCGAGACAGGGTTTCTCTGTGTAGCTTTGTGCCTTTCCTGGAACTCACTTGGTAGTCCAGGCTGGCCTTGAACTCACAGAGATCTGCCTGCCTCTGCCTCCCGAGTGCTGGGATTAAAGGCATGTGCCACCACTGCCCAGCTTAAGAATTCTATTCTTAAGTACAAGTCCCCATCCTTTGTTAAATGTGTTTCAAAATTATTTTATGTGGGAGACAGAGTGCTAATTCGGACTAGTGCACATAACCACTTGCTATTGCCTTTTCTTTTGCGAATCAAGAAGTGGAGAAAAAATAACTCTGGTCATCTGATGGTTGTATATGGTTCCAGCCAGTGTCTGAAATTCTAGGTGAGGAAAGTGTTTTTTATATGATTCCTTTTGTGTGTTGTGGTGGTATGCACAGGGGTGAGAGGGTGTAGTGAATGTACTCATAAATGTTTGAATGTGGCTGTGTATTCACAACATGCCTGCTTGTGTCTGCCAGAAATCAACATCTTATGCCTTCCTCTATCAGTCAATATCTTGTTATGGGGCTGGGGTCTCTCACTGAACCAAGTGCTCATAGATTAACTAAGGTGGGCAGTGAACTTATGTACCACCTTGCCTAGCTTTGTACATTTTTTCCTAGAAACTGCACTCAGGTCCTTATACTTGCCCAGCAGACAACTGACCAACTAAGTTATCTCCCTAAGGTCCTATATGATTCTACTTTCAATTTCCATTATAGGTCTCTGTACTTACAATTAAATTCTACTGTGATTCAGCATTCTATCTCTTTATCCTGAATGGTCACAAAACATGGAGCAGAATCTATTTCAATACTTTATTTAAAAAACATGTTTCAAAGATATTTCAATGTTGTACATTTTAGAGTATCTAAATTTCAAGTGCTTGGAATTAATTTTTGAATTAAAAAACTGACAAAGCTGATAAATATGAAAGAAACATGACATAAATAAATGTGTTTATCAACAATATAGAAGTTAGATTCTACACTAATATCACTTGATTTTCATAATTTATATGCTTGATCATTGTGTTAAGTGTTATTATTTTTAATCTATGTGATTTGAAGGAATTAAACCTTAAATTCCAACTTCATGATATCCTTAAGAAAGTGAATTGCTCAGATTACACCTGGAACCAACTTTTCAGCATAAATAAATAATTATAGAAAAGGAGAAACTGAAACTGGATGTTGAATGAAACAATGCTT
This sequence comes from Peromyscus maniculatus bairdii, assembly GCF_049852395.1. NCBI lineage: Eukaryota > Metazoa > Chordata > Mammalia > Rodentia > Cricetidae > Peromyscus > Peromyscus maniculatus. Next base: position 46,241,153 of record NC_134854.1, read on the forward strand.
CTTAACATGCATACACTGTCTTAATGCAGAACTCTAAGAGTGAGCTCTATCATTACTGTGGACAGTAGGTAAAACCACTTTCAGTCTGTGATGCTGGCTTTGCTATGATAATCTCAGGGGCCAGGAAAGATGCGATTCATGCAGTTGTCTCCTTTGACTGCACATCTTTCAGTTTAGATAAACAGAACCTTTCTATCTACTGCTCCTTTCATCTGGGTCAGGCACATCTCTGTCATGGTCCTAGGCAAATTCCTGACTACATTCCTCATACACATGCAATAGATAAATTGAGAGACTGTCAAAAATCAACAATAGTCACACTGCATCCCTCTTAATTCTGTGTTGAGCAAGCCACTTTCATGCCAAAGCCTCTGAGGTCAGGCAGGTTCCTACTGCTGTCTTGGCAGAGCACATAATTCACTTAACTGTATTACAAAAAAAAAATTGGACTCAAGTACAGGAAATGGCCATAATGTAAAAGTCAAGTTCAATGTTATTCTTAAGCTTGAGAATTTTCATTTTCATTCTACCAGGAAGACATCCATTCCCCAAACTCTCCTGTTACACTTCTACTGATACCAGAAGCTCTTTAAATGCAGGAAGGCAGTTATTGATCATCCCCCAGTCCTCTAATAAAGTGTAAATATAGTTTCAGAATCTCATCTTGATGAACTTTAGTCATGAATACATTCTAACAAATTGATGATTTGTTTTCTAAGATTGCATTGGTTTATAAATTGAACTATATCCTAGGCCTGATATTACCACCCCAAAATAAGAATTTTACAGACTCCTAAATCAAATTTCAACTCCATGTGAACACTGACGTCAATCTTTATTTTTGTTCTTGCTGATAATATCTACTACTTGATCTCATTTGGTAGACATTTGCCCAGGCAAACTGGAGAACTTGAGACAAACAGAAATACAAGGAACACACAGAGCTGGGTGCTACATGTAAGCGTGTTCACCATAAAGTGAAAGGTGAGAGTGTCCCACCCTTTGAGAACTGTTCTGTGGTGTGAGGTTGAGATGCACACTTGTACAAAGGGAAGAAGAATGTTGAAGATGAATCAGGACTGCACTATGATTTTCAACACTGGCTTGGCTGCATGTGTGAATATGATGAGTAAGGAAACACAGAATCTTGCCTCTTTTTCCCACAAGGGGCAAAATTTGCAAGTCTGTGCTTTATAATACATTTTCATCTTGTGGGAGCAGTTATCTTTTCTTTAAGACTGGAATTCTCCCCTCAACAATCCACAAGTAAGCACTTTCAGTGATGTAGGGTATAATTATTTTATACGCCATGATGCTTAGTTTCCCAGTGCTTTCCCTTTGATTAGTTTGTCTTCACCTTTACTACAGCTGAGTCTGTTGCCAAATTCTCTTCCCTGCATGTGGATGTAAGTTTACTGGTGTTTAGTCTTAAAGATTTAGCCTCAAGATTCCTACCTACCTCCACCTTAACTATCTCTATTTCCTGAGCATGCACTTGTCTGTTTACATGTTCATGAATTTGAGTAATATTTGCAAACAATTTTTTTTTAAAAAAAATCTAACAGTTTATGATAGATGGGTGAATTTTTTACACATTTATGTTCCCCTATCACTGTTACCTTATGTCAACAAATGGGAATCTGGTTGAGTGGCAGGTAAGTATGAAGGGATTTATGTTAGGCAAGGAAGAGGAAATTAAATCATTTTACATTTCTGTATATATAGAAATGAGGCATTATAGTTATTATAAATGATGATCAGCTTCTAACAATGTACTGCTAAAACACACATTGTGAAAAGATTCTCCATGTTCTAGCATAAAGTCATGTGGCCAGCCTTCCTATCTTGATATTAATATCAGATAAACATGTCTTCTGTATAGTAATGTTCTTGGCATCAGAAAAACATGAGAACAGAGTAAAAAGGCTTAACTATCCGGGGCCAGACTGTCTAGGACAGGTCTAATAACCACATGACTGAACTGCCAGCAGGAAGCATGCTTCCCATGGATAAATGAATAGTCATAGATGTCTCCCACAAGGACCTTTTCATATTCCATGCTAATCACAGAATGTCAAATTCATTAAAATTTAGACATTTGGGGGGCACACATTGTAGAACACTCCAAACATAAATTCCAATCAACCGTGAAAGGGAAAAGACTAAACTATTTTCTCTATGGAGAATAGTAAAATTGGCTGTCATACTAAGGAATCAAAATATAATTAAATTTCATTTCTCTGCTCATTATAACTAAATATTCATTTGATGCATTGTTTTGAATCACTGCTATCCCGTTTCCTCAAATTCTTCACACCTTACCTTCCCCTGATGTCAATTCTTTTTCTCCAAAATTAATGATTTAATTTACATTTTTCTTTTTACTGGGCTATAGTTTACTTCATCATCTTTCTTTTTTAATTAATTAATTTTGTGTGGAGGTGTATGGGAGGTGATGGAGTGCATGGGGAGATCAGCAAGGACAACTTTCTGGTTCTCTCTTTCCACCTTGTGGAAACCAGGGTAACCAGTGATTGACTTCACTTAGTCAGCGCTGCAAATCTAAGTACCCACTGAATTATTCATCACTTTCATTGCATTTAACTCCCTGCTTTTTCACACTTTCTCTACTTCATACTATCTATTCAAGTAGTTTTTGCTATTGAAACAGGCTGGATGAAGTCAGGACCAGCTAGCTGGGAGTTATTTCCCAAGAGTATAGCCTTACACCCAGAACATTTTATATGTAGCCACCAAGGGTCTTGACCCTAAGTTAACAACTCTCTCCTTGGATACTCACTGAATTACATAATCACTACTTTCTCTGCCTCTCAGACAGGCATAAAATCATTAAAATCCTATTTTTTTTTGATGGTAAGTTATTTCATATAAGTATACATACATATATATATACATATGTTTTGTTTTTTACTATATGTATATGAACAAAAATAAAAACAATTGTCTTGAACAAATATTAAGTTTCTCTGAAAAGGTACAATATTCTGTTGGCTATGAAAAGTACAAGAAAAATTAAAATGATAAACTTCAAATGTTTTGTGTAAGTTCCCTTTTGTGTGCATTTCATTTTCTCCATAATATTATATTATTTTTCTTTACATGATACACAAAAATTATGACTTAACTTGGTCTATATATATATATATATATATATATATATATAACTTAGTGATAATTCCCTTGTGCCCCTACTTAGGTCTTGACATATGACTTAATACTGCTTCAACTTTTCTTTTTTCCACTGTGTTGTCTTTTATTAGTTCCTTTTCTTCTCTCACTAAAATGCAGTATAGTACAACAGACTTAGCAGTCAGGGTGATTGGGGTCAGCCCCCATCTCACTGTTTCCTTTCTTTCTTCACTTTCCACTTCTTGTATGTGTGACAAGTTCTTAATACTGAGAAAATTATGCATCCTTAAAACCCTGTGGTGAGACTCTGACCCATCCTCTTCCTGTATCTATAATAGCCATATTAATTATATAAATTTTAATAATACAAGATGCCATAAACATTGAATTGCTTTAAAGAGAATCCAGTATTTTCCTTCTTTGCTGTCTAATATCTTGAGTGGGACATAATTAAAATATTGTTCATGGTTCTCCCTAAATCTATTTATTTACCTTTGTTTTTAATATAGTGTTGAGAGTTTTAGATGGCTGGATATTAATATTTCCCTTGAGATCTATACCTTGAACCACAGTCATAATTAGCAGGCACTGTGTTAAGTGTGCTAAACAGACATGTTTTATTTCATTCAGTCCTGTGTCAGTGATAGTTATGATGACAGTTCTGTAGAGCTGACAAGCTATAGGAAGGAATGAGGAACAGTAGGTAGTGACTAAGAGGCTAGCCCCTATCCCCTCTCACTAAGACACTGTGGCCTCCACATGAGAAGCAACTCAGCCTCCTTTCCATACTTTTTATACTGCCCCAGCATGCTCTAGGATGGATTTGGGGGATACATTTTCTAGCCTAGTTTTTCATGCAAAAAGTTTTATAGTGAACAGAGGAGAGCTAGAGTCCCATACTGGTGCTTTACCTGCTTCCTCCAAAAAGGCTCTGGGAAAGCATCAATGGAAAAAGGTGAGATATGAAGATTTCCCTTTTCTAACCGTTGGCTTTCTATCACTGACTTCAGTAACAGATAAATATTGTAATTTTCCTAGTGAGAGATGGTTTTTCTTCCAAATTTTTCCCTTTTTTGTTTTAAGATGTTGTGACTAGAACACGTGTTAAAAATGGGACTACTTGGGCTAGAGAGGTGCCTTATTTGTTAAGTACACTTGCCACTCTTGTAGAGGACATAGATTTGGTTCCTCAGCACCCCCATCACTCACAATTGACTGTAACTCAAACACCATCTTCTGGTCTCTGTAATCACTTGCATGCATGTGAGGCCTATACAGACAAGAAAGGACATATACATACATAAAAATAAAAACAACAGCTGAGCGGCAGTGGCACATGCCTTTAATCCCAACACTCAGGAGGCAGAGGCAAATGGATCTCTATGAGTTAGAGGTCAGCCAGAGTGAGTTCCATGAAAAAGCACAAAGCTACACATAAAATAAACAAATAAATAAACAAACAAATAAATAAATAAATAAAATAAAACCAACAATTTTTTTCTGAATATTGACAGTATTTCTTTTCTTTTATTTTTTTCACTTTCTTTTTTTAATTTTATTTCATAATTTAATTTAATTTTACATATCACCCACGGATTCCCTTGTTCTCCCTTCTCACCCCCGCCTTCCCCCCAGCCCAACCCCCATTCCCATCTTCTCCAGGGCAAAGACTCCCCTGGGGACTGAGGTCAACCTGGTAGATTCAGTCCAGGCAGGTCCAGTCCCCTCCCCCCAGGCTGAGCCAAGTGTCTCTGTATAAGCCCCAGGTTCCAAACAGCCAGCTCATGCACTGAGAACAGGTCCCAGTCCCACTGCCTGCATGCCTCCCAAACAGATCAAGCTAATCAACTGTCTCATTTATCCAGAGGGCCTGATCCAGGTGGGGGCTCCTCAGCTATTGGTTCATAGTTCATGTGTTTCCATTCGTTTGGCTATTTGTCCCTGTGCTTTTCCCAATCTTGGTCTCAACAATTCTCGCTCATACAAACCCTCCTCTTTCTCATTGATTGGACTCCTGGAGCTCCACTTGGGGCCTGGCCATGGATCTCTGCATCCGGTTCTCTCTGTTGTTAGATGAGGTTTCTAGTAAGACAATTAGGGTGTTTGACCATCTTATCACCAGATTAGGTCAGTTCTGGCTGTCTCTCGACCATTGCCAGTAGTCTATTGTGGGGGTATCTTTGTGGATTTCTGTGGGCCTCTCTAGCACTTTGCTTCTTCCTATTCTCATATGGTCTTCATTTATCATGGTCTCTTATTCCTTGTTCTCCCTCGCTGTTCTTGATCCAGCTAGGATCTCCCGCTCCACTAAGCTCTCTTTCCCTAGACCCTTGCCCTTCATTTCCCCCACTCACGTCTAGGTTGTAAAACCAACAAATTTTAAATTGGGGCTATCCTTCAACTTCTCTTTCAGGCCCCCAAATTAGAATTTTCCTTAAGAAAAAAATCTGTTCTAGAAAACTATTTCAAATGATTCAATTTTCTATTTATTGAAACAAAGCTATAAAAACAGACATTAAATATTTCAATATCATTGACATTTATTAAACATGTAGTTCAAGCATTGTATTAGAATTACACATTTGTCTAACTTATGTTTTTATCATTTGACATTAACATCTGCATAAATAGATGATCAAAGTGAAACTCTTCTATTCAGTAATACCTACATATGATTTAAGAGATTATTCTGTCTTAAAATAAGTCCAATCTTAGAGGCAATATCCATAAAATTAAAAGAAAAACACAAATGTCCAAATCCACCCAATTTTTGGTTCATTTTTGGCATATACATTTCCAATATGGACATAAACAAATTCAACTCATGACACTGGGTTTGACATTCGCCTTGATTTCATGCTTGTTTTGTCTCATGCTTGGGAGCTGGATCTATCTATCTTGATTTCTTCTGAATTCTTAGAAAATGTAATATGTAAATAGTATTGAATACAAATTTTTTGAACAGTGAGCAATATTTGTTTTATGAGTACATTTGTTTTGCAGAATATACACTGGAGAATAATTAATTCTTATGTAAATCCTAAATTGTCTTTTGGAGGACTTGGAATTGTTTTAATTTATCTACCTACCATGACTAAATTATACATTTCTACTGTGGAGTTCTTAAAATTATAGAGCCATTTTAGTAATTGGAAAAGTTAAACAGATGGAAATTGTTCATTGCTCTGCAAAAATAGTCTTGGTCTTCAGTAGACCACAGGTGTGACAGTGGCTCAGTGGGTTACACCATACATAGCCAGGGGTATAAGAGTTGTACCATCAATGTTTGTATAGGGATACCCAATGATGTTCACATACATGAAATCACCCAGCAACACATTGTTCAGAATATATAGCATTTTAAAGCAAGTATTGACTATAGGGCATGTTTTATTAAAGGAGTAAAGTGATTTTGTTTTTGCAAATATTGTGAGAGCAATTTATCACTTAAGAAACCTTTCACTTGTTCCTTGTAAATTGACATAACTTCTTACAAAGCAGTTTGTAAATGTATGGAATGAGTATTGAAATGTTTAAATTTTCATAAATCTTACTTCTGGAAACTCAACTTGATGATATAAAACAGTGTTTGAACAATTCAGTGTATTTTAACTATAGAATTATTCATAATGTCAAACCACTGAAAACTAAATAGACAATTCTAAATACAAACTAAACAAGCCATACTAAGTTTAAATGTGCTCTCAAATCTTTAAGAATTCTGCTGACTTACATGCATTCATACTAGAAATAAAGAGCAAATAAGCCATGAACATTTCCACTTGAGTTGTCTTTGTGTGGTAAATAGGGGGTCCTTTTATTAACTTCACTCCTACTTTAGTTTCCTTCATGCTTCTAGTTTCTACCTTACCATATATATTATTAAAATATATTTGATGGCTAAGGTCTGCTTGTGTATCTTCACTCTGTCCTGGTAATGGTTTTCCCCATTCAACTGTGTATATTTGACTTCAGTCTAGCATTCTAGTGACCAGGCTAATCTGATTTGTTATATGCATATAAACTAAAATATTAATGCGAGAATTTGTATTGATGAGACAAAAGGTTAACTTTCTAAAGGAGATGAAACAATGCCAACAGCTTCCAAGTCAGTCCCTTCAAACATTTATCAATGCCACAGACACCTTGAAAACTGCCATTGGAAGACCTTGAAGGAACATCTGTGCACAAAGTTTATGGCAGCGAAGTCCCTATTTGCATTGAAAATATAAATTTGCTACCACAGCTATGCAAGAATGAAGTGTAGTAGATATGATAGATTGATAAATGGATAAACATATAGACAAACTGATTGATAGATGATCAATAGATAAGTAGATGAGTGATAGATGATAGATCGATGATAGATAGATAGATAGATGATAGTTATGTGATAAATATTTGATGATAGATGATAGATAGATACATAGATAGATAGATAGATAGATAGATAGATAGATAGATAGATAGATGATAGATAGAAAGATGGCTAGATGACTAGCTACCTAGCTAGCTTGCTAGACAGATAGATAAATGATACATAAGGACAGATGATAAATAGAATGAAAACAAAACAAACTCATTTCCACATTTTCATTATTTTGTAAATAAATATTTCATTACACATAGCCACATATTCATATCTTTATCTCATTTTGTCATTCCCTTTGGTAGGGAACCATTGGCATTTTGATTTGAAAACCTAATTTTATTTATTTATTTTTTAAAATATTTATGTATGGTTGCTTTATCTGCATTTTTTGTCTGTGTAACACATACATGTCTAGTGCTTGTGGTAGTATGAATTTACTCACAATGTGGTAGCATTGATTTACTCACAATCAACTTTTCCCATAATTTCTTTGCTTAAGTAGATAAAAGAAAACTGTAGCAAATATCTAGAATTTTCATTTCTTCTGAGTTTCTCTTCTTTGCCCAGAAATCTTTACAATTATAAGCAGTCATATTCAAGGACCTCAGTGAAAACCCAGGCATCTTTGAGATGCCCATGTAGAACTCAGAGTCTTAGCCATTGCCTTACCATAGTTGATAATTATATTATGTAAGGGAAATCACATTTTCTAATTTTGTCAAGCTATTTTTCTAATTTATTTAATAAAATATCACATACACAAACATACTTTTTCTTCTATTCTAAAAAATACTTTTGTTTGCGAATTTCAAACATGGATATAAATGTTTTGATCAAATCCACTTCCCAATTTCTCTCCTCTAGTTTCTTCCTTTCTTCTTACCATTTTTTCCTCCCAATATCATATACTGTGTTTTCAAATGTATTGTGTCTACTTAGTGCCACTGTGTGGACATGGACGTAGGACCATCTAATGGAGCATGTGGCCTTTCTTAGATCACATTCTAGAGGGAAGCTGGCTATATTCTGCCAGTCACCATCAATTGTCAATAGTTTGTACATTTTTGTACCTATATTTTGTCATATTCATAATTCCTGAAATATCCTATTATTCAAATAATACTCAATGTTAGCCAAGTCCATGTGCTATCCTTTCTAACTCCCCTTTCTAAGATATTGAGGTTAGAAAGTGGGCCATTTCTACTGAATATTCTAGTGTGTGACTATTAGTATTTTATATTGATTAACAGATTAAGGATTAATCAGATAAGATATCTGTGGCTATAGTATTTAATTGGCATCAAGGAAAATCTTTTTCAGCACTCTGACCAGATGGGAAAGTTCTCTGAGTAATGGAGACCTTTCAGATGCCGTCATGCAAATGTGCTGCTGTCACACAAGGGCAGAGGCACGAGAAAAATGACAAATGGCTCTGAAGATATCTACCTTGAGACTTCTGTGAATGAGAAATGATGGTCTCAGGCATTCCCCACCCATTTTTAAACTCGTTGAAATGACTTGAGATAAGATAAATAGCAGATATTTTACCAGAGATAAGTAAAAGTGATGGGATTACAGATTCATAGCAACTTTTTAAGTGCTCTGAATTTTCTTTATGGGCCTCACATGGGCCATCCACGTAGTGAGTCTATGTTTCAGCCTAGATTTGACAGACCTACATGATACTCTTGTGAGCAGAATAGCAAAAAGTTTAGTGGAGTTTCAGGTGCTCAAATGGGTGTGCTCTCAGATCTTGACAACTGTTTAAGATTTAGCATCCAGGAAAACGTGAGAGGGAGATTTTGAATTCTTGTCATTGTGCTTTTAATCAACAATTTAAAGAAAGGCATAGCTAAAAATAAATAAATAAAATTGTACAAGAAATAGGTATAGTATTATGTGTATTATTGGTGGAAAATTAATTATGTAAATATATAATCTAGCATGCTAATGACTGTAATTTTCAGAATAAATGTAAATATTTTTATAACTTAGGTGAAAATAATCAGAATTAGCCACTAGTTTGAGAGATGCTAATTAGCTGTTAGAGCTTTTATAACCTGAGACTATAAAGATGGCAATAACTCTTTAGACCAAAACCATAATAGCATCATGTTCTCTGGTTCACTTTGTATTGTTCTGCTCTCTTCTGCATGTATGAACATTTTAAAGACATATTATACTTGTGCTTTATGGTGCATACTCATAACTGCAATGTTAAGACGGAAATGAGAAAGGAGAATGAGGATTAAGCACAGGCATATGGGCTAAAGTGTGAACGTGGAGGTGTAAAGAGAGGACAGGAAGATAAATATTTTCTCTTATTATACAGAATCTGTATTTTAACTGTGTACGTGTGTGTGTGTGTGTGTGTGTGTGTGTGTGTGTGTGTGTGTGTGCATGTGTGCGTGTGGTGTATTGTACATATCCATGTTTGAGAGTTCACACAAGCCTTTGTATGTTTGAGTGTCTAAACATGCCTGTATGTGCACAAAGGATGGCACAGAGGCCAAAGAAGGGTGTGTGATGGCCTCCTCTATCATTCACAGGCTTATTTCTTGGAGACTATCTCTCCCCACATGTGAGGTTGACTTCTTAGCCTAGGCTGGAAACTAGCAGGCCCCAGTAGTCTTCTGTCTCTGACCACCTCTGTGCTGTCCTTACAAGCACAAGCAGGACCACACCCCACTGGCTATGTGAGTGCTGGGATACAAACCCAGAGTCTCAAGCTTGCACAACAGATGCCTTTATGCTCTGAGCCATCTCTCTATCCCTTTAAATTAATTTTTAAAATATAATTATAAGCTTAGAAGCATAGTGTTTTTGTTGTCCCTGGGGACACATACAGTTGTGTTTAAGAGAGAGGATCATCAACTTTACAAAATAAAGAGAGTGTTTAAGAAAAGCTTGTACTGAAATCCTAGTACAATATATAAATATTTAGTTATCTAAATGTATGTGCTAGTTACTCTATTTAGCATACTAAATTATTCTAAATGAATCCTCTCATCAACTGAAAGTCATTGAGGCACAATCCAACCAGTTTATTTTCCTCATTTTTTTTCCTGCTGCTGTAACATCTTACATATTTTCCCAGCCATTTTAAACATGTTCATATACGACTCTAGACTTAAGATTTTTATAGCATGGCCTGGGCCTGCAGGTCAGAGCAGAAAAGTCCCTGGATTTATTCTTCAGTCCTTTAAAAGGAAAAGGAGAGGATTTATACATGTGTTTTCATTCCTAAACTTTGCTTCTAAAGATGTTGCATTCAACTCAGAGGAGCAGCTTCCAATAAACATGTCTGCAGTTGCCTCAGTGTCTGTGAGACACAGCTATCAGAAACATTAGCTGTGTATGCCAAATAATGACAACTTCATTGCTAATGAAATTTAGAGCTCTGACACTTTGAAGTTTGCTATTTCTATTCAGCAATGTGAAGCTTGACTTGAGGTAACTAAATTTTAATAAAATTTGATAGTTTTGTCTCCAGCATGGCAGAATATTTTACAAACGTCAGGAGCCTTAATGCTGTATCTATATAGAAATTCATAACCATAGACGAGATTGTTCTATGTCATCTCTCCAAGAAAAAGACACTGAAACATTGAATGTGGCAACATTATATACTGCCTGCATCTCATTAAACTTCCTCTTGTGCTTAAGGAAGAGTGACAACTTGTGGAATAGGCACAGATGCTAGCTGCTGAAAATCATCAGAAAACAGTAGGTACCAAAGAAGCCTTGGTTTTCTTCTTTTTAAATTTGCTCAATTAAATAAAGTGGCTATGAGGCAATGATGGATGCATTATTTATTAGAAAGCAGCCCGTTGATAGCCATCATAGTCTTCAAGTTTTACAATTGCAAAGAATCTCCCATTACTGAATTATCTAGTCAAGATACAACAAAATGAATGAAAACATAGGAATGTGATTTAGACATTGATGGGAAAAGACACTGGGAAAACAGTGTCTCTGGATAGGATGGGACAGGTGTGCTCATGACCTCACAGAAGCTCTGGTGCCTGCCCAAGACCTGCAAAAGATCATATCAGTCAATACTCTAGCATGGAGAGGAACAGGTCATAGGAATGCCTACCTTAGCTGAGGAGCTAAAACTGATGGCTCCTGGACGAGGCAGAGTTACATTTTCTATAGAAATGTGGCTCCTAGTTGGTTGACTGTGCTCTAGTGGATTGGCCATATCTATGTGCACACAGGTAAACACTAATGAGATTCAATGGGTAATTAAAAGAAAAGAAAAAAAATAAGAGGTCATGAAGTTGAGAGAATTCTGTAAGAAAGTGCCATTGGCCAGCATCTGACAGGCCAGGGACTGATCTCAAAAATATATAAAGAACTCAAGAAACTAGACATCAAATTACCAAATAATCAAATTTAAAAAATAGAGTACAGATCTAAACAGAGAATTCTCAACAGAAGAACGGGCAAAAGACATTTTAGGAAATGCTCAACATTCTTAGCAATCAGGGAAATGCAAATAAAAATGACTCTGAGATATCATCTTATTCCTGTTAGAATGGCAAAGATTAAAAAAAAAAAACGATAACTGCTTATGCTTGAGAGGATGTGGAGTAAGAGGAACACGCATACATTGCTGGTGGGAGTACAAAGTTTTATAGCCACTTTGGAAATCAGTATGGCAGTTTCTCAGAAAATTTAGAATCAATCTACCTCAAGACCCAACAACACCCCTGTTGGGCATATACCCAAAGAATGCACAATCATAGCACAATGATATTTGCTCAACTATGTTCAAAGAAGCATTTTTCAAAATAGCCAGAACCTGGAAACAACCAAATATCCCTCAACCAAAGAATGCATAAAGAAAATGTAGTATAATTACATAATGGAGTATTATTCAATGGTTAAAAAAATGACATCATAAAACTTTTAGGTAAATGGATGAAAGTAAAAAAAAAAAAAAAAAAAAAAAACAACAACCCATTATCAGTGAGGTAATCCAGACCCAGAAAGACAAACACAGTATGTACTCACTCATAAGTGGATATTAGATACAAACCAAAGGATAAACAGGCTACAGTCTACAACCCCAGAGAAGCTAGGTAACAAGGAGGACCCTCAGAGGGACATGCATGTATCCCCCTAGGAAGGGGAAATAGATAAGACCTCATGAATAAATTAGGAATGAGGGAGAGGGGAGAGGAGAACATGAGAGTAAGGACATAAAGGAAGAGTAAGGAAAAAGATATCTTGATAGAGGGAACCATTATGAGGTTAAGGAGAAACCTCAACCTCGTACTAGGAAAACTCCCAGGAATCCTCAAGGATGACCCCAGGTAAGACTCTAAGCAATAGTGGAGAAGGTGCCTGAACTGGTCTTTGCCTGTAATCAGATTGATGACTACTCTAATTGTCATTGTAGGACCTTCATCCAATGACTGATGGAAAGCAGATGCAGAAATCCACAGGTAAGCACTGGGCTGAACTCCAGGAGTTAAAGAGAGGGAGGAGGAATTATATGAGCAAGGGGGTCAAGATTGTGATTGGAAAACCCACAGAGACAGCTGACCCAAGCTAGTGGGAGCTCAAGGACTCTAGACTGACAGCGGGAAATCTGCATAGGACCAATCTAGGCCCTCTAAATGTGGGTGACAGTTTGTGTGGCTTGGGCAGTTTGTGGGGCCCCTGTGAGTGGGACCAGGATTTATCCCTAGTGAATAACCTAGCTTTGTGAAGCCTATTCCCTATGAAGGGATACCTTGCTCAGCCCTGATACAGTGGTGAGGGTCTTGATCCTTCCTCAACTTGACATGCCAGACTTGGTTGACTCTCCATGGAAGGTCTTACCCTCTCTGAGGAGTTGATGCAGATAAGGCACAGGGAAGGTAGAGGGAAGCAGGAGGGTTGGAGGGAGGGGAAACTGTGGTTGGTATGTAAAATAAAAAAAAAAACTTTTAAATAAAAAATGTATTATTACCAAGAAACATAGAAAATAAACTCTTGTGTTGAACACAGTTATAAACTATGTCAATGTGAGCATCCTACTACTTTGAATTAGAGGGATTATCATGTATATATCTGAAACTATTTATTCTTATTTTAATTTTTAGAATAGCAGTAGGGATGCATGCAGTTCAGTGGCAGAGGACTTTCAGGATAAGTCAAATCTAAAATAATACTAATCTATAGGTATTGAATAAAACAACACAGAGAAGCATGGATACATATGAAGTACTTTCCTGAATATGTCATGTTTTGTAGAGTTTTTTGGAGTTAGTTAATTTTTCATAATTAGGAAATAAAATTTTATTCTTGAAAGCAAAAAAAAAAATGCCATCTAGGACGAGCTGAAAGGAAGATTGGGGGTAAATTTGACCTAACTTCATTGCATATGTGTATATGAAATTCTTAAAACATAAAAGCAAACATATTTTAATGTGTAGAGGGAAGTTTCTCTATGCCCCGCCTGATCCCTTGGTTGGGATGAATCTCTCCCACCCACAGTCCCACAGCTGCTATTAGAATTATTACATAGAGGCTTATATTAATCACAAACTTTATGGCCTATGACTTTAGCTTCTTGCTATCTAGCTCTTCCACCTTAAATTAACCCATTCCCATTAATCTATATATTGCTACATGTTGCATGGCTTTGCCTGTGTGACATTACATGTTGCTGCTAGGACAGCAGCTGGCATCTTCCCACCCTGCCTTTCTTCTCTCCTATCTCCTTTATATTTTCCTGTTGGGCTCCATCATGCCCTGCCATAGGCCAATGCAGCTTTATTTATTATCCAGTAGGAGCCACACATATTCACACCATGCAGAAAGAAATCCCACAGCACTTCCCCTTTTCTGTCTAATCAACAAGGAAAGTTTTAACTTTAACATAATGAAATTATATATAACAAAACAGTTATCAAGCACGAATTACAGTTACAATATCTAGTCATTTGTATTTAGTAAAATTAAAGAAAGTACTTATCATCTATCCTATTTTTGTGAACCTGAAATTTTATGTCTAATTTACCTTTTATCATGACTAAGGGAAATTATAATTATAACTATCTAGTCTTCAACTCCATCAAAGACCTGAGAAGGAAAATAATATTACCTGAGAAAATGGGAAATACAAGGAAGCAACTTCCATAATTCTAGAAATGACAGAGACAGCTGGCTGCCTGGACAGTTATTTCAAAGTTCCTCTGTAATGTTGGGGCATTTATCTTTATCCTACAGGCCTATAGTCTCTGGCATAGCTTTCAATGAAGCAGGAAATTTTAAAGACTGTTCCATCCATTCTAGCAAATTTTGTTAGTCACTTCTCCCCATGTCCTGTAGAATGTCTAGCAGTTTCTTCTGCAAAGCAGGAACCTGACCATCTTGCCTTGCAAAGTTCAGTGGTCAACTTTCTATAGGTCTTGCCTGTCCAGTTTATACAGCAAGCAGTCTTGATAAGGGCACATTTTTGCCCAGTGGCTAACTTTTGTCACAAAAAGCAAACTCCATGATAAGTTTCTTTGATGTCCATCATCCTCTTTGAAGTAATTGGTGCTGTCAGGTGCATTTTGTGGGCGCTGGGAATTGAACCTGGGTCCTCTGGAGATCAGTCAATGTTTTTAACCACTGTGACATCCATCTCTCTCCTCTCAAAATAAATGCATAAATACATAAAAAAATTCTCTGCAGATTTTAAGTCTCTCTCATACCATGTCAGAGAGTATAACCATTGAGAAATCTTAAAACTTCTTTGTTTATACTATGGATAAAATTTTACAAGACATATATGATCTTCCTGGGACATACACAATTTTCCCCATAATGGCAATTAGCATAATAATTCATATCAGATCATTGAAAAACTGGTTTAATAACAACACCAAAAATGAGACATTAATGGGACTGCTACAGACTTTGCAAAGTAGTAATGAGAACTTAAACAAAAGGATTTTTTCTTTGGAATTTGCTAATTTACCATAAGAACTTCAGTACACTAATAATAACTGGACAATCAGATTTAATTCCATTGATAATAAATGCAAACACCTATTGGATAAAACAATAAACCTTCAGGGCAATCTTAATGTCATACAGATAATTTCTAAGGAGGTATGATTATCATTGATAGAATAAATTCTTTGGAAACATATGTTTCTGATGAACAAAAAAACTGTTTGATTTCATGAAGTCAACAGAATCATTTACAGTAAAAGGAGGTACAGACTTTAGGAAAAGCTGTAAATTATTGATTTCAGGCATTGGCTGAGTCTGCTAGAACTGAGAATAAGTGTGCTAACAAACAGAAGGTCAAGGCTAAATAGGTCATAACATTGCCAGTGCCTTACTGGTTAGAGATGACTTTCCAAAGGTAACATGTGGCTCTTATACAATGGCATATCCTGACACCATTTGTGAAAAGCCAAGCAATGATAAACATACTAAAGAATATGTAAATATATATATAGCAGCCTATACATATGAGAGATTTAATGAACATTGAGGAAGCTATAGTTACCTATGGTATATATTCAACATATACGAAACAGATGTTAAATATGTGGTATTCTAGAAACAGGATTGTACATAATGATTGGAATCAGTTAATATCAGCTGTGTTAAAAAAATATTAAGCAGTTTCAATGGAAAAGCTGGTTGAGAGAAAAAGCAAAGGCCCTTGACCAGCAAGTAAAGATTAGAAGTTTTGAGATCTCCCAAGATCAAATTCTTGGTGATGGTTACTTCACTGATATAGATGCACAATCTAACTTTGATGAGCATACATTGTCCATATGCTGTACAGCAGCCCTAAATGCTTGGGAAAAGATTCTACAAACCAACTGAGATATAATATGAAGGTCTTCTAAGGGTCAAAAGAACTGTATACTGACCAAGACTGACGAAGGATATAAACAAGACAATATCAGGCCAAGAATTAAGACAAGTATTAATTCAATCTTTGGATTTTAAAATGCTAATATAGAATGAAAACAGATATTTGTACCTTTAAAGATCAGTTGAACAGCCAAGAAGAATGGCTTGAACACATAAACATTACTGAGTCTCTTAAGTAGTATAATGAGGCTTGGTTAGGAGATGCAATTTCCAAGTTGGAAGGAGGCATCAAAGTACCAAAAGTTTTAACTGTGGTACAACAGGCCAGAAAAGAAGAAATTGTACACAGGGTACTTCTAGAAGCAATGCCTCTTCTAAAAATAACCCAATCAGGAGACCCCAACCTTCTAGGTTATGCGGAATATGTGGCAAAGGCTAATGTTGGACCAATGAATGCAGATCAACAAGAGACATATGAAGCAAACCCTTATGAGGAAACACCTCAGTGGGACTCTTGCAGACCTGACCCCCAAATCAAACATGGTCCAGTCATTTTCAGTCATTGTGGAGGAAATTCCTCCCCAGGACAATTAAACAATCCAGGACCTAATTTAAAGAACAATTCTGCTCTGGATGATAGAACACCTTTGATAGATGGATCAAAAACTCCAAAAAATACTATAAAGCAAATATTTTGCAGACCTCCATAAATGAACATAGACCAAAACTTAGAGGATGAATTAATAATATTAATCTAGAAGGCTTAGTGGACATAGGGGCAGATGTGATTATAATTCCACCAAAATCATGGCATCCGAATTGGCCTCTTCAAGAGGTAGATGTCCAACTTCTAGGGATTGGAACCCTATCTCCAGTGAAGCAAACTACAAGATGGGTTGAATACATGGGGCCATAATGACAGAGAGGAAGTCTGAAGTCATATGTGACTAATATAGCAGTGATTCTTTGGAGCCAAGAACTGTTACAGCAATGGAACCCAGATTAAAATTCTTCCAATGTGAGAAGCAGAACATAGACCAATTCATGTATCTTGGAATAATAGCATAAGACACTACAAAAAAAAAAAAAAAAAACCAGCCATCAACCGTTTAGTTTGTACATAAACGTAGCACAACCACCGTTGAACTCTCAGACACCAACAGCTCTACCTTTAAAATGGCTAACTGATAAACCTGTCTGAATTAGACAATGGCCTGTGACATAAGAGAAACTACAAACCTTAGAACAGCTGGTGCAGGAGCAGTTAATTGCTCAACATATTGAAGAATCTACCAGCCCTTGGAATTCTCCTTTATTTGTTATTTAAAAATTTTCCAGTAAATGGAGAATGCTGTCATTCTGAGAGTCAGTAACAAAGTAATTCAGCCTATGGGCTCCCCACAGAATAGGATCCCCTTGACCTCTCTATTAACCCCATCTTGTCTATTATAGTTATTAACATAAAAGACTACTTTTTTTTTTACCATACCTCTGCAAGAAAAGTATAGAGAAAAATCTGCCTTCACAGTGCCTACCTATAATAATTCCCAGATAGTCAAGAGATATCAATGGAAGGTCCAGCCACAAGGAATGTTAAATACTCACCCTGGGCCAATATTTCATGCAAAATCCATTGGAAATAATTTATGCACAATTTTCACAATCTACAAATTGCTATTATATGATCTGAAGTTAGATACTTTAGAAAGCATGTTTGAAGAAGTAAAGAAAGTTTTACCTTGCTGTAGATTACAAATTGCTCCTGAAAAAATAAAAGAGACTCTACTAATTACTTAGGATATAAGATAGATCTAAAAAATGTAGACCCCAAAAATGAACAACTGAGGAGAGATCAATTGTAGACTGATATTGATTTTTAAAAATTGTTAGGAAGCATTTCCAACTTACAGACTATCTTTGGAATGCTTAAAGATGGACTAGTAAATTTGGCCAATACCTTAGAACAGGACAAGGACTTAAATAGTCGAAGAATTTATCAGCTGAAGCTGAGAAGGATTTGGCTCTAGTAGGAAAGAAAATATGAGAGGAATATGTGAATTGTGTGAATCCAGAACTTAACTACATTCTGGTCATATTACTTTCCATACACTCCCCTACAGGGATTTTGATGCAGATGGAAGATATTATAATGGAATGAATATTTCTATCAGGTAAACCAAGTACAAAATTAAAGCCATACGTGGAAAAAGATCTCTGATTTGATTCTAAAAGAAAAATTAAGACTTGGTCAATTGAGAGGAATGGACCCAGCACAATTTGTAGTACCTTTAACTAATGAGAAAATTTCCTCTTGTGGGAAGATATTGAATACTGAAAAAGAGCCTGAAGTAATTTTTTTGGGAGAGATTAACAACTGTTATCCCAAAAGCAAGAGAATAGAATTCATAAAAAGAACTAAATGGGTCCTTCCTCACATTTATGGCAGAAACCAATCTCTGGAGTCCCTATATTCTATACTGATGCAAATGAATCAGTAAAGGCAGAATATATATCAGGAAATTTAAGCAAAGTGGTTCAAAGCCCTTACAATTCTGTTCAAAAGTCAGAACTGTATGCCATTCTTATGATACTTATGGACTTCACAGAACTTCTAAATATAGTTACTGACTCTCAATATACAGAGGGAATTGTTTAATATATTGAAACTGCTGAATTTATTCCTAATAATACAGAATTAACTTTACTATTTATACAATTATAGAAAATCAGAAATAGAGAATATCATATATATGTGTGTGTGTGTGTGTGTGTATCATGATATATATTACTCGCAGATCGCATATGGGTCTTCAAGGTCCTCTAGAACAAGGTAATGATGAGACTGATCAGTTAATAATTGGTAATTTTCTGGAAGCCTCAGAATTTCATAAGAAGCACCATGTAAATAGCAAAGATTTGAAAAGGGACATTTCCTTCAATTGGCAACAAGCCAAGGAAATCATGAAAAACAATGTCCTACTTGTTCCTTCTATACCAAACTACATTATCTGCAGGAAATAATCCTAAAGTTATACAAAGAAACAGAATTCGGCAGATGGATGGTTCATTTCACAGAATTTGGAAGATTAAAATATGTACACTATACATTGACACGTGTTGAGGATTTCAATGGGCAACGCCTATGAGTTCTGAAAAGGCTGAATCTGTAATTACATACCTACTAGAAGTTATGGCCATCACAGGAATAACTATACAAATTAAGACTAACAATGCTCCAGTATACGTCTCAAGTAAAATGAAATAGTTTTTTGCTTATTACAATATAAAGCATATTACAGGTATACCACACAATCCCGCAGGCCAAGCAGTCATAGAAAGATCTAATCAAACTTTAAAGGACATGCTAAATAAATAGAAAGAGGTAACAATGATCCTAGAAACAGATTACATAGTCCTTTATTAACCTTGAATTTTCCTAATGCTGATGAGAAAGGGACAACAGCTGTGGAGAGACACTGGACAACAGAAAAAACTTCTGAGCTAAACCAACCTGTTTACTTCAAAGATGTGTTGACCTCAGAATGGAAAGCAGGATATATTCTACATTGGGGAAGGGGTTTTGCTGTTGTTTCTGCAGGAGAAGAAAAGCTATGGATACTAACAAAATTAATAAAAATTTGATTTGAATAGGAGAAACCAAATGATGAGAATAACTCATCCACTGATGTGACAATTCTACATGTTATAAGGAAAACTCTATACCTCTCTTGGGCATATTCCCAATGAATGCTCAATCATACCACAAGGCCACATGCTCAGCTATGTTCATAGCAGCATTTTTTGTAGTAGCCAGAACCTGGAAACAACCTTGATGGCCTTCAACTGAAGAATGGATAAAGAAAATGTGGTACATATACACAAGGGAGTGCTACTCAGCAAAGAAAAAAATGACATCATGAGGTTTGCAGGGATGGATCTAGAAAAAATCATCCTGAGTGAGGTAACCCAGACTCAGGAAGACAAACATGGTATGTACTCACTCATAGATGGATACTAGATGTAAAATAAAGGATGACTAGACTGCTACTCACAACTCAAGGGAGGCTATCTAGAAAAGAGGACCCTAAAAAAGACACTGGGAACGCCCAATGACAGAGAAATGGATGAGATTTACATGAGCAAACTGGACTAGGGGGGTGGTAATGAAGGGCAAGTGTCGGGGAAAGAGAGCTTAGAGGAGTGGGAGATCCCAGCCAAATCAAGAACAGAGAGGGAGAACAAGGAAAAAGAGACCATGGTGAATGAAGACCCCATGGAAATAGGAAGAAGCAAAGTGCTAGAGTGGTCCTCAGAAATCCACAAAGATACCTCCACAACAAACTACTGGCAATGGTCAAGAGAATTCCTGAATTGACCTTCCCTGGTGATCTGATGGCCAAACACCCTAACTGTCATGGTTGAACTCTCATCCAATGACTGATGGAAGCAGATGCAGAGATCCATGGCCAGGCCCCAGGTGGAGCTCTGGGAGTCCAATCAATGAGCAAGAGGAGGGATTGTGTGAGCGAGAATTGTTGAGACCATGATTGGAAAAAGCACAGGGACAAATAGCCAAACTAGTGGAAACACATGAACTGTGAACCAATAGCTGAGGAGCCCCCAACTGGATCAGGCCCTCTGGATAAGTGAGACAGTAAATTAGCTTGAACTGTTTGGGAGGTCCCCAGGCAGTGGGACTAGGACCTGTCCTTAGTGCATGAGCTAGCTTTTTGGAGCCTGGGGCCTATGCAGGGACACTTTGCTCAGCCTGGGTGAAGGGAGGAGGAGACTAGACCTGCCTTGACTGAATCTACCAGGCTGAGCTGAATCCCTAGGGGAGTCCTTGCCCTGGAGGAGATGGGAATGGGGGGTGGATTGGGGATAGGGCGGGGGGAGCGGGGCAGGAGGAGGGAGGACAGGGGAATCCATGGCTGATATGTAAAATTAATTTAAATTATAAAAACAAAAACAAAACAAAAAAAGTAACACTCAACAAACAAGGGTAGGAGTAGCGTTCTGTATTTTGTCTTTATAGGATATTAAGAATAACCATCTTCAAGAAATCAAAAGGCCTTGGATACCCAGTTGTCTACAGCAGAAGGGAAGAACCTATTGGTATCAATATACACAGGGTAATAACTCACTGCCTAATATCAGTATCTCTTTGACTCTAGAAAACTCTAGAAAAAAACATCATCCTAAAATCCAAACTTTCCATTTTGATATTAATATGTTCAAGTCTTCCATGGTGAAAAAATAAGTCTTTCCAATAGCAATCGCTGAAGTTTCCAGAAGGAAGATAGGGACCCACAATAACAACACTACTCAGTCCATAATGATGCCATTGAACCAAAAAATGCCACTCAGTGATCAGCTTTGGACTGCAAACTCTTCAGAACAGTTCCAATATGAGATGGTCCATCATACTACACTACTACCCAGAATCTTAGATAAATTTATTCACTACTCTGAGACTGGCTGCAAACCCTATACCTAGTCCTATTGAGACATAACCATTTAGCTTTCTTCCAGGATTCCACAGAGATTCTGCCACCCCCTAAATAGCAGGAAGAGATTCTAGGAATACAATGCCCCCTCTCCCAAAAGTGTCATTTTTCTCAGAGTTATGGATAAGTTGTTATAGGGTTGGGGGTGGAAAAATAAAATTTAGACTCAAGATTCTCTTTTAGAAAAGTAAAAAGAGGAATAGATAGGTATAGGATATTAAAGTAGAGTATTGTATCTACTAACTTGGCAAACTATCAGCCTTAGATAAATTGTACTGATAAGGATTCTTGCATAGTGATACAAATGTACACTATTTTCATATTCCTGTTTAAGATAATTTGTATATTGATTCAAATTCAAAACTATAATTGTCATATTGTACACATGTTCCTACTTTTATTTTAAATATTTTGTATATTGATAAAAATGTAAAATCATATTCACCATACTATATGTATAGTCTACCTCTGTTTAGGATATTTTATATATTGATACATAATAAGGATATTTTTGTCATCTTGCATGATACATTTATAACTCTGTTTAAGATATTTTGTGTATTGTTACAAGTTTGAGGTCATTGTCCTTATACTGTACATCTGTTTATAGATTTCTTACCCTGTTAATGTGAATCTTAGTCCTTGGGTTATTTAGGTAGATAAGACTTACAGATTAATAGTCAACCATGATTGTCATATGTATAGTCATGTTAGTTAGGTTTTCCAGATTTCTAGAAACTTATGTCAGATGGATAGGTAATCTTCAAACACTTCATAGACCTAGAAAATATGGCATTTAAATGATTTGATAACTTAGACTTCTGTTGATGTGAGACACAATTGTTTCTGGCAGCACCAATCTACTCCCAAGAGAATCTAAGACACTTCGTTTGGAAGTTTGTCTTCTTCATGGCATAAAATGACCTTCTGGGCAAAGAACTGCCCTTGCCTCAACTGCTGACAGTATGAATGCTCTCCTTCCCTGACAAGCAGGACACAAGGAAAAGCAACTACTGAACCTTGCCAACACAGGAGAAGATAGTCTTTCAAAATTCCTGTTTCTGATAATGGTCTGTCAGATATTGTAGGCCTATAGTCAAAATGAATGCTCCAATGGTGCTGAGAATCTTTAGTTACTGTCCAGGCTACCAGCTGTCTCTGTCTATTCTCAAAATTTTTCAGAAATTGCTTGTTTGCACTTCCTGTTTCCTCAAATAATATTATTTTCCTTCTCAGGGCTTTGATTGGTGTTGAAGATTAGGTAGTTACAGTTATAATCCTCTCATATATCTTAGCTAAGAACATTTCATATAATAAAGTTAGATTCTTTAGGATAGAACAGCTATTGGAACAATCTCTGTAACATGGCGCTTACCCATGTTTGGAAATTTCTGGATTTTAGTATGTGTCTTTTGTTTGATGTTGTTCTTGTTGGTTATATTTCTATTTTTATTTATGTTATTACCTTTCCCCTCTCCTGGACAATGCTTCATAATCGTTCCTGTTGTATATAGTTTTGTATTAGGTTAAAACTTTCTTATTTAGACAACAGAGGGGGATGTAGTGGAGAGCTGTTCTATCTGTGACCTTGTAACACTGCCCCTATAACTGTCCTACCTAGTTATGACCTTGAAGTACCTGCCCCTGGGGCGTGACTCGGGGATATCCTTAAGACCTGAGACTAATGTAGGCTGCTCTTTTCTCTCACTTGTGGGCTGGATGGTGTGGACTGTCTCAGCTGCAGAAGAGAGTTGGACTGTACCTCAGATTTCCAGGACCCTACAATAAATCTCCTGTGCTGCAGTGAGTTTTCTTTCCTAATAAATTCCTTTACCCTTTAAACAGACTCCATGGATTTCTTGCATTGTCAATGTAATACTTTCTTACTGGACCCAAGAGTGTTTAGAAAGCTATTTATTAATTATTTGAGTATTTTATACAATGTAAATTGATTATGTTAACACAATCAGCCCCACACCAACTCTTCCATATCCTCCCTTCCTTTCACTGCTCGTCCAAATTTGTGTCTCATTTTTAAATCATTAAGATTACTTTGTGCTACACAAATATTCTAGGACAACTGATCTTCCACTGGTATGGGATTTACTTATCAGGGTAAGTTTCTACCACTTTGGCAGAAAACCAATCTCCTTCTTCCAACTAAAAACAATTGCCAACAGCCCTGGTTTAGGGATGGGTATTCATACCCACCTCCTCCTTGAATGCTTGAATGTTGTCAGACATGAGCTTGCTCTGGTCTTGTGTGAATTCATTTGCTCATCTGGCTGCTATGCCCACTCCTGTGGCACTAGTTTTTGAAGCCATCTACTGTCTCTAGCTTTTACAATCTTTTTGTCCCTTTTTCTGCAATGATCTCTGAACTTTGGGTAGAGCTTTTAGGATAGTTGTATATGTGCTTCATTTATGGGTGAACATTCTCAATCTATTTTTAGTATGCTAGGCCAATTGTAGGTCTCTGTGATAACCACCATCTCTGTATGTATGTACAAATAATAAATTATATATGTATATAAAAATGATTAAAATCAATAAATTTTAATTTCACAATGATATTTTTAAACACAATTATTTCATTGTTTAACTTATTTCTATTGCTTTTATTGGCTGTTGTAAGCTATCTGGGAAACTAATATATTATGGTTATACTTTCATATGCAAGTACATTGAACTACTTAGTACAGGGTGCTAACATTCATTGATAAAACAAGTATCTCAGAAAAGGGGCATTCATATAATTTCCAGTACTAATTGTGTGCTAATTGTATATTCAGTTTTATTTTTCTTTCATTTAACCTTAAATTCATCAGAGAAGTGCAAATGTAATGAAGCTAAATATAAATGAAGATATGTAGTGTTATTCTGCCACATGATTCTTGGAGCTTCTTGATTACCAAATGTTTAATTTCAAGAACTCTTCACACATTTATTACTCAAAAGCCAATATTTTGGATTTCCAAACAATTCTAGACCATTAAGTTGCTATCAGACGTGACCATTCTCCTCAGTGTAAGGGTAGGTGACTACCACATTTCAATGACTTCTGATGGTTATTATTAAAAAAATGTGACCATGAACCACAGGATGAATTTGCACAAGGCAGAGAATTCTACATACTCTCTGTACTGTGAAAAGCTGGCAAAGTGAAGAATGCCTCAGGCCAGCGTGCCATACTAAGCTGACTTAACAGTTTAAAGTTAAGAACACCAAAATAATTACACTAAACATAATATAGCTTTTTAAAAACACATCTTAAATTTGAGCTGTAGAATCATCAATCACAGAAGTCAAAAGCCCCTTGAAGACATCCAAAATTCATCTTCCCTACCTGTCACCTCACTCTAAATTCCAAATGATTAATCATTTGCCTAGAGGATTCTATTACTCCTAGAAGGATCAGTGGGCTGGGTGATATCTTTCTCTGGAGACATCCAAATTTCCCCCAACATTTCCAAATACCCATTATTAAGAGTATCTCATTAACTCCCCTCCATGTCTGTTCACTGCTTATCGATAACCCATATTGACTGTGCCACATCATTGTGTCAGGTACCACTCATGGATTTTCAGTAACAACACAATCATTGCTTTGAAAGACGTGATTCAATTACAGAGGAAATGTGTGCATACAAGTGAGAACAGCAAACACGATAATGTACTGTTATGGAGGAGACTATGGTGAACTGACAGTAATTAGTGATGCTTCAGGTTGGGTAAAGGAGGACATTTCACACAGAGAAAACACACCCAGAATGTACAGAACTCAAATTGTGTGCTTCTGTTACCGTAACTAGATGGCGACTATGGTACAAGCTATAATTATATATATATATATATATATATATATATATATATATATATATATATATGTATATATATATAATATATATAGTGTAAATATTGGCCTGCCTCTTCCCCTTGCCTGAGTGCAGTAAACTAAAAGCAAGTTGCTTGTATTCATTCATGTAAGTTCTATGCATGTTATGCTTTCTTCCAAGTGTATGTGATGTGCTGCCTTTCTACATCATCTAACATCAAAGTGTTTGAAGTTTTAGGCCAATAAATAAACTTTCATGATATTTTCCTCCCTTAAGAAAGAACAATGTTTGATTCAAAAGTAATTTCTCCTACATTAATCATATGCCAAGTTTTTTTCATGCAGAACTCATGAAAAATTTGGGTGATTCAGGACAAAGTTTAATGTTTTTAATTAATATCATGAAAATTGCTAGGGAATATAAAAAAGTATCCACCTAAAAAGTTACTACAAGCATACGTTTTTACTTTTAATTAAACTAAATTATGTAGCTTAAAGATTTTTTCTGTTACTTAATTTATTTTAATTTTCTTGAGATTAGTTTGAACTAATATAAGAGAGTATGAGATATAGAGATAGATAGATAGATAGAGTTATAATTAACAAATATTGTCTGATTTGTGAATGGGAGAGACAGAGATAGACAGACACAGACACAGTCACACACACACACACAGAGAGAGAGAGAGAGAAAGAGAGAGAAAGAGAGAGAAAGAGAGAGAGAGAGAGAGAGAGAGAGAGAGAGAGAGAGAGAGAGAAGAGAGAGAGAGAGAGAGAGAAGAGTTAGCAAATATCCTAAAGGCATTTCCACTTTTCATAAATCTGTTGTAACTAATTTTAATAGTGAAACTGCAGAGAGTGGTAGTATTTTTCTTCAACAGGCCAAACACATGTTTGAATGATAGAGAGCAGGCTCAGGATCCTTCATAGCTACTATTATTTTAAGAAATACAATTTTACTAAGACATGATGGTAGGGTAAAAAGTAGCAATGGCATAAACTGACATAATTTCAGATAGCATTAAATGAAAATTTTCTATATTATAAAAATAAAAGACCGTCCACCTATAAAATAATAAAGTTGTACAAAGATAAATTTTCTCCCTTCTAGAATTCCCTGGTTTCTATTTTGCTTCTTAACTTCTTATTTAGCATCTTGCTTTCTCAATCTTTAGTAATGACCTTTGAGTACAGTTCACAAGCAGGAAGATAATTTTAGTTATGTCAATGACCATCTCTTTTCTGAATTATCATTGATTGATGATATATGATAATCACCTTGAAGAAAATTTCCAAAGGAACTGAACTATATATTGTCATTTTAATAGCCCTCTCTTCTTCCTCTTTTGAGAACAATTATAAGGAACATACCTTACTCTATCCACATGGATTAGCTGTACACTATGTTGGATAAGAAAAAAAACACGAGTTCTTAAAAACTACAGATGTTGTATAGAAACAACTTAGAATGCTGAATTGCAATTCCTTCATCTCTGGAAAAAGTACTGGAGATATATGTATAATATGGAATAATGAAATAATTTGGACTTGAGTAGGACAGGACTAATCAACTTGAATTTCTACCTGATTTAGCAAAGAGGAACCTGGAGTCTTTTCCTGTCATTGTAAATATTTGATTTACCTTCCACTTAGTAATATAAGCTGTTACCTCAGTGTACAATATTGATTGTGTACTATAACTATAAACTGGCAAAGGACACATTGTCTTGTCATGATCCTTTACATAAAATTCAGTGTGGGTAGAGAAATCAAGTCACTTCATGCTTTAGAAGCATCCTGCCAGCTGAATAGTTTTCACAGAAATAGAAGTTCCTATCCAGATAGTTGGTAGAGAGAAGCCATCAACAGTTCTGCCCACCTGTGAATCCTGTGAATTATAATAAGGACCAGCCTAGTAACATATGTCTATGGTTCCAACAGTGACATGAATATTATGTGAGTACCTTCAACTTCCTGACTTGCTCAAAGGCCTGAGTAAATTGATGCCTGGTATAGTAAATTTGGCCAAGCAACATAGCTGAAGAACTCACAGGCCCTAGAGGAGAACTTACTTCAGTTATTTGCTAAATGTACACAGTATCATCCTGCCTTCTAAATCCATACCTTTATACCACAGATTACTGAGTCATTCAGGTATCAACAGAGAAGCTTTTTTGTACATTAGATGGTGGTTATTACACAGAATGACAACAGGTCAAAGTCCAGAGAGTAATCATCTGTAGAGTGCTTTGCCATAATTGGGACATCTATACCACAAACATTCACCCTAAAGCTCAGGTAACATTTCTGTGATAGGCAACAGAAAGAGCCAGAGATTACAGAGGACATGAACAAAAGAGTGTGGTCTGTACATGACAGAAGCACTACACTCAAGAACTCACATGATCTTCAAGATGGCATCAGTGAAGACGGACATAAAGAAGAACTGATACCCAGGAGGCTGCATTGCTGATCAGTAGTAAACTTGCTCATTGTATTTCCGAATGGACAGTGTGAAATCTCTAACAATCCACATTTCCAGGAATGCAGGGAAGACTGGCATGAAGTGCTTCAGGATCAACAGTGTCAATACTTTGTAAACTGACAAAAGGATTGCAAGGTATGAGGGAAGTTTGCTTAAGACAAAATGATCTTGGTGAAGAGTGAGCTTTGTATATTTTAACATATTTTCACCCATCTTATTGCAAATCCACTGTAGAACAAAACAAACTAACAGCTTCTGGAATGTCAGAGAAAGTTTGGAGCTCTTCAAAAACTTTGTCTACTTAAATCATTGAGGGGCTGACCAATGTCTGCCCTCCCATTGATTATAGTTGTTGAAAATACAGAATGTTAGTAGGTATATTTGTTGATATTTAAAAGAAATAAATATCAATTATAAAACACAAAATAATTAACATAAAATTTCACTAGAATGTTAAATTTGTTACAAAGACAATGAATCCATTGACTTTGGAAGAAGGCAGAGCAAATGTTGATCTCCTGATTTGTGTTGGAAGATCTTGCTTAGGTGACTGAAAGGGGAAACAAATTGAAATATGAATTGTATCTGTCTTTGGAGAGAGGGCTCAACCACTCTGCAAATGATTTCATCCCACAGGTAGAGGAATGCAGATATACACACACAGACACACATATGCACATGCACACACACTCACAACATACACAGATCAATTAATGTAAGTTCACTGAGATGGCATGTATGCAATATAAAAATGAAGGCCGGGCAGTGGTGGCGTACGCCTTTAATCCCAGCACTCGGGAGGCAGAGCCAGGCGGATCTCTGTGAGTTCGAGGCCAGCCTGGGCTACCAAGTGAGTCCCAGGAAAGGCACAAAGCTACACAGAGAAACCCTGCCTCGAAAAACAAAAAAAACAAAACAAACAAACAAAAAAAAGCAATATAAAAATGAATAAAATTAAGCTTCAGAAAATGCAATTAAGAAAATAATTCCATTCATAATGGCATGCAAAAGACAAAAATGTTGAATAAAATACTTTCTTCCTTGTACCCTACCTTTCTCTCTCTTTAACACACACACACACACACACACACACACACACACACACACACACACACACATACACTCATACCCACATCCAATGAGCAATTTACACCCTGAAAGCAGCAAACACTGTTGAATGAAGTGAAAGGTTTGAATAGATGGGATAGTATCCCATTCTATAAATTGGAAGAAAAGATGAGCATATTCCTTTAATTCACCTTTAGATTCAGCACAACTGTAGCTGTTCTGTGTACATAATTCACAATGTATTCCTAAAGTGATATGGGAATTCAACTGAAAAATACAATAATCTTGAAGAAATTTTCACTTTCCAAAATTTAAAACTTACTACAAAGTCGCAGTAACTAAAGCAACACATTATGGCATGTGAATTAGTTTATAAGTTTGTGTTATAGAAATGAAAGCACGTAAGTGAAATGTTTATGCCTATTTTAGTTTCAACAAAATTACCAGATAAATTTTTAATTATATTGAAAAAATCAATATTCCCACAAAATATAAATGACTCAGAATCTACCACATTCACAAATTCAAATTCAATGGAAAACTGATTATGTATTAAAATTGTAGAACATATATAAGTAAGAAGGGAAGGCATAGGACTAAATCTTTCAGATACTAAATTAAGCAGTAGTTTTCTCACATCAGACTTTGAAAGCATAAATACATTAAGCAGTAAAAAGATGAGTATTAGATAGAATAAAAAGTGCTTTCATGCCTCAAATTATATAAAACAAGGAAAAACAACAATGTGATGGAAAATAGTAAGAAATCATAGAAATGATAAAAAAAATGTGTGTGACTATAATAATGTATATAGTATGTATTGTGTATAATATATATATATATATATATAAGCAAGCAATTATTTTAGATAAATAATATCACTTCAAATGGGCAAATATTGGAAAGATTGTTCCCTTGAGAAATCTACAAGTTGGCAAAGCTCCCATAATGATTCTCAGCTTCATTAGTGTTCAAAGAAATGCAAATCAAATCAAAGAAATACATCACTTTGCATCCACTAGGATTGTTCTAATCCAAAAGACTAAGAGGAGGCTGCTATACAAAATATAGAAGGTGCTCAAAAAATTCATTAGAAGAAAACTAATTCTAAATCATCACAGACTACCTATCTACTTACCTTGTCTCTGGTATTGCCTTCAAAGTTGACTTTTTACATTGTGACCTCTGAGATTTTCTAACAACTTTGAACCCCTAAAATACTTAGTTGAAATTTTGTTAGGCATTGCATTTGTGTTACAAATTAATTAGATTATAACTGGCTTCCAATTTTTAAGTTATCCATTTGTGGACACTGAGTAGCTCACCATTTTTTATATTTCACATCATTTAAATAGTGACATTTCTCTTCTACTTTATTTACTAGGTAAATTTCTAGTCACTAAATTTATAAATGCCATGAATGGCATCTTTTTTTCTGTTGTATTTCTAATCAGGCTTCTAAATACAAGGAACAATCCTATCATTTTTGTAAGTTGATGTTTTTCAAAGTGGGGCCAAAGATATAAGCATATGAGAATAAATAATCAGAACTACAAATAATTCCATGAATCCACACTCACTATGATCTCATTGTGGGATGAATGACTATTTACAAACAAACAATAAACAACAACAAACACACACACACACACACACACACACACACACACACACACACACACACCTTGCAGGCAGGGCAGGTTATAGGTGGAAGATTTTGTGGCTTGGTTTGTGGTCAGGTTTCTCTTTCCATAGGCTGAAGAGTAACTTTTTCACCCAAAGAAACTAGGATGTAGGGGTGAATATCCAAGCTTGCACCAGCATGATCTCTCCACATTCAATGAGCTATGTGGAAGTTGTCCTCATAGAGCCCCACTGGCAGCTTTCAGAGAGCAACCTTCTTTCTGAACATCAGCCTGGGTTGGTGTCCACCAGACCTTCTTGGCCAACAAAGTAACCAAATGTAACCAAGTGCCACTACCACCGGTGAAGAAATTGTGGGAGAGATCAACCAATGTTTGGTTTAACTTGAGACCCACATCATGAGAGGGAGCCCATGTGCTACACTCCCTGGATAGCCAGAAACCAGACTGGATAGCCCAGAGACCTAGGGTAAAACCAAGTATGTATGTATATACATACATGCATATATTTGAAATTATTCATATATCTATATATATTTGAAATTATTCCTAATGATTTGCTGCTGTATTCATGACCTGTGTCTTGTTTAGTTGTAATCAGAGAGGCTTCTTCCAAAAGCAAATGGGACTGTGTGCAGAGACTCATAGCCAGACATCGTCCAAAGAGAGTCTAAATTTGTGGTCTCCTTTGGGTCCCTCCCCTTGGAGATTGGGAAACCCCATGGAAGAGGGGGAGGAAAGACTGTAGGAGTCAGAGAAGGAGAACATGGCCCACAGAATCAACTAAGCATAGTTCATATATGCTCACAGAGACTGAAATGGCAAGTACAGGGCCTGCATGGATCTGTAACACATCCTCTGCATATGTATTATGACTGTTAGGTTGGTGTTTCTGTGAGACCCCTACCACTGGGAGCAGGTATATCTCTGACCATTTTACCCACTCTTGAGACTCTTCCCCATGTTGGGTTGCCTTGTCCAGCCTTGATAGGAGGGCTTTTGCTTTGTCTTATTGTATCTTATTTTCTTGTCTTTGGCTGTTGTTTCTTGGAGGCCTGACTTTTCTGAAGAAGAAACTAAGAAGGAATGGATTGGGGGGGGAGAAAGTAGGTGGGGTATAGGAAGAGTAGAGGAAGGAGAAACTATGGTTGGATTGTTTTGTATGGAGAAGGATCTATTTTCAATTAAGACAATCACTCTAGATAATGCTTGTAGGTAAGGATGCAGGGAACAAAGATGTCTACAATACCTCTAGTGGGTATGTAAATTAAAACAAAAACCTATCAAGGAAATCCCTATGGAGTTTTCTGAAAAATTCAAGGCAGCACAGCCAGAGGATCCAGCATTCTAACAACTGTGTCTCAGTTCACACGAAAGGAACTCCATGTGTTGACTAGATTGTCTGTGCTCCACATTCACTGCAGTAGCCAAGCAAAGAATGGAGTATTGCCATTTGTGATAATGTGAATTAAACTGTATATGAGTATTTTAGGTAAATTAATCCAGACACAGAAAGAAAAACAGCACATGATCTTTGTCATATACAGCATTGAAAACACTGATTTTTGTAGAAGCTGAAATAAAATGGTAGCCATCAAAGGCCACAGGAAGTACAATGGGAAACTGCTAATGAGTATTAATATATAGCTAAATGGGGGCAAGAATTTACTAAATCGCAAGGATTTATTAAGCCACAATTTATTGGAAACAAAAAATTCTAGGATATTTATGATGATATTTTATTTGTGCTGAAATGTGATTTTATTTGTATGTTAATAAATAAAGTTGCCTGGAGATCAGAGGTAAAAGCAAGCCATTAAGCAGAAGTCCTGCAGTGGCAACACACGCCCTTAATCCAATCACATGGCAAGCAGAGTCTCTGTGTGGTCAAGGACATAGCCAAGCATGATAACCTAAATCTTTAATCCCAGTACCAACCACAGAGACCAGAAGGTCTGTATAGACAGGCAGAGAAGAGGAAATCATGTGGCTGGACTTAGAGCCAATGAGAAGGCAGAACAGGAAAGCAATAAAAAGACAAGTCACACAGGGAGAAGCTCTCTCTCAGGGGAAGCGATGGCAGCGAGTGGTAAGCTAAAGATAGTCTTGGCTCTTTGCAAGTGCTCTGATCTCTTGGGCTTCTAACTCTGTATTTGGCTCTGTGTTTCTTATTTAATAAGACAATTAGAAATTTCATCTACAGATAGTGAAGTGCACAGGACTGATTGCTGACAATAATGTACTATACATTTTGAAAAGATACAAAAAATGATTTCGGTTTCTTGATAAAGAAACCTAGACAGCTCCGAGGGCTAGTAAATTTATGAATTTTGAAAGAGAATAGAAAACCACCATTATACTAAACCAGCACAGACAATCATTATTTATACTCCAGATATTCATCCTTATGCCCAAAGATAAGTCTAATTCTCACCCCTCAATTTGCAATAGAAGGAGATCATTGTAGAAAACCATCTCTAATACAAATGCATAGTTGTGGAGCTCAGTCCCAACAGATAGATATAAAACAATTCCTGCACCTTCCACTCAGGGAACATTGTGGAAGAGGGAGAGGAGAGAAACTGTAAGAGCCACATGATCAGGAAGTTTGCTGTGAGATTGTATCTCCAAGTAATGTCAGATGATACACACATAAAGACTTTCAAATATGACTGCATCACTAAACAAGAACAATGACAATACACGTGCTGAAATGGACAGAGGAAAGTCTAAGGGGACTCAACCCTACACCAACAACTACAAGTAATTAAGAAATATAGTAAGCAAGATAAACAGTCTTCCCCAGGGAAGAGCATACCCATTTGTTATCCAGGAACAAATGATCATCTCTGAAAACATACATGCAAGTAACATTATACAGACTGAGTAGTTTTTATTTATGCATTTAGGAATATATGTGTACACACACACAAACACAAAAACAGTTAATGAAAGAAGACTCAATGAGTTTGAAAGAGCACAAGAAGGAGACATAAATGGGTGGTTTTGGAGGGAAGAAAGAGAAGTGGGAAATGACATAATTATATTACGATCTCAAAAAATAAAAGAAAAAAACAAAAGACAAAATTAAAAGTTTGAAGAGATAAATATGTCTAACCTGATTAAAATGTTTTGAGACACAGATGAATTTTTAAACATTTTAATGATGCTCCACTAATACACACCACTTTTAATCTCTTACATATTAGTTAAAATAAATTCATGGAAAAGGGTAAAAATATGATGTGGCCGATAAAATGAAGGACTAGATAGGATGTGTCCTGGACTAGCAGTTTGTTCTCCAGTGACAGGTTCCTGAAAGAAAGGACTAGGATATCAAAAGATTAGGAAATAGAAAAGTTTGGTGTCAGGAGTTCTTGTACAACTATGTCAGATGCAAGCTTGTTAAGAAGAACAGCATCTTACCTACCATTTCCAGGGAAGAAATGGAAGAGTCAGTGGAAAGCTGTCATACATGGAACAAAATTATCAGGAAGCTAATTAACCAATGGTGGTGTACAAGGGGAACACAGGATATCTTACCAGTACCATAGTCAAACACATGGTGGCCTTGGGGTTGACAACTCCAGTCTCTTCATTGAAAAAGGAAAAGTTCCCCGGAACCCAAAGTGTAAGTCCTTCAAGGCTCTTGTCCTAGAGCCCAGACCAGCCTTGCCAAGTGCCTTTTGTCCTTTTATCAAGACCTCTGAGAAATCCTTAGGTAGGTCTGGTTCTCAACAAGATGTCACATAACTCTAATACTCATCTATTGATCCTATAAATGTAAAAATAGTTTAGCCTGCTTGAAAAATACCTAGCAACTTTTAAATGCAAAATGCAGTGTTGCCATATGAAAGCACAATTCTCCTAGGTATGCACACCTGAGGATTGTAATCACACATGCATGCAAATATTTTAATGAACATTCACAGCAGCATTATAAATTATGCCTACCAAATGGAAACTACACAAATGTTCACCCAATGATGAATGTATAAACCTAGAAGTGGATACCCACACAAAGTGGAAAAGAAGAGGCACTGAAGATTCTTGCCCCAGTGTAGAGAGATGTTGAAAAGATTATTACAAGCAGAGAAAGTTTCTAATTATAGTACACATCATGGGATTAAACTATACTACACATCATGGGATTTCATTTATATTACCTGTCCAAGACAGTAAAAGCATGAAGACAAAGTACATGAAGGGTAGCACTAAGATTGCTGATGGGTAGATAATGAAAGTATTCTAAAATTATGTAGTAGTGATGATTACACAGCTCCCTAAATACACTTTTACAAAGTGCATCATACACTTGATAGGAGTTAATTTATCATATAAAAACAGTGTCTCATAAAGATTCTTTTATGCAAAAAACAATTTTCTGACTTATCTTTCCTCCATCCACTGGACAGTGAATCTTGGGAGACATTTTGTAGGAAAATTTTATGTTTTAGGAATAAGAATATAATATCTTTTAATGTTTATTTCCAGTGATGATGTAAGGAAAAAAGTGTTTTACTCTTTTATATGGAATATTCCATTATAAGTGTTGAAAGCATACATTTGTGTACCCATGTCATAAAGCTACAAAACTAACAGATTTCAGTGAAACACAACAACTCAGACACACATGTCAGAACAGCACCACACAGTTCATGTAACAGACAGAGAAGTCAAAGTTGATGAAGTGCAGAGAATCTTTTTGAAGACACAGTGTGCCACAATCACATGCAAAGGTTGGTGTGTGATGGTGAGTTTGTAGGTTTTGCCTGTTATGGAAGATTGGTTTTGACTGTAATGTCCACTTCTGTAGAAAATGACATCACACTTTGACTTTTTGATGCCATACTTTAGCAGATGGAATTTGGTTAGATCAGTGCTCCTGATGAAGAAATTAGTGTTCTAAGAGATTTTGGCAGCTGTGAAATGTTTCTGGGCTACTTTTCCTCCATGTTCATCCATACACCATTCACAGGCAGAAAAGCAGTTCCTTCTCCAGAAAGGATGCATATAGGATGACTCAGGACATACCCTGCCCAAAATGAACTTTGAGCTGACAGGTTTTGGCAACATTCCTCCCACACATCTGTTTCAGTTAGGGTTTCTATTGCCCTGACAAAACACTATGACCAAAAGCAACTTGGTTAGGAAACAGTTTAGTTTAACTTACCTTTTTTGATCACAATCCATGATGAAAGGAAGTCAGGGCAAGAACTGGAAGGAGGATCCTAGAGGCAGGGACTGAAGCCATGGAGATGGTCTTGTCTTTTCCAACCTGCTTCCTCACAGCAATCAGGACTATCAGCCCAGAAGTGGCACTCCTCACAGTGAGCTGGGTCCTCTCACATCAATCATGAATCAAGAAAATGCACCACTGCCTTTCACACAGACCCATGTGCTGAGAGGATTTTCTCAATTGAGGTTCCCTTTTCCAAAATCATTGTAAGTTTGTCAAGCTGACATAAAACTACCTGTACAACATTGTTATTACTAGCACATATGCTTTATACAAATGAACAAGAAATGAATGAAAGAATTCCTGGAGTAAAATTATTGACATTTCCTGAAGCACACACACACACAGAGAGAGAGAGAGAGAGAGAGAGAGAGAGAGAGAGAGAGAGAGAGAGAGAGAGAGAGAACTGGAGATTGTTGGAGATTGTCCTTTCAGCATTTAGGTTAAAAAAAAAAGATTGTAGAATTCTATGTAATATGAATTAAATATCCATTGCATTTTTTTTTTTACTTTCACCATGTGCAAGAAAACTGTACTTCTCCACTGCCTAGGGGCCTCCCAAAACAGTTCAAGCTAATCAACTGTCCCTCTTATCCAGAGGGCCCGGTCCAGTTTCATGGGGGCTCCTCAGCCATTGGTTCACAGTTCATGCATTTCCACTAGTTTAGCTATTTGTCCCTGTGCTTTTAGCACAATATCTCTCGCTCATACAATCCCTCCTCTCTCTTGCCCACTGGGCTCCTGGAGCTCCACCTAGAACCTGGGGCCTATGCTGGGACATTTTGCTCAGCCTTGATGTAGGAAGGAGGGGACTGGACCTGCCTTGGCTGAGTCTACCAGGCTGGGCTGACTCCCCAGGGGAGAACTTGCCTTGAAGGAGGTGGGAATGGAGGCGTGGTTTGGGGCGGAGGGCTGGGGTGTGAGAGGAGGGAGGATGGGGCATCATGGCTGATATGTGAAATTAAGTTAATTTTATATATATATATATATATATATATATATATATATATATATATATATATATAGAGAGAGAGAGAGAGTTAGTCATAATATATATATATATATATATATATAGAGAGAGAGAGAGGTGTACTTCTAAGATATCATAATCTCTGGTTATTTTAAAAAGAATTAGTGAATCATAAGGAGAACAAAATAACATGTACAGTTGGCTGGAGGAAGTTCTGAGGGTTCACATGTGACATGACCAAAAGCTTGCTGAGAGTTTTCTAGGATATT
The DNA here is from genome assembly GCF_049852395.1 of Peromyscus maniculatus bairdii. Classification (NCBI taxonomy): domain Eukaryota; kingdom Metazoa; phylum Chordata; class Mammalia; order Rodentia; family Cricetidae; genus Peromyscus; species Peromyscus maniculatus. The sequence goes on from NC_134854.1 coordinate 46,278,508, forward strand.
TTATTATAGCAGATGCTGCACCTTCTCCCTCTGAAATCCTTCTCCATTGTTCCCAATATCCATATTAGAGACAGCCTGAACTCCTGCCATATTCTAAGGCTGATCACCAACTTCACTAGCTGTCAAAATTGTGTGGTTCTGTATTTCTACTTCATTTAAATTCTCATTTTAATTCTTTTAACTTTGGACTCCACTAAAATCTGTCTTTATTCCAACTGCAGTATAGCACATTACTGGTAGTTGGTAATCCATCAATATGTATTTATTTGTTTAAGAAAAGGAAAATATAACATCACCCAGGCAGGAGAAGTTGAGAAATTTCAAGTCAATTCAGAATTTCTTTGATATGAATTAATGGCAAGGTCAGTGAGATGGTTCAGGTGGTAAAAGTGCCTGCAGCCAAGCCTAATAACCTGATTCCAGTCCCTGAAATACACATAGTGAAGAAAAATAAATTCTAGAAAATTTTCCACTGACTGCAAATTGTATGCTATGGCATCCACATGTCCTCATATCACAGATACAAAATGAATGCTAAAAATGCTTATTAATGACAACACACATTGTCTTTATTCTAAGAGAAAAAAAGGGACATTCAGAAGGTAAATATTGTGATGAAAGGTTAAAAATGCAAAATGAAAAACTTGATCTCAAGTTACACCCCCACACATTCAGGCAAGGCATCTATACATAGAAAGTAAAATGCATACATCTAAAATAATTTTTGAAAGAACTCACACAATGTGTGATAGCATGTACAAGACTTTTATAATCTCTAGCCAGATAAAGTCCCATCATAGCCAGATGAGATCACCATTAAGTTCTATGCCTAGCTGAGGAGCTATTGGCAACTGATTGGTGATTGAAGGGGAAAGGTAAATTTTCATTAAGGGTGCGGCATGTTGTGGCCCACCATACTCCAGTGGAAGGCCACACTCCCAAGGCTAAATGGACAGAACAAATTGGACATGATGAGTTAAAAACAAGAAGAGAAGCAGGTACAAATATGGTTGTACAGGGGAAAGCATAGATCTTGGGAGAGTTGGATGGGGTAATATGATCCAAATGCATTGTATAACACTCTCAAAGAACTAATTAAGAAAGCAAATAATAAAATGCTGTTGTCAGGAGGGTCCCAGAGGAGATGACCCTGCCTCTCTACATTGCTGGCTTACCTTAAATTTGACAAGCACGACCAGCTTTTTATCAAAATATGATCCTATTTCTACATTGCCTGAAGTGGCCCCTTCAATGATATTACATAAATTTTCATGGATGCTACTAGAAAAGATTATGAACTGCTTTCATCATTTGGTCATTAGAAAGTACTAATGTTTACCTTCCCTGTGAGTGTAATAAGAAGATCCTCAGTGTACATACAAACACACTAGATACTGAAAATATCTGTAAATGTGTAGATTTCCTTTACTATATGGTTTAGATAATTGTTTAATAAGTGGGAAAATTAAATAATCAATTTCTATTTCATTGGATATACTTTAATATTGGTATTGCAGCATAACAAACCAGTGTCTGAGAAATTACACTTGATAAGACAGAATACATTCATATGTAGCAACCAGAGTATTAAGAGTACTTCATGGGGTTGGGGATTTAGCTCAGTGGTAGAGTGCTTGCCTAGCAAGTGCAAGGTCCTGGGTTTGGTCCTCAGCTCCAAATTAAAAAAAAAATGTACTTCATTTTCATGTGTGTATGATGAATGTATATATGCATATACACATAAATAGTCTGTAGTAGATATTTGAGGCAGCCATTCATCTTGCTCTGAGGAAAAACTATGACATTAGTTCTCAGCAGTGCTTACTGCCTCCATACCTTCTGCTTCTTTTTTTCCCAAGGGTAATTTTGCAAATCACAAAGGGAAACTTTTTCCAAGAAAAACAACTATATTCTGTTCCTGTTTCTCAGTGTCTGCTTTAGGGAAAAACTCACTCAGAAGGGTCGATGGCTTGAGACTGCAGGTTTGAAGGTTAACAACAAAAATTCCGAGGCTTTCCTAATTGCTCTTGGTTTGTCTTGGAGACAGTGTCCCTTCAATGCCAGCTCATCTTGAACCCACTGTAGAACAGAGCTCTTCATGATCTAGCCTCTACCTCTTGAATGACAGGATCATAGCATGTCTTCCACTCTTCCTAGCAAAGGTTTTTTATAACATGTAATTAGCATGGTTTCCTAACCCAAGCCCTTTTCTTTCTTTCTCACTTCAGACTCTCCATCAGGTTCTGTCTCTTTGTGTTATTTTATCTACTCAATGTCTCCTTTGAGATCATGCCAGACAACTCTGTCTAAACCAGGGCTTCTGTTGATTTTTTTTAAAAGACCTCTCAGTATTTACTTTGAAATTCCATCAAAGTGTTTTAACAAGACATGGAAACAAACATATTTTAAGGTGTTAATTTTATAATTGCCACTCTGTCATTGTTGCTATATAAGATACATCATTTTGTCATGTTTTAAGAACCCATGCTAACTAACAGGAGCAAAAATGGGTCATTTGTGAGGGAAAAACTTGACATCATTGAACAAACCCAAGACAGCTTTTTTTTTTCTGTTACTAAATCAATTTCAACTGATTACTGTGTCTAAACAGAAGAAATGTCGCATTCTCAAGAGTAATTAAGATCCACACTGAAGGAAGTTAGCTAAAAAGGTATGATTCTTTTAATTCTTTTATTCAAGGAAGTTATTATCTAAGTGCCCCCTTCAATTATGGAACTCAGTTTCAGAAGGATGCACTTAGACTACTCAGACATGTAGTATGTGGTTTCACTTTTCCTTGTTTGATCAGTCATAAATTATATCAGTGGCCCAGTAAATATTTGGGAACCGACTACTTCAAGTAAAACTTCACAAAGCTGAAGCAAAAGCGAGCTTTGAGGAGAAATGGTAAGTGGCTCCTATAGACACATACATGTCTTTTTAAAAAGCTGCTTAAGAGGAATTCTACCCCAGAAATTGGCCCTACATGTGTTCTAGGAAAGAGTGTGCATATAATGCACAGAACGAATAGCTCAAAGGGAAAGTCAAAGAACAGTGGCTAGACTCCACCTCCTTCTAGAAAGCTGAACTAATTCATGATGGTTGACCAAAAAAAAAAATGTTTTTCAGGAATCCCCATGGGTGAAGCGCATCATGAGGAGGGCCGCAGCTCTGCCGGGTTCGCTGGTTAAGAAGGATTTCTGTTTTAAAGTGTGGGGATTGGAGGCTTCTGATTGTTTCTTTCCCTGTCTGTGCTTCTCTGTCCCCTCCTTCATGCTTTTCCTTCCTCCCTCTCTAGACGCCTTCCTTCCCTCCCCTGTCTTCTCTTCCCTCCCTCTCTCACTCCCTTCTCCTTTCTGGATCCCTTTTCATATGTGTTTGATAGGATCAAACGTTTCTAGTCAACTGCAGGCTACCGCATTTTACAAGATGGAAACCAACTCCTAAGAATTTTTTGTTTGAACAGTTTGTTTTGATTTTTGATGCCAGGTGTTGAAATCCCAACCTTGATGCTTCAGTGAACATTGTTTCTTAGATTTAAAAATCTAGAACAATTTTATTCCTCAGAGATCCATCTGGGAATCAAGACAAAAGAAAACAACCAAATAAGTAATATGCTCCTGTATTTCTCTATAGACACTGTAACCTTTGCATTTCAACATTCAACTCACAGCTCAGAGTTCCTCAACACCACCAGCCAAGCAATACATACATAATGAATTGATACATTCACTGCTTTTAGGAAAAAAAATCCTGTTTTTCTTCCCAAAGTAGGCTAAGTATGATCGTATAATTTCTAATTCATATTAACAAAGTTGTCATAAACTTTCTTTACTTTGTGGCATCAGGTGAAGGCATTGAAGTTCATCCCATCCTGTTTTCGGAATGCAGAGGAGTCCCTTACGTGTTTCAGAGTTCTAAGCAGGAGGAGGCCTGCGGGACAGGAATGGATGTCTAGTCCCTTCTCATGGCTGATATGAAAGACTTCCATGCACATCCTTTACCTCAGACACCATCGGATCCCTACAGGAGTTATCCTCTTAGTGGAGCAGCCTTGATAGGGTTTCCAAAGCAAACTGGGCTGGGCTGGGAAAGCACCCACGAGACAAAACAGAAACGTATTAGAGCAGCTGAACGCCCCCCTCCTGTTGTTTTCTCCTTACCTGGGATCATTCCTATTTCCTCCTGAACACCTGTTCTACTTTCAGAGACATTTCTGTCTGTGTGGAAGATTGCAGGAGCTATCACATGACTCCTGGCTGTGATGGAATCTCATGCATTGACAGCCACCCCAGCTTCCTTAATTGTGCATTTATTTTTTCTTAACACTTTGTTTTCATTTGTAAAGTTGGCAAAATCTCCTTTGGAGATTTCCTTGCCTTTCAGAAATCTTTATATTCTTGGGGGTATATGTAAATGATAGAAACAATAGTATTTTAAGTAAGATTAAGACAAATAAAAACTACATTTATAGGTGTGTACCAGTACGTGTGTAATATTTTGCGTTGCATAAATATAAGAATGCTTTAGATGTTATGGAACCACTATCACAGATTGAGAAAAAAAATACAATCCCATGACAAATATAGAATCATGTATGTGTGTTCCTGTGTTCCCATGAGTGTTTGTATATGTGTGCACATGTGTAAGGGGTGGAGTCTGATATTGAGTATGGTTCTCTATGTTCTCCATTCTCTTTTCTGAGACATTGTCTTACACTGAAACCGAACTTTACCAGTCAGCTATGATGTCTTGACACTAAGTTCTAGAAATCATTTTGTGTCTCTGTCTGTGCATTGGGATTATAGGCTTGTACTTCTAAGCTTAACTTTTACATGTGTGCAGGGAATCCAAACCGAGGTCCTTATGTTTGTGCAGCAAACACTGTACTCACTGAGCAATCTTCCCACTCCCCAACACTGAATTTTAATTGCAACAATTGAAATTTCTATTACAAATTGGATACAAGACCTATTGAGGTAAATGAAACATTGGTAATTTAAAGAGAATTAAAAAATTATCACCTTATTCTTACTTGTATGATTAATTATACATTGGTATCTATACATTTTGATTGCAAATACTATTCATGTTTTCTTATAGGCTAGAAAAAATTACCATAAAGCATGTATTTTACATATAAAATTGTAAACTGTCTTTATGTCAATTACATGTCTGCTTTCCTTTTATACCTGCTTCATTTATCACATTTATTGCCTTTTTTCATCAGTAACAATGTCAATAAGACTTGCTCTGGATTCTCCATATAAATCAATCATTGAGGGCTGGCTCATCTTTCTTTCCTGTGATAGCTTTCTCCTTTAGCATTTCCACCTATATACAGCCAATTTGCTTTCATTCATTTTATATATTGCCCTTGTAGGCATCTACATTATAAACTTCCTAAGGGTGCACAAAATGTCAATTATTCACAATTTTGTTTTGAACCTGGAATGTTGTCACAGGCTCATGCTTTACATACTGTGATGGTTTGTTGTAAGCAAGCCCTATTAAATACTTTCATTTATGAATTACCATCATTATTATGTCTCTTCACAGCAGTAGAACACTGATAAAGACACGTGCCTGGCTGATGGTTTGTGGTGCACTTTTGAAGACTGTGGAGCCTTTAGGAAACAGGTCCACACCTGATAAAGTTGGTGATTAAGGGGAGGCCTTGGTTACCTTACCTCCTACTTCCTGTCTGCCATTTCTGCTTCCTGATTGTCCTTTCTGCTTCATGTCTGCCATTTCTGCTTCCGGTCTGTCTCCTTGTGAACAGGCTGATACAGCATCTTCTTTCTGCTTCTAAGATGCAGCCACTCAAGCTGGCAGGCCTTCTTAGCCATGATGAACTGTGAATCTTTTGACACATGAGCCCAAATGTACTTTCACTACCTTAAATTGTTTATTTCAGCTATTTGTCATAGTTGAAAAAGTAGCTAAAAGAATCACCAGTTCTCAGTCCATTGCCACAAATAGAGTAGGTCTTCAATAAATATTAGTTCCAACAAAATTCCCCAATGATTAGTAGACTATGTGAAGCATGTAGAACTCTAATACAGAGATTTGTTAAAAAATAGTTTCTTCTCTCAAGACTGTGTGATTTCACTATTGATTTCCTTCCTAAATACCAGTTAATGCAATCAGAGGGTAGTAAGGATGTCAGAGGTCATGGTAAGAATGTCATGAACACTGAGCTGTGTATTATTTGTATAATAAATCATTTATTGGGTAAGATTGGTTAAAATAGTGGCAAATGACTAAGAGATGCTTGATGACTTAGGTCATTTCAGTCAAATGTGGGTCCAGACTTCTTTGTAGTCCTTGTACACTTTGCTCTAATTAAAGTCTCCCATTTTTTTGTTCCTAGTAAGATATCCCTAAGGAAAATATTTATTTCTAAAACATACTTAAAAACTACCAGTGTGAGCGGCAGGGATTAATAGACAGTACCAGTACCGTGCATGGTTGATTAAAGAAAATGAAAACAGAATAGGTTGGAGATTCACCTATGGAAAGGTGTTCCTAATAGGTAGCTTTGTTTGCAAACATAGTGCATCACTGATACTCAGATGTAATGTAATTACATTCCTTTAATTAAGGAATCACTTTCTTAAGTAATTCTGATATGATGATGCTCCTTGTAACTTTCAATTACATACAAATTAATGTAGGAAAAAGCAGGAGGAGACAGGAAGGGAGAGAGGGAGGGAGGAAGAGAGAGAGAAGTAGAGGTAAAAGAGGGAGAGAAGACAGAAAGGAGAGAAGAGAAGAGTAACAGGGAAGAATCAGCCATATCTGTAAGGAACTACACTGGTGGAAATCCGAGCATGAAAAACTTAGAAGAGAGCAGAGCCATTACCCTGTGTTGTCTTAGTTAGGGTTACTGCTCTTGTGACAGTAACAACATCATAACCAATGCAACTTGGAGAGGAAAGGGTTTTATTACATTTACCTCCTCATCACTGTTGATCACTGAAGGAAGTCAGGAGAGCTACTCAAACAGAGCAGCAATCTGGAGGCAGGAGGTGATTCAAAGACCATGGAGTGGTGCTGCTTATTGGCCTGCTCATCAGGGCTTGCTGAGTCAGCATTTTTATAAAACCAGAACCTGGAATAGCCCAAGGGTAACAGCACCCACAATGGGCTGGGCCTCCCCCCATCAATCACTGATTAAGAATATACACTACAGGCTTGTCTACAGTCTGATCTTATGGAGGTACTTTAAAATTGTAGTTCCCTCCTCTCAAATGACTTTAGCTTGTGTTGAGTGGATCTGAACTATCCAGCATGTATGTGATGAGATATATGGATATAAAATGAGGAGTAAAAAAAAAAATCCCAAAATTCAAAATTAAGGTTTTGAGAAATATAAAAGAAACATTGCAAAGTAGGCTGAATTTAGAGAACTGTTATTAGGTTTTAGCTACTCAGACTTAATGCTTTTCAAACATGTTGTCAAATCTTTTATTATATTTTGTTGGTTCTACTAATTTTTAATGCCCCTTATATATGAGTTCTAGTCTGTCTCTGCTTCTTTCATTCCTACCCAATTCTAAGGTTGGGTTGACCCTAGGGAACACTGTGATAAGGATAAGTGACTTGGTCATCTTTTGAGTATTTTGTATTTTGCATTAGAACTTTTGTTTGAGTACCCAATTACTGTCCATCTAGCACAATTCACACATTTTTTAGTTAACTTAATATCGAGCTTCTGTACGTTAGGAAGGCAGGGCAGAGAATGAGGTTCAGATCGCCTCCTTCAAAGTCTTAAAAAATTATCATATGAAAAACACAGCATTCTGACTGTGACAACTATCCAGAGCTCCTGGTAAAAAGGCTGGGCACAGCAGAGTGTCTGGGTGTATTCTCAGTTCCTCATACTAAAGCACATACCTCTGAATAGAATTTTAAGATGCTACTACACCATGGCATACATGAAACTTATGAGGAACTACCAGGAACATCATGCATAAGAAACATCCTCTACAAATAAGTCTAAGGCTTACACTATGTAATGGGCCCACAATAGCTCACTAACATAAAAGTTCCGACACTTTGCACAGTAGGGGCAGCTGAGCTGTGAATCCTTTATTTCTGCTCCCAGCTTGTATCCCTGTCTAGAAGTATATCTTTCCTAACAATTTATTTTCACTTTGCTTACAACATTCTATTTTCTCTGTTAAATTCTTTGATTAGGATACATTAATCCTGGGACTCCCAGAAGGTTCCTAATGAACTCCTATACTTATATTGGTATCATTAGCACGTTTCCCAAGTCCACATTCCCCAGATTCATGGTGATCATGGATTTCCAGTGTAAACCTTTCCATTTTCCGTTCTTACTGTGTATTGGGTGGCGGCAGCGGCGACCATCAGGTCCTTTACTCTCTTTGTACTTTTTCCTATCAAGTGACATTAATCTAAAATATTTTCAAAATAAATCATATTAGCACTACCTTGTAAATAATTCTCATAAGAAATAGTCAAACTGCCTCAACAGGGCATTCTACTTTGCTATGCTAAGCGAGGAACTTACCAAGAAGATACCAGATTGTTGGAAGGCCCTGCTCATCAGGGGTTGCAGTCTGTCACAGACTGGCATATTTCTCCAAGCTGGGTAACATGGAGAACTCCTCTTCTCAGAAAATGAATCCTGCTCTCTACTGCAGCCTTATCTGCAGGATGTTTCTAGGCTCAGAATGCCTGGCTTATCTCAAGGGTGACCCTTGACACAGTTCCCTGTGTCTTGATGACCCACATGGTAATAAGCAAGTGCTCTAGCCCTTTTGATAGGACCTGACTACCACATAGGAAGCCTTGTGATAGGAGTGCACCACTTAATGCAAATTAGGGTTTGTCCCCAGGCTCCCCAATCCTATATATTCCTTATACTCTGGAATGAAGTTGAGCTGTTTCACCAAAAGCGGTCTCCTGGAGGGTTGTCTCCTTTCGTACTCACAGCAATCTTGAACTATGTTCCTTGCTTCTGTTTCCTCCATCCTCATGAACCAATGCAGTCAATAATCCCAAGGAAGAAGCAAAGCCACACTAGATCACATTGATTTTGCTTTTTTCTTAGTGGGTAATATCAGCCATCCATTAAATATCTCCATAAACTAATCAAATCCCTTCTGTACTTAGAAATTTGTTGAGGCATGGCTATCATAATAAACTGGGTAATATTATAACATCTGCGAGGGTTAATATTAATTTATTAAAATATAAAATTTATAGGGTCTATAATTACTTAAGTGCTATGCTTCTGATCATATCGGTGAGGGATTAACTCGATGAAATGAATTGTGGCTGGAAAACTCATACAGGTGGTACCATCCATGGTCTGGTAAAAGAGAAAGTGACCTGAGCAAGGCGTTTATCACCGTTTGCTTCCTGACAGTGGATGGATGTGACCATGCTTTACTCTTCTGCTGTTATGAATTCTTAGGCATGGTAGACATGCATGTAGTCTTAAATTATGAGCTGAATGTGGGGCGTTTACCCACCACCCCCACAGCTTCCCAGAGTTTTCTTGAGTGCAGTCAGCAGGAAATATTAGATAGAAGGATTTATAGCGGAGCATCTTGAGGAGATAAACAGATAGAAAATAAAGGATAGCCTCGAGAGGGCCTGGAACTTACTCCAACGGGCCCCGACTGTCTCTGGTCCAGGGTTTTTATAGAGATGCCAAGGGGTGGAGCAAAAGACCTCCTCCCCCAGCACAGCCAAGTGCAGACCATCTCAGACACCTGCACTCAGGCCCATGGTCCTGATCATCCTCTATTCGGACCTGCTGGGTAAAGCCACGAGGAACCCCAGAACAGGCTCCCACAGCTGAAGTGAGTCTTTCTGAAGTAACTTTAGTCAGACATTGTGTTGCATCTATAAGACAAATAACTAATATGACATTTATAATGACATCAAGTATTAGTCATTGTCTGGCACTGAAATAAGTTAGAACTTTCACTCCAGGATATCATATCGGATTTAGTAACCTTCTGATGTGACAGAAAAAAATCAAGCAGTTATCTCATCGGAATCCTGTGTGGTGATATATTGTGTACCTTAAGAAATTTGCCTAAGGATCAGAGGACAGAGCCATCCACTAGATTAGATAGAGGTCAGGCAGTGGTGGCACACACCTTTAATCCCAGCACTTGAGATCTCATACCTTTGCTTGGGAAGCACCATGTGTGTTTAATCCCAGGAAATAATATGGCAGGACAGATAAGGGTATATAAGGTGTGAGGAAACAGAAATTCACTCTCTTTAGGCTGAGGATTTCGGAGATGTAAGAACTAGTGGCTGGCTGTTTTGCTTCTCTGATCTTTCAGCTTTCACCCTGATATCTGGCTCTAGGTTTTTTATTAAAAGACCATTTAAGATTTGAACAACAGTCATGTTTTATATTTATCAACATCAAATCAAAGAGAGAAATGTAAATTCTTATTCACTAAAGAAAAAAAAATGACACTGTTCTAAAATATCAATTTGGCAATGAAGCCAGGATAAAGGCATCTAAAAGTCTCTCTCCAGTTTCCTGCAGTAAAATAATGCTAAATCAAATCACAGCATTAAGTCACCACACCACTGGAAAAGAGGCAGTGTTTTCTTAGAGAGGAACTTGGCATGTAGATAAAGGGAATGTGCAGAAGAGCAACACGTGGGGAGCCAAGACCAGATGTGAAAAAATGAGACAGAGCCTTTTAGGTCTCTGAGGCTTGAGGCAGAGTCCCATCTGTCAGGCGCCTCTCTTGGCTCTCCCTAAGGATGCTGCCTCCAGATCTGCAGCTTGGCCTGGCAGTTCAGCCGGCTCAGCTCTGCCACATTCATCATTGTAAACTGCCCACGGCAGGTGGTTGCTGGCACACGGAGGTCTGTTACCTCGGTGGCCAGCCCATGGCCTGCCCATGACCTTTCATAGACTTTCACTAGCAAGCAGACAACTTGGCAGCCAGGAAGAGAGGCCAGTCACCCTTTTCCTCTTCACTATAAAATCCGCAACATAGGACTTGAGGTACCTGTGTGCTGACCTTAGGACACTGAGAGTCTTTTCTTATAAATCATCATAGAAAAGTAGACGTTGTTTTCCTTTTCTTAGTATACTTAACATTAATTGTTATAAGGAAAAACATGTATTCTTACATCTAAATTGAACTGCACATTTTACCTCTTAAATCTATTTAATTATGTGTAGCATACATTTTTAAGTAGAAGCAAAATGGCTGTAACTTTCCTCCCTATATTAGACATGCATCGGTGCTGGCTGTCTCTTGCAGAGACAGACCATCATAGAAGGAACCATAAAAAGATTAAGTCAGAGATTGAGAAGGTGGTTTAGTCCGTGAAGTGCTGGCTGAATAAACATGAGTAATTGAGTTAAAATCCTCCCCCAAAATTTAAACATAAGGTCATGCTTCTGTAACCCACGTCTATGAAGAATGGAGAAAGGCTGATGCCCTGAGCTCATTAGTCAGCTGGCCTAGCTTAATCAAAGCATCACAAGTTAGTGAATGATACTGCCTCAAAAAATAAAAACAGTAACCGAGAAAGACACTCAACATCGACCTGTAGCCTCCACATGCGTTCACACACATGTGAACACAAACCTATACGTACACACACACACACACACACACACACACACACACACACATTACATGTACATATATACAGAGCCGTACACCATAAAAGTAGATGGACTGGACAGGAATGATACTGATCTGAGGCATGCCCAGTTCTGTTGCTGGCTATAAGTGAACAGCAAGGGAAATGTTTTAGACCTCTCACTTCATTCTCAGTGTCTTTACACTGGAATTGCCCACATTTATATCGTTCCTGTGACCATTGTGTGTCATTGAGTAAAGATACATATGGTATACCACAGGGTATGAATATATCTTACTTCCCTCTCTACAAGTCAGCATCTCTGATGCCACATTCCAATGAGGCTAGGGGCTAAAAATGGTTGTATGATATCGGTGATTTTTTTTTCTGTGCTCCTAATTATTTGAACACTGCCACACCTCATTTGCATTGCAGAGAGACACACAGAGAGAGACAGAGACAGAGAGAGAGAGAGAGAGAGAGAGAGAGAGAGAGGAGAAGGGAGGGAGGGAGAGGGAGAGGGAGAGAGAAATTAGCAGTTATTTTCACTATCTTTACAAGATCAGGAAAGGCTAATAGCAATACAAGGATACATGTTACAACGTGTAAAGTCATTTGACAGATCAGAGCACAGCGCTCTCTCTGTCGCTCAGACACATCCACATTGCTAAAGTCTGCTCACAAGATGACTTCCCTTTTGCCACTGTAATTTTAACTAAACAATTTATTTTTAAATGACTCTATGACTTCCTGGAGTAAAAGTAAAGGGAATTTTAAAAATGGTTGCATGTAAGAACTATTCCCTAAGTATTAGAATGTAGAAAGGCTGGATGCTTCTGGAATGCACTCAGTTCAAGACTGGGGCATCATTAATGAAAGGTGATGAAAAAGGTGGCCCAGGGATTTCCTCATCACTGGCTAAGTGATAATGAAGCAGGCATTTAACAAAGAATCTGCCTGCCAAAATGAAAATATACTCTGTTCTTTGAAAGAAATATTTCATTATGCTTTTCATATTCTTTTTTCTTGGTCCTTGCATGAATTTTGATAATACAACACACCGTTTTCTGTCCACTCTTACTTTCATTCCCATCAAAAGACTTTGCTGCTGCTGTGGAAGGGCATTGGAGATGCCTGTTTGTAACAGGATAGAGTACACAATTATCTTATCTGGAAAATGTGATAAATGTAAACTGAAAATTTCCACTTGTAATTGAAGCAGATCTCAACATTTTCCCAGTGTTTAGTTTCTGTAAACATTAAGAAAGTTTAAATATGGTATTTTAAATTTTACTCTAAAGAATTTGTGTACCAAAATTTGCAGTCTCAACAATTTTGTATAAAAATGTAGTTTCATCAGAATACATTACAGCAAAGAGATCTATGCATTTAGATTTCTAGGGTGCCCCCTCCATACTGTTACACCAATGCACCATCTTTTGATATCTTTTTGTATGGCAGCCAACATCCTTGTATTGGATAGAGAGGTGCTTTGAAGTGTACCCCAAGAATCATAAGTGAGGGGGAGATCTGCCAAATCCCTTCCCTTGGAGCCATTCCAGCTGGCCAGGATCCGTTTATAAACACATGCACCTGTTGAAGATGTGCTCGTTCTTAGAATTTTCTATGTGGAATGACAAAATGATGAACAAACAGAGAGGGATGTTTACACCCTGATCATGATTTTCTCAAAATGCATATTAAAAAGAAACCAAAGCACAATATTTGAAAGTAAGACCCGTGTTGAAGCGATCTCTTCCTCAGCTCACTCTCTGTTTGTCTTCTTCATTGTAAAATGTGTATCGCTATGGATAAGGTGTGCTAAATTTCTTGCTGTCCTCAAATCTATTTTGTATGGTCTAATAGTGAAGGAAAGACATTATGTAGAAGAAAGTACAGAATTTTGTTAGTTTAAATGTTCATGGGCACTAAATACTTTTATGTTATAAGATTTTGTTGAACCATATTAATATACATATAATATTGTACTACATACATTTCTTTAAATAAGGGCTTTGTCCTATGTTGGTGTTTAGCATATTACTTGTGTCTTTAATAAACACTTACATCATTATTTCTTCATGTCTATTCAGAGATAAGTACCAAGATATTGTGAAGATTCCAAAATTTAACTATACTTAATGTCCAGTACTCAGTGTTCAGTATTCAATGCCCAATACCCAGTACTCAATACCAAATCCTCAGTACCTAATATCCAATATTAAAACCTCAATACTCAACACTCAGTGCTGTCATATTTATGTTTAACTTAAACATGTCTTAATATGCACTTTAAATCATCTCTAGAACACTGGTAATATACAATGTATTATAAAAACTTTGCAAATTACTCTGTATTTTTCAGGAAATGAGTACAAAGAAGAAAGTGTGCACTTGTTCAATACAGATGCAGTATGTTGTTAGCCAAAAGGTTAATTCACTGGTCTACTCTGGTAACCAGATTAGTGAATACCCTAACTGTCATCATAGAGCCCTCATCCAATTACTGACAGAAGCAATAGCAGATACCCACAGCCGGGCGCCAGGCTGAGCTCCAGGAATCCAATCGATGAGAGACAGGAGGGATTCTACAAGCAAGGGACATTGAGATTATGATGGGAAAATGTACAGAGATGACCAGCTACACAAGTGGAAACTCATAACTGTGGAACATAGCTGTGGAGCCCCTATGGGACTGGACTAGGCCCTCTGGAGATTGGAGATGCGATACAGTTGTTTAGCTTGAACTGTTTTGGGGGCCCCCAAGCAGAGTGATCAGAATCCATCCCTGGTGCATGAGCAGGCCTTATGGAGCCCAGTGGCATGACACCTTATGCAGTCTTGGTGCAGCGGGGAGGGGCTTGGACCTGCCTCGACTCAATGCACCAGGTTCTGCTGACTCCCTATGGGAGACCTTGACTTGGAGGAGGTGGGAATGGGGGTGGGGGGATGGGGGTGGGTGCGGACAGGAAGAGGGAGAGAGGCATCTGTGGTTGGTATGTAAAATGAATAGAAAATTTCTTAATAATAAAAAATGATAAGTTCACAGAAGCAGAACTCAAAGATATAGAGGCTTATTCTATATCTGTATCTCCATATATGTATGTGAATGTCCAACATAGTTATGTATACTAAATGTATTTGTGTAAATATTTACAAATATTTGTATAATTCAATATTTTCTTCTCAAGGATTTTACCATTCAGAAAGTCTCTTTTCTCATTTTAACCATTGCGTTTTTTTAAATGTTTGTCTCCCCATCCTTAGTTTAAGCTCCTTCTTGAATGGTAAATTTTCTTCTCTTTTCCAACAGTTGACGTATTTTTTGGAGGTGAGGAAACACATGAGCACAGCAGCCACACACAGAGATAAAGACCATCCACAAAGGATGGTGTGAGGACTCAGGAAACCAACGCTGTACCAGAGTCAGTTCTCATTGTCAACCTGATTGGTGAGGTATATGTTGTGGTTTATTCTATGACAGAGGATAAGCTGCATGAGGAAACCTACCCTGAACAGTGGCAGCTTAAACACTCAGGCAAGTTAAAAGACAGGAAGGAGAGAGCCTTCAGAAGCAGCAATTGCTCCTCTCTGCGCGTCTTTCATATTTTCTGCCACAAGTTCAAACTGCTATGATCCTTTGCTCAAGCACATGGTGCCAAAAGCACAGGGATTTCTCCCTCTGAAACTGTGAGCCAGAATCTTTAAGTTGTTTTTCTCAAGTGTTTGGTCATGGGGAGATAAATAACGGATACAGGGAGACAGAAAAATTAGGCTACCACTTATTACTGAGTATTCAGTGGTGTAATTTAGGTGCTTGAAAAAGTTGTATGGGAAGTGTTTGCTATCGACCTGTAGTCATAGTGTGAACAATCTTTGATTAAAGTTTGTCAGCACTGGATTTCTCTCCTCTGATCTTCAATACTGAAGTTTCTCAATCCCATCTCATTAATTACACAAGTTAAAAGGTGTAATAAAAATTATGAAACCAATAGTTCTTGCCTAATTGGATGTAGAAGCTAACACTCTGCCAGTAGTAACATAGACTGCCCTGGATGGTATTGTTATCCTTCATATGAGCAGGTCACCATGAAATGCTAAGTTCTCAGGGGGGACTGAGACAGAATCAAAGTTGAACATGTTATACACACATACAAAGGTGTCCACACCCACCACACAACCATGCAGAGCTCCAGCAACAAGCTGAAAATGTACCTGTCCCAGAAAGAAGGTGGGATGAGGTTGTTTGTGTATAATCTAATCATCCCTCTCTTGTTACATACTTTCTCCTTCTGTGCTTTAAAATTTGTAGAGCTATGACTTCTATGCAAATAACATAGTTTTCTAAAATGATTAACACAGAAAAATTTCTTTTGTTTATAAAATATTTAAACTCTGTATTAAATTTACTTGTTTATGCTATTGACAAGTTTGGTAGCTTATGAATTAATTTTCCTTACATGTTTGAATATCAATAACTACAAATATAGAAGGATGTATATCCATTCTTTTTATGTTCTTTAGCATAAGAACAAAGTTATTACATATTATTTTCCTAATAAAGCAACAAATCTGAACAAAACTCTAAGTTTGCATAATCTTACTAATATGACTGTGCCTAAATAATCATTTCACTACAATAAATAATTATTGCTGAAGAGTGATTCAGAGGAAAAAACATTCTTATGTAAAACTGTCTCTCATAAACCTTCCTTCGATGGTGAATTTCAGGGATGTGTTTATTGAACAGAAGAACAACTAATGGATAACTCATCTTTATAGGGTGTCTGTTGCCACGGCAATAGTACCGTGGCATGTTTCCCAAGGAAGCTTTTTGTTCTAAACACAATAATGAACAATATCCTGTAGCCTCCATTCAACATCAAAGGTGAGAAGCTTAGGTTGCCCTCCTAGTAGCATATGGGAGTGCAGAATCCTGAGATCACACAGAGGCACACCTCCCTGTTACAGTCTACTGCCTACTCTTCAGAAATAACCTTATGTCATTTGTATAACTTATTAGTCATTGTTTTCCCCTTGAACACATATTTACTGAGTGAATAGAATGCATTAATTTTAATTAAAGATCAAATATAATTAGTTTACCTTTAACAATAATCAATTTCCTAGGTGGATTATTTTTTAAATCTTTTTATCATACACCCATATAAACTACCAAAAAAAGAGCCACCTACAGACTTTAATCACCTTAATGAAAACATCTCAAACTTTACAAGACAACCACACTTTTACTTCTCAAATGCCCTCATGTCACTCATTGGACTATATGACTGTGTACTGTTTGTGAACTGTCCTGTTAATTTGGGATGAGTGCATGGTTTTGAACATGGATGCAGAATGCACGAGTCCCAGTGATGAAGGAAGAGGCTTAGTGGCTGGATTTCCACAACTGAAGGAAAAATTCAGCCTTAGGTTGAAAAGTAGATATTAGATGTGGTGCTCAGAGCATTCATTGGTATAAGGAAACTTAAAAATGTTTAGCCCAATTAACCTGTCTTTCTGTGTGTTGGGATAATGCCTAGATCTCATGACAAATCCTGTTACTAAAGGGAGAAATAATCAAAGAGGCTCAGCTGAGAGGATGTCAGGATCTAGCAGGCAAAAATGTCAAGCCAGCTAAGAACTTAATTAGAGCTGAAGACTATTGATCACTTCCCTACACTGGCTGTTAGTCTTTTTCTCAATATTCCTTTCTGCCTACTTTGCCATCATCTATTTCTCACACTGTTTCTCCTCTTCTGTCTTTCATTCTTCTCAGGGATCTCTTTCTATTTCTAGACTGAGGCTTGGAAAGCTCCTTGTGAGAGTTAGTGAATGCTGTCATGATGAAAAAATTTCCAGAAGAACTTAGGATACATTTCTAAACTCTGTGGTGGATTCCTGTAAACTAGTTCACATATTCAGTGCTTTTTTGACTCATCATGTCTGTAGACGACAACTTTTTATGCCTTATGTTCATCTAGGGTATAATGATGTGTAGGGAAGGGCTCTTGTGTTTGGAGGAAATAAACACCTCTGCTTAGCATTCACTTTGCACTCCTTATCTCATTTGATTCCAATATTGATCACCTACCTATGTGTTATCATCTTTATCCTAAAAATAAAGATTCAAGATTTAACTTATGCATAATCTCTAAATAATCAGTGGTTCTCAACCTTCCCAATGCTGGGACTCTTTAATACACTTAGTTCCTAATGTTGTGGTCCCCCCAACCATGAAATTATTCCATTGCAACTTTATAACTATAATTTTGCTACTACTATGAATTGTAATGCCATTATCTGATATGCAGGATATTTGATATATGATACCCCTGTAGGGGTTGTGATGCACAAGTTTAGAACTACTGCTCTAAATGATAAATTTCAAACTGTATTAGTCAAAACCATAAAAATTTAGTAGCTGAGGTTCTCAAAGTCACAAATGCATTTCCACAATCTTATATGAGCAGATAATGCTCCTGCTTAAAAGAAACCTTTCATTTTCCAATTTATGCATTTAAAATAATTGAATTGTAGCAAATGTAATCATCAACTAAAAGTCATTGTTTGATTAGCATCATAGGCAATGCAATATAAGGTCCAGTAGCAGAGCCTGGGCAGTGGTGGTGCAGGCCTTTAATCCCAGTACTCAGGAGGCAGACGTAGGCAGATCTCTGTCAGTTCAAGGCCAGCTTGGACTACAGAGCCAGACATGTTCCATGACAGACTCCAAAGCTACAGAGTAACCCTGTCTCCAAAAATAAAACAAACAAACAAACAAAAAACAAAAAAGTGTCCAGTGACAAAATACCTCTGTAGTGACTACATTCATTGTCACCTTGACTGGGTTTCATGTCACCATGTTACCACACAACTCTGGATGTGTGCATTGATGTGTTTCAAGAAGACTTTAATGGAGGAGGGTAAAGGGCTACTCTGAATATAGCAGTGCTAGTCCACAGGGCAAACCTCTTACTCAAGTGAAAAGGAGAAAGTGAGCAGCACATCTGCATTCATTTCAGTTTTCACTGTGATATCCATGTGACAGCTACCTCATATAACACACCTTTCCCAGTATGATGGGCTTTCTCCTCAAAATGTGAGGACCCCAAAATCTTCTTCCTTAGGTTGTCTTTGTTGGGTATTTCATTAACAATAATGGGAAAAGTAAATAATGTAACCTCATGACTCAACCATTTCAGGGAAATGAATCATTCATACATGGCAAGAATACAGAAAGTTTATGTTGGCATTTTTTCTAAATAAGAAACAATCTATGAAGGTCTTGTTCTTCATGTTTGCTTAAATCCATAGAATGTTTCAACTATTGGTTCACACATTGCTTGTAGTTCTACCCTGATAGCACTCTACTAAATAACTACAATAAATATTATGACTATAATTAATGAGACTATTTGAAGTTTGGGCTTCATGAGAAATACTCATTCTTTAAACTAAAAAGTATTATCTCACAGTATATTAATTCTTTACAGTTAGTGTTATCTAAAGTTTAAAACAGCCAATACAATTGAATCTATTTTGTTTAAAAAGAATAATTTCATTCTAGGTATACATTAGCAGTCATTTTAAAGGAAAGAGCAAATATTTCCCTATCCACAAACACATACTCAGTTCCTAACAACTACCTCCCTTTTCCCAAAATGAAAAAGAATAATGATAATAATTATAGTCATACAAAAAGTGAAAAACTGAATGCAATCTGTTTTCTATTGAGCACATAAATGCCAGGAGTTGGTTATACTTCTGTTATTTTCCATAGCAGCTATGAAGTATCTTCAAAGATATTAAGCCTGGACAAAAAGTATGTAATTTTTCTTTTGTTGAAATTTTGAATATGAAGCAGAATTGCTGATGAGTCTAAAATGTTGCAAGGTTCCCTTAGTGTTATTGTAATGACTTGGCAATAGACACTAAATTCAGAGTCTAAATTAATTCTTGTAACTAAAGAAGCAAAACTGCATTTTTAAAAGCAAATGAGGAGAAAAATAACAGTGGAATTAAATATTCTTTTATTGGAAATTAGACACCATATCCAGGTCCATACCCTGAAGAGCGAAGACTAACAGGAACACCTTTTAGACAGAGCGGGTCCCAGGTTTTTCTTCAGTCACCGTGCACACACTGTCACCATGCACACAGTCACCAAACAACACTTTTCCCAGTAAGAGCTACTTGATATCTTACGTGAGCTGCATTTTGGTCAAGACCATCCTTAAGATATTTTGTATCTTTAAAACTTAATTTCAATCAAACACAAATTTGATTGAAATCTATATTCTTCATCTTGTCTAAGATTTCTTCTACTTTCAAATCAGCTGTCAATCTTCACTATCATCATTAGCTCTAAGCCCATGGCCAAAGACACAGGAGCTATTTTGGGGTATTGGGAGAAGTTCAAGGATGATCAAGTGCTGTCAGCTATTCGTTCTCCATCTATCACAGGTACATTCTTTTTTCTCTGGCCCTCCTGTCACCACTGTGATATTGGTCCTTGTCACTTCCTATTTAGATGATCACAACTGCTTCCCACTGATCTCCCATCTGTCAATCTCAGTCTTCCTATCTAGAGTTCATCCTACTCACTGTCAATCCATCCTGCTCAAACGACTTTTTAATCACTATACCTTTCTGTCCAAAAACCGCTCTCTAATTTGACTCTGCCGTATAGAAAAACGATCATGTCACGAAGGCTCTGGAACCCAAGTTTATCTCTCACTATTTCCAAATTAAGAGAACTCCATTCATTGAAATGTCTCTTTTTACCACCAGGATATTCCTGAAATAAAATTCTTTATGCTGTGTTTTCTTTTTCTACACTTGTTCTGCCCTGTTTCTCCTGCCACTCCTTTTCACATCCCTCTGTCTTTTAATTACAAGCCAGACAGTTTTCTCTAATCATTTCAGCACTATGTGGTCCAGTGCACTGGAAATATATATATATATATATATATATATATATATATATATATATATATATATATATATATCCTGCTAGCTCAGGTCAGCCAGAAAATACATATAATAAATATCCATGCCCTCAAGTAATTTGATCCTGGTGTCATAAAATACTTTATAAACATATGTAATTATGGAGGTTATCTATAAGAATAAATCATACATGTATATCTACATATATTGCATATTCTATTAATATGTGTGATATACATGCATTTATGATGTTTGTGTATATATATTATTTTAGGTATAAGAGAACAATGGAACATTAGGTTTAAAAACACAGTCATATAATCTCACTACCATAGCTTCCAGTTAAGAGTATGAGAAGCTGATGATGCAAGTGTCTTGTGCATTCTTGATAACAGCTAAGTACTAGACCCACAGTTCTCTGATAAATGTGGTAAGAAATAACACTGGATCAAGCAATTCACACTTATTTGACAATGTATCGACACTGATATTGTAACTTGTTTGAAATCCAGGTGCAGATGTGTCTTTTTTTCGTTTTTCATTACTTCATTAATAATCTGTTATGATTCTTATGCAAATTCTAATTAGCATAAAACTGACATATATACTTAGATATATTTCATTTGTATACATATGTGAAATACACACACACACACACACACACACACACACATACACACACACAGACACTTGATGTTTCACATATTTGCTAGAGTATTGGCCTACCAGACAATTTGCCCACTGGTAATTATAATGGCTTGACTATCTTGGGGGTAACCAACCACTTTGTGATAGACTTGGAAGACTGTAGCACAGGAATGTATACAAATTTGGTACTATACATCTAGTCAAACGTCCAGTGGAAGTCATTGTCCTATGGTGGACCATACTAACATTGCTTCCCTTAACATACATATTGCTAAACTTCCTTCTAAATATTTGTGTTTATGCACACAAACTAGTGTTACTCTCTGCTTGAGGAAGAGAGTTCTATTTTTTTAAACAGTAACTGTTAACACAGGCTCATATCTGGTAAAAAGTGCTAAAAATAAGTGCCTATTGAGCTTTCAGCCAAAGTAAGCCACTTTTATCACTCCCAAGGCCCAGGGATTATTGAAGAAAAGGGGGTAGAAAGAACATAACAGCTTGATAATGGGGATAAAAACTAGTAGCAGGCTTTCTTAGACAGACGGCCCCCAAATCACGACACAGAGATTTATTATTAGTTATACATGCCTTGGCCTTATCTTATACTCGTCCCACTAACTCATAATTTAGCCTGTTTCTCTTCATCTACATTTTGCTTCAGGGATTTTTATCTGGTTTTCATTCTGTATGTCCTGCTTCCCTGCGTCCTCTATGTCCAGCTTGCTGTGACTATCTGACTGGCTGACCCAGAGAGTCAGTCTCTCTCTCTCTCTCTCTCTCTCTCTCTCTCTCTCTCTCTCTCTCTCTCTCTCTCCGCCCTTCTCTTCCAAGCCCAGATTCCTACTTATTCTCTCAGCCCCGCCTATCCCTCTACTACCTAGCTACTGGCTGTTTAGCTTTTCATTAGACCAATCAGGTGCCTTAGGCAGGCAAGATAAAATAAATGCAACACATCTTTACATAGTTTAACAAATGCATCATAAACAAATATAACATATCTTTACATGGTTAAACAAATATTATATTCCACAATTAAAATTACAAAATATTACCATCCAGATATGGCATGACATTGTTAATTATGTGTGGGGCATTTACCCACCAACCCCACAGCTCCCCAGAGTTTTCTTGAATGTGAGCAGCAGGAAATATTAGATAGAAGGATTTATATTGCGGAGATAAACAGATAGAAAATAAAGGATAGCCTTGAGAGGGCCTGGAACCTATTCCAATGGGCCCTGACTATCTCTGCCCAGGGTATTTATAGAGATGCCAAGGGGTGGAGCAAAAGACCTCCTCCCCCAGCACAGCCAAGTGCAGACCATCTCAGACACCTGCACTCAGGCCCATGGTCCTAATCATCCTCTATGTGTGGACCTGCTTGGTAAAGCCACGAGGAACCTGAAAATGGGCTCCCACAATTATGAACACACAAAAGCAATAGATACCTGCCTGGTATCCGGCCCTTAAAAATTTGATCAAGGATAGTGGTGGTCCTTTGAGGCACTGTCCCTTCCTGGAAAGCAATTCAATGTTAATGTTTGTTGTGGGAAGGTTGTCCTTTTTACCATTGATGTAGCCACTAGAGTCATATTTGAGAAGACGAAGGGGTTGAAAGATAAAGCAATGGGAATAACAGAGGGTAATAGAGGTGAAGATAATCACAATATATTGCATATATATATATATATATATATATATGAATCAGAAAAGCTTAAAATAATTTTTAAAATTGATGGTAAAAACATCGCAGATGACAATAGCAATAGATTTTCTGACAACAATAGTTCATTGTTGGTGACACAAGAAAGAAGACATCATCTCCATCCTCTATGAAAATCAAACTATGTGGAGAAATAAATGATAATTTGCCTTACTTGCAGAGAACATGGGAGGATATCAAAAGTGAGCCATCATGATAAAAATAAGTTGTAACAGTGAGGAATCTGGAGAAATCATAGGCAGTACAAGCAGAAGAGTGTTTGCTACTTTTGCAGAAGACCCAAGCTCAGTTCCTAGCATCCATGTCAAGCAGCTTATAACTGCCCATGACCCGAACCCCAGGGGATATGATGCACTCTTCTGAACACCACAGGCATCTTCACATATGTGGCATTCCCCCATCTCCATATCTGTCTGTCTTTCTGCCTGTCTCTATCTGTCTCTTTGTATCTGTCTCCATCTCCCCAATCACACACACACAGATAGATACAAACATTAAAAAAAATAATAATGAAAGTACATCTTTAAAAAAGAAATGCTGGCATTTGAATTATAGACACAATTCTGCAAGCCGTACTCCAGACAGAATAAGTCAGCATGTAAATAAATTAGCTTTGAAAATATTAACTTTGGAAGAACAAAGTAGTAACTGTTAAACTTATGGGACGGGATCCCGAAGATGATATCACTTTGTGGATTACTAAACATAATAGCATAATGAAAATAAGAATCAAAATAGATGCTTCCAGGTATGATATCTTTCAAAGACAATGAAATGTCATACGTTTGAATAAGCATTGATTGAAGATCATTAATAAATGCAGACAGCAGTAAAAAATAAGTTCAAAATCAAAGGAAATTAACTGGAAGAAAGGAAGAAAGAAGAGAGAGGAGGAAAAGGAGGAATAGGAGAGAGGGAGAGAGAGAAACACAATGGTAATGACATAGAGTCTATTCTTCACTTAAAAGAAAATAGTGAGGAATTATAATATATAAAGAATGTTACTGAACTTGAAGTTCAAGAAGGAGAATTTCACCTGCATTTGTTTTGCAAATGATGATTCAATGAAATAAATGATACTCACAGCTAGGGTGATTAACTTTCTAAGAGGTTTAACAAGACTAAACTGAAATATTTTTGTAATATTTTTCATCAAAGACTCATATGAGATAAAATATTTGAAGTTGCTCACAGATTATTGTTATATTTTGAAGTTTAGATGCAGAGATTACATCTTTTTATACCAATTGTTTTATGTGAATATTTCAGTATTTTGAGTTTATTTACTCTGGTTGACATGAGTACTCAATCATAATACATTTTAGGTAAACTATGAGCAAAAAATAAAATTGATTAGAACTATTATAATTCTTGGTCCTAATGCTTATCCAAGTGTAATGCTTTAACTTTAAGGTTGCATATGATATTTGGCTCAGAAATCAGTTATCCACTTAGAAAGCAATTTTCTACAGTAGAAAAGATGTGATTTTTCTTTAAAACCTGGAACATAATAGGTGCAATTATTTGGATGGAGGACATACAAAACGTCACTGTAAATGGTGCATAAATGTGGCCTCGTTTGCATTGATTTAGGAGGTATACACAGCACAGCCCTCCATATCCCTGCATTAGGTATAAAGATATTGATGAGCAAGCATACAGTCATATCTACCCATTGTGAAATACAATGACCTGAAACACAGTACAGAGCAGTGGCCCACATAACAGTGCTTTTACACAACGAAGCTACTGTAGGAAAGTTAAATTGAGCTACATAAAATGTTTAAAATATTTCTTCAAACCAGGACACCCCTGAGAGCTTTTATTTTCACTACTTTGGGGCAATTTTGATCCAAAATAACAAGTCCATTTTGGATTCTTAAGAAATTCTAAGTAACTGACAGAAACTTCTGGAATTTTCTTTATTTAACCATTAATATTGGGTCCAATATGCCATAATAAGTGATCGCTGGATTTTAATGTATGGTTATTCACTATTTGCAATAACTTTGTAATTCTAAGTTATGGATAATATCTAACATTTGTTGATAGGAATTAAAATTCAATTTTTGATAATTAGAAATGTATATTAAATAGTTCTCCTGTAAATGTTTTTTTTTTTTGTTGTTGTTACAAAATAAATTCTGATGTGTGTATCTTATAGAGATTTTACTTGAGTGGTGATTATTTTCATTGTATGAATTTAAATTACATTGAGAAAGTAAAGGACTACCCATGAAGAATTGTGCATATGCAAATGAATATAGAATTGGAGCAGACAACGCTCTTTCATACAATACATTTTTGCCATCAGAATTGACTTTTTAGGTCTGACCAAACCCAATAGCTATTCTTTCACTGCAATTCACAGTTGGAATCTTTTGCAGCACATAAGCAGTGAAGCAGCAAGATTCCTAAAAACCTGACATAGAAAACCCAAATCTAAGATGAGAAACCAGGACTTGTCTGAAACTCTGCATAGGCACAGTGTACTCTATGGTGTAGAACAGGCAGAACACATCTGTGAAAGCCAGGCACCAATACACAGCAAGGCCTCCCTCAGAGAGTTCCTCCATCCAATTGTCTAATGCATTTAGAAGCTTCATCAGGTCCACTCAGAGTCGCATTCATGGTTTGTTTTAGTATTAAATTGTGAATCACCATACTATTTAGAACTCATCTGATTCTCATTCAACTTACAATCATTCTATGGATATTATAATTTATGAATGGATGGACGCATATGTTATTATGAACAGAACTATGTCTTTAGGTCCAGGATTCAGAAAGCTGGGATGGAATGATATTGTTACAGAATTCTACTTCAATAAAGCCAATCCCTTCTGCTTATGCTACTTAGTGAAATATAGAGTTTGAATTGAGATGATAAGCAAAATGTGGAAATTATGAGACAGACAAGCAACACACAAAGAATAATCAAGCTATGGTACCTGAAAAGGAACACATAGTTGTTCAAGATTCAGAAAAGGGAAGGAGACCTGTCAGAAAGTTGGGATTGCATTTGCACAAATGCTTTCAGGTGTAAGTTGTTGGTCTTCCTGTGTTCCATTAATACTGTTTAATTATTCTACTATTCTTAGAAGTATGTTTTAGCATTCACTTGTAACTTCACCTGTCTTATACTAACAAACAGAATGAAGAGTAACATCAGGAAACCAATTTCATGTGCATGAGTTTCAAAACAATGCCAAATAAAAACAAGATGTTTACAAAAGAATTAACTGACTATATCCATAAAGGAAAAACAAGGGAGTGAGAAACATAAAAGTTGATTCAGAGATGTTCTGATTCTACAAAAGGGTCAGCTTTGAGACAAGAAAGAATGGAAGGGTGAGTGCATGAGTGGGGATTGAAGGAAACCGTTTCATTGTTTGTTGTGATGGATGATGCCATGTTTTACACTTTAAACACTGTCTCGAGGTGGGCTCTTTGGGAAGTAGGCACTGAGACTATGAAAGCTCAGGATATTAACTGGCATCTGTCTTTAGGACCAGCAGTAGTAAAAGAGAGTGTTAACACAACAGGGTTACTCTAGGGAGAGGCCAGCTGAGATTAGCCTGCCATCCGCAGCCAGACTTATTCATCGCTCCCACTCTGCATTCTCAGAGTCATCCCAACATCAGTCTTTAGCTGTGATATTTCCCTGTAAGGGTACCTTTGGGAATGACTAGGTTGTCTCTGAAAGGTTTGATAGGTGCAGACTGCTGCCTCCTGTGCTGCAGCTGTATCTACAGATCTTCCTCTGTGCAGACCTGGACAGTGTGTGCAACAACAGTAAACTTGGCTTCAACTTATCAACTTACTGCTTTTAGAATCTGATCATTTCTCTTGCTTGTTAACAAATAAAATAAGACTTTTGTAATCACTTTCTTTTCTATGTACATTCATCTATGTTTGAGTATATTGTATGAGCACCATATACATAGAGTTACCTCCAAAGGCCAGAAGAGGGTGGTGGGCCCCAGGACCTAGATAGAGTAACAGGGCTCATGAACTGTCTGATGTAGGTATAGAGAACAGAACTTTGATTCTCTGCTAGAGCAGCAAGCACTTTTAATACTGAGCCACTTCTACAAATAAAACCCAGTTTATACAGAAATCTGCACATACTTTTGTCAAGGAAAATATATTTGTGGAGCCTCTAGTTGCCCTTAGGCAGAATGTCACAGTTCAGGGGCCACTTTTCTACTTCTGGTTATGTAATGCTTTATTCAGTTTCATATATCCCATCTATTATTTCCATTTTATAGGGGAGCTAAATTCCTTCTGCTTACTCAGCCAATCAATTCTAGGAGCAACAAGTACATCAGTTTTTGCCTTTCTTCCTTTCTTTCTTTCTGTCTTGCTTTCTTGCTTGTTATTTTTTATTCCCTTCCATCTTTATTTCTTTCTCCTAGTATTCATTTTTCACTTGGAAACTTTAAGCAAAGGATTTATTCTTTTTGCCACTATTTACAAAACAAAACCCCCTAAATATGTGGTTAGCACTTTTTTTTTCTGAGCAAAGCACAACAGCTTGACTAATTCCTAATGATATTTATCAAATTTCACTCAATCTGATAGTCTCTTGACATTTCCCTGAGGCTCAGGAGACTGGACTGCATGCTGCTTGCATGGGTTGCACTCTGTTTCCCTACAGTTCCTCCCATGGTTTGTGATGCATGGTGCTTATATCATTCGTTTAATTTTGAACATTTTGGTATATTGTGATAATTTTGATATACTTTATTTTTATCTTAAATGTCAAGCCCATTCTTTCCTACCCTTCACAATTTCTCTCTGTTCCTTTGATTAATATATTATTTTCTTTCTCCTTTAATGATTAATAAACAAAATGGTTTATTCCATACATGTGTTTTCACTTAATTCTCCAACAGTTTCTCTCCTAAAATAAAAATTGGATGTTTGTTAAGTATGTCACTATGTATTTTAATTAACTGTTAACACATTCAAAAACACTTCTCCCCGTGTTCCTGGAATATGTTTAATATTTCAATAACAGAAAAATCTTATAACCTGATACTGAATAATTAATAATTTAATCTAGAAAACATAAATGTACAGTTATGTGAACATTATATCAAAATTATTAGTACTAGTTGTCTCAGTTGTGATACAAAGAATCCATATATTTACTTGAGATTTATTTAAATACTTATTTCTTGAGGAAACTCAATAATTCTGAAGCATGAAATTAACACTATCAAATATATTCTTATATACCTTGGCAAGAAATAACAACCCAGAGCTATTTAATATGAGAAATCATTTTTTCTAAAATTGCCCAAATTATTTCCTATAGGACTTATTGAATGTGGTATTCCAATAGATGGATGAATACTCCAGAAAAATGCGAGTGATCAATTGAAATGACAACCACATTTAACTTTATCAGAAATGACCTAAAAACCCATTCACCACAGTCATCTTTTCATCGGCCTGTGTAATAGGCTTGTAATGGAAGAGACAAGCACGACTTTACTAATTACTTAGAGACATTGTAATCAGTCTTGTCTAAGGTTCTGCCTCACTCTCTCCCCTAGTCTCTCTGTACCAGTATTTCTTTTTTAAAGATTTATTATTTTTATTTTATGGTTATGAATATTTTCAGCACATATTTCTATGCACCACAGGTTTCTGGTATCTGCTGAGACCAAAAGCAGGCTGTGGATCCCTTGGAACTGGAGTTGAAGACATATATGAGCTGCCATGCAGATCCAAGAAAGAAAACCCAGGTCCTCTGCAAGAGCATCTGAGCCACATTTCCAGCCCTATACTAGTTTTCTTTAAAGACAATATAATTATGAAAAAATCTACAGATAAAGAAATGCAAGACCAAATAGTGACAATATGTTTAAAAACTTTACTACAGCCGGATTGTGGTAGCATACATCTTTAATCCCAGCACTCAGGAGTCAGAGGCATTCAGATCTCTGTGAGTTCAAGGCCAGTCTGACTGAGAGAGTCCCAGGACAGCCAGGGATATTATACAGAGGAACCCTTTCTAAAATAACCAAAAAAGAAAGTTTACTACAAAAGCAGTACTAAAGGGGGTCAGCAGGATGTGTGTGTGTGTGTGTGTGTGTGTGTGTGTGTGTGTGTGTGTGTGTGTGTGAACAATAAGTAAATAAAAAGAGATCATAAAATTGTGAAGCAATGGGTGGGACATGAAAGAAGTTAGAATGGAAAGAGTAGTGAATAAAAATGATAAAAATAGAGTGATCATACATGGAATTTTCCCAAGTTGTAAAGAAAAGGAAGTTTACTTAAATTGTTTTAAAATGAGTGAAGTAATTTTCAACTATAATGGTCTTCAGATTCAGAAACTCTTTAAGAATACTTTAGTCTAACGAAAATCAAGTTTTCAAGTTTTCAAGTATTGTTGATGATAGGAAATTATTATAAATCTATTTTTTTGCTTTTAATAATATTATGTACATAGTCTAGGCTATAGAAAAAGAGAGTAAATGTTGATTGAAAGATATATTAAGTGCTTCCTCATAAAGTTATAAACAACAATATGTTAATTATATGAAATTTACAGTATGTTTAAAATTGCTTATTACTTCAGCAGTTGAATTTCCTACTGTGATTCCAGTGAAATACATCCCAATGAATGATGGAGAAGGAATATTGGCTTAGCATGCAAAGCTTGATTACATTATTGTGTTCGTAGACAGTATGGTAGGTAGATAGTTGACAGATGCAGAGGCCCACGGACTATTGACAAACGTGCTCAGTGTGGTCTTAGTCCAAATGCAAACTTAATGCAGTCAAGCTCTGTGGAGGAAAGCTGGGATGCAAAGAAGCCAGGTACAAGATTCTAATGTTTCTAGAGGAATGACTCTCCTGGAACACCTTGGAATTCTGAATTGACAAACTATCAGCTATTCTCACAGGCACACACATGTACCATGGTATTCTGGTGGAGGTCAGAGAACAACCTGTGGGGACTTGGTTTTCTTCCTCCACTGTGTGTGCAAGGATCCAACTAAGGCTATTAATGGGGAGGTGCCTTTTGTCCGCTGAGACCTCTCACTGGCTAGCCCATGGCTTGGATTACCAAGACAAAATGCTTGAAAGTTTGTCACCGGGGAGAAAGGGAATGTTGACAAGGTCAGTCTTCTCAAGGGGTCTCTTGCTACACTGTTTCTTTGCCAGGTTGGTGACAGAAAAAGCAACCTCAGGCATGTATGAATTACTTTCTCTAGTCTATGGCATTCAGCCAGTTTTAACGGTCTAAGCCCAATTAAATACCAAAACCACAGGAGCAGTCCAGCCACAGGCCTCTGGCTCAAATGACACCTCCAGGACAAGTAGAAGACAAGCGGCAAACACTGACGCTTTAATCAAACTATGAGCTAACAGACAGCAAAGTGCCTTCTTCCCCCAACAGTCTCTGAGAAGGCATAGTCTGTATAATAAGAATTCCAATTTGTAGTTATTTTAATTATGCCTTTGAGTCTTAATTTCTTAGCTAGTGAACTATATAAAAGGTAAGCCAGATAAGCCATATCCAGTCTTAGTTTTTGGGCTGTGAAAATATTTTCAAATATTCACTTATACTAAAGCACTAGTCCTTTGTTATAAAAGGGGTGAGAAGGCAGCTTGTAAAGTCAAAAGACGCCCGATATTCAACTTTCTCTAGAGGCCAAATGAAACACTTAGGATTGAGTAAAGGAAATTAATTCTGCCACACATCTATGGAATACACAGATGAAACACCAATCTAATATTTCTCTGCCAAGTAGGTCAAGAACTTCACTTTATCCTGTCTACCATGGCAGAGCTTGTACTGAATCATTGTAAGTTAAATGCTAGTAGCTCTTGAGCTACAATGGAGGAAGAACTGTTATTCAACCAACGAATTTCCAATTTTCTATTTTTGAACTTGCATACCAACTTCTGGCTTGGGAGCACTAGATGATGTGGATACGTTTTCATAATCATGACCCATTTCAGTCACTTAACAAAACAAAATGTAGAGCAGCCCATGGCTCAGATGGTGATTCATTAGAATGGGTAGACCAAGTTCTGATTCCCCCACATCACTTCCTCATCTCCACTCACATACTGAACACACATGCCTGTCCCACATAAATAAATAATGTGCAGAAAAAGTTCAAAAATTGCCGGGCAGTGGTGACACATGCCTTTAATCCCAGCACTCCGGAGGCAGAGGTAGGTGAATCTCTGTGAGTTCGGGGCCAGCCTGAGCTACAGAGTGAGTTTCAGGAAAGGCTCCAAAGCTACACAGAGAAACCCTGTCTCGAAAAACAAAAACAAAAACAAAACAACAAAAAAAATACAAAAGTTCAAAAATCCCAAATAGCATAATTATTACATAGAAATGGAGTGAAAATAATCTATCTATATGCTATTTCCTATTCAGATTGTTGGACCATGAGCCAGAAAACTGAAACTCAAAGACCCATGGCATCTTTTAGATAAGTCTCAGGTCCCTCTATTGGAGATGTTTTGATAGAAAAGGCTTCTGACCATTTATCCCAGCCTCTTTGTAACTGGACATATTCCCCAAGAGGCCATGCTGAACAGCTGAGCAGTCATCACACTAGGTCTAGAAGCTGCACATTCACAGGCTGAAAAGAAAAAGTAGCCCGAAATTGCAGGAGCCAATGAGTCCAGACACTGAGATTAACAGAGAAATCACTGGATTTCAGAGAAGTAGTGGGTACTTAAATAAAACAGCAACAAACCTCTCAAACACATTTCTGCTTGTCCTACCAAATTAAACAGTGGTCCCTTTACATTTTCTGAGCAAATTTGTTTGTGAGATTTCTCAGCATTGTGTAACAAATGCAGAGGTAGGCACTGTTTTATCTCTTGGGCAAATAAAATTAATCTAGAAAAATGAAGCATTCAATATTTATTAAATGGGTGATAGATCACTCCAGCATAGCATTTTTATTATTGAAAGTAAATTAGAAAATATAGGAAGCATTGCTGGTATAATTGGAAGAAAAGGCAGAAGAGAAATATAGAGAGGGAAGGCAACTATGAGTTCATATGCTTTTATTCAAAAACGCTTTTGTAGCATCCATCCTCCTAATGGGTTTCATGGGTTTCTTTTGTTTGATTTTTTTTCTGCATGTGCACATTATTTGCTTTGTTTTGTGCTTCTTTTCTTGATACAGCCCAAGCTGACCTCGAACTGACAATCTACTTGTCTCAGCCTCCTGGTCCTAGATACTACTGAGCCATGTGACTATAGGACTATGTTCTCGTACCAAGCTGGATGGTTCGATTAATTAAATTTTGCATTCTTAACAAGATAATGAACAAACTGGTGAACAAACAAGAAATCTTCTTCTGTTCTTCAATATAATTCATTTTATAAAATACATTTAATACATTTTAATACATGAGTTTCTTCTGTCAACACTGACATTTATAAATTCCTTCCGAATCCACACCCTTTTTCATATTCCGATGGGGAGCAGAGAGACTATATTGTGCCTTACAATTCTTTATCTGTACTGACAAAATTGTTGTGTTGCTTTGAGGAAGAAAAAATAAATTGTAGGAATGGGGAAAAGGTAATGAAAATACATATTGACAGGTGATAAATGGATAGAAAGGTAGATATCATATACACATATGATTATTATGATTCAATGAAGAATTATTTTTCTAATACAAATATTAGTTTATTTGGAAAGTCATCAAGTAAAAGAAAATAAGTGGTAAAACACATGCTTCCAAGGTAGTGCCCAAACCATGTGTAGTTCATCTCAAAGGGAGGATTGTGAACTATTTTTCTAGTTAGATAAGAATCATGCTTAATAGAAGTTTCATTGTCTTATAACTTGTTCTTCTATTTGCATTAGAATGTAGTGTTTGTAACAAATTACTTTTGTCAAAGAAATATTGTAAGTTCCTTGTGTCAGATCTCTCTCTCTCTCTCTCTCTCTCTCTCTCTCTCTCTCTCTCTCTCTCTCTCTCTCTCACACACACACACACACACACACTTTCATGACATCTAGATGGCTCAATTTATATTTGAGACCAAGGTTCTTTTCATGTGCCTTCCTGATGTGACAAAAATGTCTTCACACTGTGATGCTATGGGTCAAGATTATTTCTTCATTCGGTAGTTTCTTTTTCTTGGATTTTGGAATTAATGGAAGGGTTTTCATGCGTATCAAGTCATTAGAAAGATGAAGAGAACAGAGAAGAATAAATGAATACTGGGCTTACATCGGTATTTATTTTAGCAAGACTCATTGTAACAAGTTGACTGGGAAATGGTGACTGGATTCATCAAAACAGAAAAACTTAAGATGCCTTTTGTCTTTTTCTTTTTTTTGCTCACTTCTGTTTTAATTTTCATTTTGTTTCATCTTCATTGTATTTCTCTTTTCATTCTCTATCAACATCTCCTCTTCTATGCAATGCTACCCTTACTCCCCCTGAGAGCTTGGGAGCTACACGTCAGTCTGACCTGGAATGGAGGGAGGGTGGAGGATTAGGTATAGTTCTGATAGTGATGGAACACTTTTGGAAACAACTTGAGGGTGGACAGGTGTATTCTGACTCACAGTTTCACAGCGTTTTTCAATACATCATGGTGTAGAACATAAGTAAGAAGTAAGTGGAGGAAAATGAAAGAATACACAGTTCAACCTGTGGTTGAAGTCGGCTTCCTTAAACTGTGCCCCAGCATCTGAGGGTACATAAGAACATGCTTTTCGAGTTTGAGAATCAGTTTTTCAGTGGCACACAGGGATGGAGAGGGGGCTGGATTCACCAGGCCTAGAAACTGCTTTTCTAAATGCATGGTGCAATATAAGTCAGATGATCTGCTTTATGACCTGTAGGCTCCAAGGCATGCAAGGTGGGTGGGCTACTTCCTGGAATTCCATGGGCTACAAGTTTCTTGAAGCCCTGATCATGTTTTCTGGTTTTGGTTCGGGGATGGGGGACTTCTTCAGGGAGGGGCTAGTGTGAATAGCAACTCAGTTTGTGGTAATTGGAACTTCCAGCCGTTGCTTAATGACATGGCACTGGGCAGGAAAAAGCCATACATGAACCCGGGCAATGCTATCACCTTCCAAACCCTGCCCGTAGCACCCTAAGATCGCCAGCCAGGCCCCACTTCTTAGAGGTTCCATTACCTCCCCAAATCACTCCACCCAGTCACTGAAAATACATTCACCAGGTCAGCCTGTGGGGAACATTTCAGTTTCAGAACAGAACTTGCAGTCTAACTGTATTCATTCTTTTCTGTATCTGTGTGGTTATTTCCTCTAAACGATGCTGGGAAACAGCCAGCCTGGCTTTGAGTAAGTTATGGGCATTTTAGAGATATTACTCACTGCTGAACTATTTAGAAAGAGATGCCACAGGAGATGACCATACTGTACTGGGAGATCTATGATGGGAACCAAAATGCTATTAAGGCGACAAATTGTTCACCACACAAAGAACAAATAAGTTTTTCCCAATGTCAAGAACTTGTGTGGGGCTCATATATATTTATCTTGTATTAATAGTGGATCTTGGGAGTAAATTCTGCTTTCCTGATACTGTGCAACATATCCTCTTATGTGTCCTACACAATATACAGCTCTGATAAGAGATTTACTAAGAACAAACTGCATAAAAGGAGTAGGTCTTAAGCAAACATCAGAGATGGTAATATTCCAACAAGATAAACAATTGGTGATGGATTCCTAAGACCCTGTGAGAAAAACTAACCAGTGTAAGACATAAAGGAAGAAGGTTCTCTGGGTTACAGCAATTTCCCCTCTAGGTTTAAAGTGAGGAGCAGGAGAGTAGCTGTATGGGGGCAGAGTCTCATCCACTTTCCTTATCAGCTTAGGAGTCAGAGCCTGTGAATACCCTCATTCTCATTTAGATATCCCCTTGAATAAAGGGGAGAAAACTTAAAAAGGGGTAACCAAGAAGAAAAGAACTGATAAATTATGCAACAATGCAAGGCTCTTCTTTGTGGCTCAGGTAGAGATGAACTGATTTGTTTACAAAGGTGTATTAAGGAACCCAGATAATGATGTCTGCTGGTATATTTTTATTGGGAGGGTCATCTAAACTGTGTACCCTATCATGTATTTTGGGGAGCACTTCTAACTTGTTCAGATATCAATGATGATTGCCACTGTCATCAAAGGCATCTCTATTGACAACCTTTTGGCTGGACAGAAGGTTGAGTGGAAAAAGGCACTTGCTATTAAGTCTCATGACCTGGGTTCAATTCCCTGGGATTCACACAAAAGAATGGGAGAACTGAATTCTTCATGTTGTATTTTGACCTCTATATGCAGGCTGTAGTATGTACAGACTTACCTACCATGCAATAAATTTAAATGATAAAACTTTAAGAAAAATAAAGTAGAGTCAATTTCAAAACTATAACAGATATGTGTGAAGGGGTGGGGAGATTTCTTTGAGAAGCTAAGAAGAATTTGTAGTTTGCACTTCTGGTTCATTTTCAGCCATGCAGGAGTAGCTAAGCACAATCAAGCTGACACTAACATTTTTTCCCAGGACACTTGCCTACAAATGAGCCTAGGCAATGGTTATGAAGCCTTTAACATTTGCTGAGTGCACATAATGAGATTATCCCTAACTAGTATACTTATGTTTTCACAAACACCAAATCCTGACCTGCAGGTGTTTTTCAGCTCTGGGCACAAAGAAAAGTTACTGAGTCCCGACTCTCTCCCTTCTTGGTGTAAGGAGCTAGATGCGTGCATTTACCTAACCTCTTTCTCATACTTTCTCATAGTTTTCTCATACTTTCTATAGAATGTTTTTAATAAAATTGCATTTTTAAAGACAAAATTGAAATGTTTTACAGAGCTGTAAACATATGACAATTAAGTCTTCCTTCTGTTGACTAACAGATTTCTTCCAGTTATTTT
The DNA here is from genome assembly GCF_049852395.1 of Peromyscus maniculatus bairdii. Classification (NCBI taxonomy): domain Eukaryota; kingdom Metazoa; phylum Chordata; class Mammalia; order Rodentia; family Cricetidae; genus Peromyscus; species Peromyscus maniculatus. The sequence goes on from NC_134854.1 coordinate 46,314,364, forward strand.
GGACTGTATTCAGGTATACTGACAACGAACAATGCAAATTTATTGTATGCAATGCTGTAGTTTGGTGTGTGTGTGTGTGTGTGTGTGTGTGTGTGTGTGTGTGTATGTGTACATTGTGGGATAATCATGTCAAATGAAGCAACATTTCTACCATCTCACATATTTCGTTTCATGTGAGAATATTAAAGATTTAATATCATAACAAATTTATTACCATTTTAGTGGGATTTAACTGTATTTACTATGCTGTACAGTATATCTGAAGAATTTACGTTTTCCGTTTAAAGTGAAACTCTGTATCACCTAACCAACATCCCCTTATAATAACTCCCAACCACAGACTCTAACAACAAATATCCTACTGTCTCCACTTATGAGATCTATTCTGAGAGGTTCCACATTTATGTGAGATAGTACAGTATTTGTCTTCCTGTACATGGCCAATTTTACTTAGAATCCCATCATCTTGGTTCACTCATTTATTGAAAATGCCAGTATTTTTTTGGGGGTGGCTGAATAAATATATCATTGTATATGTTCCTATACACTCATTGCTGGACACTCAGGTTGAGTCTATATCTTGGCTACTTTACAAAATTATGCAATAATCAGAGTAGATGATAGATAGATATAGATAGATGATAGACACATAAATACATATAGAGATGCATACATATATACATTGATTTTATGTGAATATTAATTCATATATGCATATCTTACATAGATACAAATATATATAATATATTTATCATATATATATTATCATAATAATGAGAAAGGATTATGGAGGGTGACAAGTCCCTGATTTGCAGTGCAAGCTGGCAGGCTGTGGACCCAGAAAAGCAGATGTTATGGTTCAATTTTTTCACAGCACAATGGAGAATTTCTCTTTTTCCAGAGAAGTGGTTCTATGACCTTATGAATGCTTGACTACTTGATATAAAATGTTAATATCCTAGCAAACTTCCTCATAGAAACTTTTGGAATTAAGTTCATACCCTGTGACCTTGTCAAAATGATACCTAAAGTTAACCATCATAGAGTGTATAAAACTCCTTCTTCAAAATGAATGGGTCATTTGTTTAAAGATCCTCTGCAGATACCAAAATCTAAGCATGCTAATTTCCCTTACATAAAATATGTAATATTTCCATAAACCTTGTCTACATTTTTCCATATACTGTAAATCATCTCTAGATTACTTACTTATCTACCAAAATGCAAATGTTACATCAATGTATTATTTAAATAAAAATGATCAGAATAAATAGTGAGGATTAACACAAATAATCTTTTCTTTATCTTTGGTACTGAGAATCAAAATTGTTCTGGGCAAGTGTTCTGCAATGGAGTTACATCCCTGTGCCAAAACACAAGTCTTTAAAAAACACTTTTGATTGATATTTGGTTTAATCAGTCTATATGAAACCTACAGATATACACAAACAGCAACAACTGCACACACACACACAGACACACACAGACACACACACACACACACACACACACACACACACACACACAACATGTCCATGACACAAGAAATTTCACATTCTTTTTTTTTTTTTGGTTTTTCGAGACAGGGTTTCTCTGTGTAGCTTTGCGCCTTTCCTGGAGCTCACTTGGTAGCCCAGGCTGGCCTCGAACTCACAGAGATCCGCCTGGCTCTGCCTCCTGAGTGCTGGGATTAAAGGCGTGCGCCACCACCGCCCGGCTTGAAATTTCACATTCTTCAGAAAAGTATTCCTCTATATGAGCCTACTTCTTAATTTTCGAGACTGTTCTACAAAATAAAACTGTAAAATTAAATGAGATGTTTAAATATGACTAGATATTTGTTTTTATAATTATGGATTAATTTAGCATTCAATGGCATATTAGTTCATTTTATTTACATCTAGAATTACCTCATGGCTGTATGGTGATCACATGTTATATAAATGCCTATAGTTATACAATTTTGGGAACCAGCAACATGTCTCAGTGAGTAATGGTATTTCCTGTAATCCACATGTTAGACGGAGAGAACGCTCTCAAGTTGTCCTCTGACTTCTATATGCGCCCTATGGCCCATGCATGACCCCACACGTACATAACATTTTTTGGTGTATTTTAAGTGGAAAACAATATTTTAATTTGCTTATAGTTTTAGAAATGTGGGTATTACTCTAAATATTGATGATGAATTTTCTAGTTATTAGTATTAGTCAATTCCCTTGATGATTCCACACTGTACTTCAGCTTCCAAAACCATCACAACTCTGTATACATCATGTCTCTCACATGCTCATGCTTCCTGTAACAATCACAGAAGTGTTGAGAATATGAAATCAACACTTCTAAAAATTCTACTGTGATTGCATAGTTGTCTACAAGGCATTTATCTTAAATCACAGTTTGACATTGCATTTAGCAAATAACAAATAATCATTCTAATTGCCTGCTTTCCATTCCATAGTGCTTTCCACATCAAAATATTTAAATAATCCATCTGAATGAGGTCAGTAATATAAAGACCAAAGAATCACACTGTGTGATTGCAAAGGTACATTAAAATAATCCTTAAATAATAAAAAATAATATCTTTGGTGACCAAAGCATAGAGACTTGCTCTTCTTGCTTATTTCCTTTGTGTTGATTGTGAGCTGCTCTTGATCCTATTAGAACACAACCAGACATGACTTGTTGCTTATATAGAAAAGTTGAGGACCCATGAAGACATGCCTACAGAGAAAAGGCAAGATTTACAGTGAACTACTTCTAGGTGACCTCTTTCAATTTTGGTGTAAAAACAAAACAAAACAGGAAGTCCTGAATAATACTACTTCAAGAAAAATCTTCCAGGAGCTCTTAAGAACTGAAGAGTTAAGGAGAGGTATATAAAGATCAAATCCTCAGAGGGCATGATCTTAGCCTAAAATGCTCCCATTTGGAGAAAGCCGGAGACTGTAAGTCTATTCTCAGTAGCAAGGAGACCTACGCTAGGATTTGTGAGACTCAGAAGACTTTATAAAAAGACAAGGCTCCAAGCAGAACAAATTCCCTGTATCTAGGCTTTCAGGCTGGAATGAATCCAGGCTTTACACTCTATTTCCAGTCCTATCAAGTGGCTAGCCTTGCCAGCTGCTCCTGAGTTGCAGGGCTACAGACATGCCTGTGTCGTTCTTCCTAGGGTTTGAGAGTCGGCTATACTGTTTCTTGAGTTCTCCAATGGTTCTGCTTAATATAATGAAATCAATAAGCAGCACATAATTAAGTTATCTTACTTTTAGTTCTGAAAAGCAACTTTCATTTATTAATTTTTTTGTACTCCAGATGGTCCGAGTTAAACTTACATGACCACCAAACCCTCAGTATGGAAATGAATGATGGATTTCATTTGTTAACAACAAGCATACTGAAAAATAAAACATTTTTCCACTATTAAGGAATAAATTACTAATGTGCAGAAAGTTGATTGCTTACTTGTGCTCAGATATTGTTTTATTTTAGCCAATACAATATACATTTTATCCAATACAGTATAACTTCATAAGACTATAATGTAGAGGAGCCAATGAGGTAGTTAAGTGGGTAAGCGTGCTTACTGCCAAACTGGAAAGTCCCATAACCAGGAAACACAAGATACAAGATAAAAACTCACTTCCCCAAGCTTACCTCTGACCTCCACGGTCACACTGTGGCAGAAAGGTACCAAATATAGAATAAAGGTATCTATATGTCAACCTTGAAGTAATTTTAAGGCCACACTCATATAAGGTTTCTTTTTCGATTTTATGCCACTGCCACTTTGCTTTAATAAAAATACAAAGAGCAACTGACCACCGTGTCCTGTGTAATGAGTTTACAATTAGTGTTAAAAGCTATTAAAGTATGCAGCTAGCTAACCATATTTCTTTTATGTCCTCAAAACAAAATATAATACATAATAATTTACTTTTTCCACTCTAAAGTGAGTTTCATTTCCTCTTACTCACTTAGGCACAGTGAGTTCTAAAGTCATACTAATCTTTTGAAGAGAAAGAAAAAATTTTAGATGGATTAAAGGTAAAATAAGACATGATGCTGCCTGTTCCTTTAGTCAGACGTTTGGCATTATTCTTAATATTTATTCACTGTAAAGGACACACATATTTGAGTCTGACTAATACCTATTCTCTGACACTTGGTTCACACAGAAGACAATGTAACTAGACATTTTAAAATTGAAAAAAAAAAGCAGGGTATAGCCTCACAGAAAAAAAGAAAGATCAGCTAGAAAAACATATCAGGCAGAGGGAGGCCTTAGTAAGAGAAAGAGATGCTGTTCTGCAGGTTATGGTGTCTTCTGACAAGCCTGAAGCCTGATGATCTGTGTTTGGGTCCAAGGATCATATCATGGAAGGAAAGTACTATCTATAACAAGTTGTCCTCTGACCTCCACATACAAGCCATAGAACATGCATGGCCCCCATCTCCCAGCAGAGTAAAGGAATAAATGAAAATTTAATACACTATAAATAAAAAAGGGATAAAAAGACTTTTTGAAGTCAGAAATGCAGAAATATTACATTCGAATTTGAAGTAGAGTGAAGTTTCTTTCTGTAGATCCTTATAAGGCTATTCCTTGAGCCAGGTACTTCTCAGGTGAGGAGAAACACAGGGGAAGGAGAAAATCCAAGGAACTCAGAACACCTGAAGACCTAGTGATTATCCTTAACTAGGACATTTCTACAAACCCTCTAAAGCTCTAGGAATGTATGGAAGAGGATGCAGAAATAATAGAAGAGCTTGAAGACAGATGAAGACTGTAAAATGGCATCTTTCCAAACATGACCTCACAGCAGCTACAGTTGCCTTCACAAAACTGGACCTGTCAACAGCCAAACTTGTATGTTTGAGGAATTGCTAGGGCCCTCCTGATCTCTGATGATCTCTGATGTGACTGATGGAAGCTGAAGGGGCTCCATTGTCTTCAGCTGTACATTCATTCACTGCATTCCAAACTGGAGGATATACAGTCCTGCTTAAAATCAGTGGTTCACAAAACAAAATAAAAAGATACTAATTATAGAAGGGGGCATTTGAAGAGTAGGGGAATGACAGCAGTAGGAGGGCAGAGGGTAACAGGAATAGAGGGTGGAAGGTAGAGAATAAACAGAATGCACTATACCCACGTATGAATCTGTCAAGGAACAAATTACCGAATAAAGATGAAAGAAATTTTCTTCAATGTTTTGTGGAATTTATTTTTCATAATTGATTTTCATAAGTGTGTTCAAATTTGTTTTCTAGATGATATCTTAGTCCTAACAAGGATGTATAGATGAAGAGAGTAAGGATAAAGGAGCCTGACTTAACATTACTGACTGAGAGACAACATTTAGACCTCTCAAGATGGGGGAAATAGAATTATCACTAAACAAATCCACATTGGAAGCAAGGAAAGATGCCAGTACCAGAATGAACCCAGAAGGGACAATTGTATTAGTAGTGGGAATTGTATTATGCTGGTAGATTGCAGACCCAGAAAGGAACTATGGGGAAGAAGCACCATTTCTGCATAACAAATAGTATTTGTAAGTTAATAAGAATTAATTATGTTCATTTTATTTTCCAAATTTCTTCAGCCAACCTAGGTATGCATTAATTAATATCTATTTCATTTTGGTTTGGCAACATTTTGACAACTCAGCAATTTACTTATTATACTTGCATGCTGAATGTAATTATTCAATATGCCTAAAGGAAGCCTCCACTGGTTTGCTAGTTAGTGCTCTCTTGTTTTCAAATCCCAAGATTAAATGAGTAGATATCTATTATCTCCTCAAGTTTCTTAATAAATAGTGAAAATTTCAAAAGAAGTGTTATCTACTGGAAAGCTGTAGGTTTCTCCTCATTGGATTCTCATTATTTAAGGGTCACTGAATTTATGAATATATTTATAGCTTCATTCAGTTTTAATTGGTATGAAAAGAACTTCACAGATCTTAGAGATTCAATTTGATAACAATGGGCATATGCAAACATCTTGCTACAACCAAGTTAATATCTAATAACACTCAATGTTAAGGAACATGGTACTTTATTGAGTATGTTTAATATTTAAGAGACATGATTATATGTGATTTTTCTGGGTTTATAACTTTTGAGTAAACTAAATATTGTCTCTTGAGTTCCACTTTGGCCAGAGGAACTTCTGGAGGGACTGAGAACCCAGCTGTGCATATGATCAGAAAGACAGATTCATAAAGACGTTCAGAAAAGCACACCAGGAAATGTTAAGCTGCAGGCTTTTGCCAGCCGAATTCAACTTCAAGTAATAATTTTATGGAGACTGGGTTTTATTTTGGCAATAATCGGGAAATACAGGATTGGGCAAAATTATGAGTGATTTCATTAAAACATAGCAAGCAAAGACTTAGCCAAAGAGTTTAACAACTTTTGAAATCTACAAGCTTCGGCCAATCAGATGAGTCAGTAGGTAAAAATGCTTCCTGCAAACACCTGAAAAATCTGAGTTCGAGCCCCAGAACCCATGGTGTGAGGAAAGAATGGATTCCCAAGAGTTATCTCTTACCATCACATCTGTGTTGTGGTGCACATACACACGCACAGAGGGCCACATGTAAATAAATAACTCTAAAAAATAAATTTATGATATATGTTCTTAACATTTCAAAGACAAAGATATACACACTGGTTATATTCATTTGTTCATTTCTTCTTTGACATAATTAAATATTGATGAATTTATGTTTTACTTGACATACTGGAAAACTTACAAAGGGCAAAATAATCAATAAATCATATTTTGAAAGTTCAACTCATATGAAATAAATCTGAATACAAAAATAACCATAATAAAATAGTTTCTATGCAAAAGTGGCTCCAAGTGAAAAAGAAGATAAGGTGCTTAGGAAACAGTCACATAGCTCCTTCTAGCTGTGGGGTTTGTGAAATAATTTCCAGAGACAAAGTGATATGTAAGCTGTGTCTTAATAAAATCATGAAACTTGGCAAGAGGAATACTGTGAGGAACAGAAACCTCATTCTCAACATAAAAGCAAGACTGACCCATAAGTTATAGTAAATGTACATATCCTCTCTCAAACGTATTAATTCTAAAGTAAAAGCAGCAGAGTGCAGAGACAGATGTGAAGCTCTTTTGAGGACAGGGGCCTGTGTAACTGATCATTTAAAGGCTCACTAGCTGTATTTCTCATGTTTATGGTAGAATCAGCAGAGTGGTAGAAGGACCAGAGACAAGCAGCCAAAGGATACACAACATACAAATGCATGCAGGAGAAAAAGGGTGGTACAGATTCCCAAACAGGGCATTCTACCCAATAAACACGTATTGTTTTTTGCTTCAAATGGTGGTCACAGAATGGTATTTTCCTCAGGCCTTTTGCAATCAAATAGAACTTCCTCTCTTAGAGTGTTGTCATTGTCCTCTCTGCTTTCAAATCAGGTGTCTCTGTGGTGTATATACAACAACACAAATTGTTAGGGTAGATGATAAATGTCTTTATTTAGATCACCTGCAAATTCTACTTTATGTTATTGCAACATCCACACTTAATTCTCTCACTCTTGCCTTTTAAGGGATATCAAACTCATCAAGAAAGAGGTCCTTTTGAAGTATTAGACACCTCAATTAAGCAGTGTTCTCTGGGGAAACAAAATTTTAGAATGGCTATAAATTGAAAAAGGAATTGGCTTACATTATATGGCTTAGAGAGTCCAAACAATAACAACTGAAAACATTCATTCTTTTTTTGTTTGTTGTTTTTCGAGACAGGGTTTTTCTGTGTAGCTTTGTGCCTTTCCTGGAACTCACTCTGTAGACCAGGCTGGCCTTGAACTCATAGAGATCCACCTGCCTCTGCCTCCCAAGTGCTGGGATTAAAGGCGTGCACCACTACCGCCTGGAAACAACATTCATTCTTAAAAGTAATAATGACGATTACCTATTTTCTTGTTATTTTATAGATATAATCTTTATAATATATAAAACATAAATGCTGTTGGTAAATACCACGAATAGTCATCATATCTTATAACATGAACATGTACTGAGAGATATGAACAAAATCAAGTATTGTATTGAATTGTGACTACACTATCTGGTTTTGCTCATATAACCAAGTATCATCTTCCTTTGTCTGAATGTGAAGAGTATTTCTGAGCTGAAAGGATGACATAATCTCTTACTCATCACCCACAGCAACCTGAATGTATCACTGCCAGAAAAAAAAAACTGTCACCACTTTTGAAGCCATGTTTATCAGTTTAATAAGGGGGACATTCATGAAATATGCATAAGTCTGCTGAGACTGCCGTGTTAACTGCCTTTTTCCCCCATCTCCTGTCTCCTTATTATGCCTGATGTCACAGGTGTGCCCAGGATATCCAAGTTCATGGGCTTCCAGTTTAAGACCACATGGAATAGATGTGGTTCTCTCTAGTTTTCTCCTGACTACAGTCTTGACCCATTGAATTTCCAATTAAAACATACAGAATAAGACTCTGAAAAGTATAGAGAAAGAGGGAGGTGATCTAGAGACATTAACTTATCAGGAGCAACATGACAATGAATTCTCGGATTTCCTTTCATCTTACTTTTTTTTTTCTCACATAGAAAATCCTTAAACTTGAGAATACCATCAAGCAAGTGAGAACAAGTATCCTACAAAATCTAACTTTCTCTAACTGAAGGGCCAATAAAAGATATGCCTATAAAGATAAAAAAAAAGTTAACAGTAGACAATCTATACTACCTGTACATGGTGGGGAAAAATCCACTACATACTGATTGGAACAGGCTAGGTAGGGATGTTGGACTTTTACCTGCACAATGCTGTCACTAGTCTCCTCCCTAAGTCATGGAGGATCATGCCATGGAAGAAGGAAATTCTTTTACTGGTCCCTTACTCAAAAGGAATGAGACACCTCTACTTCTCAGTCGGTGCTAGCTGAGGCTTGGCGAGGAGCCTTAGAGAGCAGCCATGTCTAGGAATCAAGGACAAGTATCAGAGAGACTAAATGAGGCATCTGGGTTTTCAGTCCAACCTGAAAGTAACAAGACAGTGTGTTCTGAGAACAGTGGGGCTAAAACCTCCATCAAATATAAGCTTTGGGATTAGTGGCCCATGGCAAACAAAATACGCAGATGACAGATTCACCAGAAGAATATAAAAAACAAAACTAAACAAACAAACAAAAAAGGAAATACTTAATTAAAAAGACAGAAGGGTTTAATAAGGATCTACCCAAATCTCAATAGAAAAAAAAAGACAGCACAGGAAACAAAGAGATCTATGGAATGTAAGTGACTACAGAGAAAGAAGTAGACATGTCATTGATATCTCCAAACAGAGATGGGAGGGAGTGAAGCTGAACAGGGGATAATGGCTGGCATGGGCTTTGGAGTTCTATAGACCACCATGAGTTTCTGTATAAGGCGTGTGATGTATAAAAAGTGTGATGGAAGCAAGCAGTTCTGAGTGGATAGGAGAAGTGTGTAGATTTTAGAGACAACAGTTATCTTTAAAGTAGCAGTTCTATGGGTCTGGCATGATAAATTTTGCATTCACATTATACCATCTTTTATATTTCATACATACAACCATTGGAGCTAACCTAAGTGAGGGTTTGGACAACCGCCCTGCACTATCTTTGCAACATTTTAGGGATCTATAACTTAAAACAAATGGTTAAAAAGTACCAGTACCTCTTATGCAGACCCTTGTCTGACCTGTGGCCTTCATGAAAACAGATTGTGGGAGGTAGAATGTTGAATGGTTAGAAATTGTCATTGCAATTTGGGTTTTAAAATGTGACTTGATTTAAATAACATGACCTATTTTCTTTTCTTTTTTTTTTTTGGCTTTTTTTATTCTTATTTTATTTAAATTTTTTTCTTTCTATTTACATACCAATACTTGTTAGCAAAGTGACAAGTGCCTTTACAAGATGTCGCTGTATTAAACTTATCACTAAAATTGGGATAGAGATATATATACTTCAGTTGGTAAAGTGCTTGACTAGAATGAAGGGGGGCCCTGACTTTGATCCCCCATGCCACATAAGGCAGCTATAGTGATAAATACCTTTAATCTCAGTGTTTGGAAGGCGAACACCATGACATGGCCCTTGGGATGGTTCAGCTGGTAAAGGCTCTTACCATCCAACCAGAAGTTTGAAACTGGGACCCATATGGTAGAAGGAGAGAAGCAGCTAATGAAAATTGTCTTCTTGAAGGACTAGGAAGTATAGATTCCATCATAGAGAAACAGATAGGGAGAAAGGGCATGGATTGGTAACAAAGATGGCAAACTTCCAAGAATTCTGGCTCCTTCCTCATCCTGATGACTTGAGGCAAAAGCCTTTCAGTTTAAAACAAAGGTCTTGTGGCCTTTTTTCTTCTATCAATAGGGCTCCCTGTTGACAGACAGGCTCAACAAGTTCAGGGCCAGATCAGGACATGTTTAGACACCACTACTTGTGGACCAATCAGCCACCCTGTCTTTCCTCAAACTGACCAAGCTTCAGTTAGTGGAGGAAGGGTCTTCAAAAACTTTAAACATACTCACTTCTCAAGAAGACGCTAACATTGGGATTCCTGAGCCCTCCACCTGTGCTTTGCCAAGAGTCTTTCTTTCTGTGTGCCTGCTATATCTGTGTATTTCCTCAGCTTTAAGGAAAGCCTTTCTTTACAGGCTGATCTGTCTGCTGCTGTCTGCTGTGTCTGAGATTTTCCCTGATGTTACTTGTCTCACGCTGGAGAATTTTTTTTTCTGTCTTTTACTTCTATAACCAGCAGAGAAAAACGAAGCCAGTCAAGATTCCTACAAGGTAATATTCTGGCCTCTACACATGCACGAATACATATACACACACAGATGAACATACATGCATACACAGAAATAAATGTAATTAAAAATAAAATAACATTATAAAATATGACTTAAAATGAAAAGAAATGATCATGCTTTAGATTAAATCTATTGCTTCAGTTTGAATGCCTAAAATATTAGTGTTTAAAATTACTATGTTCTGAATGTAACTGGGCATGAGCCAATCTTGTAAACACTCTTACCCGACATCTGTCTCTTGGGATTTTATATGACATGAAACAGTAAGAGCAATGGCATGTGTTGTTGAACAGGGGCAGAACACACAATTGACTATGTTGTGCATTTCAAGTCAATTTCTCTCTAAGTTCCCAAGTAAGACCTTCCAGGACTGCTCAAGTTTTGAATTTAAATCAGTATCTGGCCAACACATTGGGAACCACTTTAACAAACTTTTCACTGGCTGTAAGCATTCAGCATTTCATAGGCTCCTCTCATTTCTCTCCTAGAACCAATTGGCCCTTTTCTTAGCTCGGTGACCAAAGAGGAGAAGGCTAATAGGGATTTGTTAGAAGAATAAATGTTCACGAAGTGAAACTGATACCCCAGGGCTCTAGTGCTAGTGTGGGTGCAAATGAGATTTTTTTCTTTTCTTTCTGCCACACCTTTAGCCTCCCAGACTTATAGATCTAGATTATACTTGAGGCAAGAGGTTTCTCGAGATAGTTTTCAAGCTGTGTGAGATACGAAAATGTTCACACTCACCATGCTCTTATTTGATTTAGTCCTTAATAAAAACCTAGCAACTGTTACCAGGATTGTTTTGCAGTCCACTGTGCTTACTCCCCACCATACAATAATACTATGATTATTATTAAAGCAAACCAGCTTTCCTTCTAAAAGCAGCATTTTACATTCAGGTAGTCCTGGGGATTTCAAGTTAAATTCTTCCAGGTAATGTTGCCTCTGGCAATCTTTCTCAATTCACATGCAAGTTCAATTAATTTAGTGAGACAGATCTAGGATTCTTTGCAGCTTCTGAGGTAATGCGGCTCTTAATTTTTCACAATGCAGGCATCACTAAGAAGCAACTTAGTCACTTTACCAAGATTGATTTGGTTCCCTGCACAATAGTTCAGATAATATATTTCTCCAAGTGTTGTCTTCAATCAATTTCCTACCAAAGATACAAGCTGGGATTCTATTTAGTAAGAAGAAAAGCTACAGACATTTGGTACAATGTCAAGTCAACCCACCTTTCATAAAAGCCTCTACTTTCATTCCTGCAGTGTAGGAAGACTGAATGAATGTCTACTCCAGTACTCACTCTTTGCCTCCACCCACTGTTCTGCTCCACTGCTTGATGTGATTATTACGCATAACTTTTGAAAATGCTGATAAATAAAAGTAGAGAAGTATACAATGTCTTGATAATACAAATAATACAAAAGACAAGAAAATTTCTATACATCTTCGACACACATTGTGATAATGAAGTACCATGATCAAAATGCAAGTTTGGGCCGGAAAAGGTCTATGTTTCCATATCATTATTCATCACCCATGGAATTCAGGACAAGAACACAAACAGGGAAGGAACCTGGAGGCAGGAGCTGATGCAGAGGTCATGAGAGGTGCTCCTTACTGGCTTGTTCCTCATGGATTGCTCAGCCTGCTTTCTTATAGAACCAAGGACCACCAGCCCTGGGATGGCACCAACTATAATGGACAGGGTCTCCCCCATCAATCACTAATCAGAATATGTGCTATAGGTTTGCCTAAAACCTAATATTATGAATTGTAGACATTTTCTAATTGTTGTTCCATCCTCTCAGATGACTCCAGAATGTGTCAAGTTAACAAAAAACTATCCACACAGAACATCATCTTATATAAAACAGATTTTTCTACTTTTATTTGTAATCAATTTCAAAAATTAAAATGGTGACATACCATAAGAAGGTCCAAGTATTTAAACAGACTAAAAAAAATGTACTTCTAATTACCATTTTTACTTTTGCTTTCAAATTAACCTGACGTTAGGTCAGAAATTCTACACGAAGAATATTTGTCAATGGACCACAAAGGATTCTTCCAGGTCCCTCCTCCACCTTGTACTCCTATCACCACTAACACACACAAACAATATAGCTTAAATCCTATGGAGGAAGATACAGGCTACACAGTTATATCCTTTCCCAGAATCTATTATCAATGTCTACAATTATATATGGCATAGAAAATTGTAATGAAGATACCATAAAGTCTACTGGTACAGTGGAACAAAGGATCAAAAATCAGAAGTACATAAAGACCTGAGATTCTAGAAAACACCTACCAACTTTTCTAAAGTATGATAAAAAGAAAGGGACAAGTGATCCAGATTTGACATGTAGCTATTTCATCATTTAAAAATAATATTTAAATAAATAAATTCTTAGGCATATAAGATTTTAAAATTTTTGTCACACACAAATATTCATACACACACACACACATTCATGTATGTAAGAGAACAAAATCTAAGAAGAAGTCAATATTCTAACACAGTAAGTAATATGGGGGAAAGTGACAGATGTGTATCAGATCACTATGGCATCTTTCACATTTTGTATGATATGCCATCAAGTTCATAGAAATGAAGGGATACCCAACATCTTTTCATGTTTTAATATTTATTTACCTTCTTCTGAAATTCTTCATGGCAAGAAGGTGGTATTACAAACTCAATATCAGCAAATAATCAACTATCTGAACCAAATCACAAAAGAGCCAATACACATGCCTTATAATCTCTGCCCCCTCTCAGTCAGAGTAAGAGGAGCAGAGATTGACAGGTGTGCTAAAAAAAAGAGGGATGGAGAAAAGAGCTCTCTGTCTCCTTATGTAGGGTCTGTAAAGCTGAAATAACCCAGGTGGGAAAGGAAGATGAAAGAACCAGGAGGATTTGCCTCAGTGGGTCCATGAGGGTGGTCAGAGAGATGTTATAGAAACACAATCCATTCAGCTTGGAAGATTCCTCCAGGACAACTCAGATTCTCAACGAGAGTGGGTCAATGAAAATGAAAGTGTCTGTGGAGCCAGAAGGAAAGTATCTGAAACTAAAGCAACGTATCTATAATTAAAGCCCACAAAGGTTAACATCTTGTGTACACAGATGACTAAATAATACTGTTGAGCATGAGGTAATGGTCTTCTTATGAGCCCCCTGAACTTAAATAGAACCAAGGGGGGCACTATTGTTTTAGAAAAATAAACAATAAATAAATGATTGAAGAAGACATGACTATATGTTTCAGACTAAAAGTCATGCATACTCCCCCAAATATTGTTAACATTTTAGGTGAGTGTTTTCATATTGAGATTCAAATAAAAGTCTATAATATTTGAGACGTGACTCTTATATCTTTATTTGACTTTCACCAAACTCTTCATATGTAACTTTAGATTATTTAAATTCCAGTCATTATCTGAGAATTATAGGACAAAATTTCAATGCAACATTTGATTTACATTCAATAAGTATTAGAATAATTTGTGAGAAATTTAAATGTTCAATCACTGCCATCTTAGTTGCTTTGTAATGAAGACAATCCCTCACTGAACTGGCATCCATGTCAAATTCCAATACGGAGACTTCCAATTAACTGTTCAAGATACTGCGGTGAAATAACAGACATATCTGAATCTACTAATATCACCACAAATGTGTCTTTAGGCTCTTTGAGACTGGATTTTTTAAGAAATCCCTGTAAAATATTAAACAATATTAAAGACACTTAGCTCTCTTAGTATCATTAATCTTTAAAACAATGTGAAGCCTTGAAATTCTTTTACAGAGATATCCAATCAGTGAGGACCTAGACAACTTTCTAGAGAGTCTAATAAAATATAGGGAGAAAGATCAGGTATGTACAGTGTGCATTTAAATCTTCTCATCTTCTCTCCAAGTTAGAAACATATCTATCCACTTCATTAAATGTCAGACTATATTGCTATTTCACAGTCATTACCACAAGGACTTTCATTACATACTTTGGATTTTAAATTGAATGTCAAATAGAATTTAAGCAAGAAAGAAACGCAAGATCAAGACTTTCTCATGAGAAACATTAAGGGCACATTTTAATAGTTCACATGATTGAATGTTAGGTTTAACTGAACAGACTGTAACTGATACATACTAATTTTTATTTACTTTTAGTAACCCACAGATTCTTATTACTAAAAGGCATGTTATAGGTTTTCAAAAATCTGTGAAGTAGACAAATTTCGCTGGATAAATTTTATAAACCCATGTCAACAATGCAACAGAGAATTTGTGAGCATAGAGGTGTTTCATGAATCAGAAACTTTTGTCATCAGAGTGTGTTATATCAAGAAAGATGGCTCTAAAAGCAACTCCTCTATGCACATGCCACACCTAATCTATGTGACCATCTGCCTGCAAGAATCAGAAGAGGCTTTGACTCTTTGGTGGGGGAAAAAGTAAACTTAAGATTGCTGCAACTTGATAGGTCATGTTTCATTGATATCCATGGGAGATCTGCCCTTTCCTGAACAAAAACAGAGGGAAAACAGTGGGGGTGTGGAGGAGGGACTGGGAGAGGAAGGAAGGGAAAATGCATCTGGGATGTAAAATAAATAAATTAATTAATTAAAAGAAGATTGCCTCTTAAAGTGGTAAAACAAGAATAGAAATTTTGATTTTTACATCAAGGAAGCCAGTGGCCTCTATATCAGTGAGTAAGCCACTAAGTAGCTTCAGAAGCTGTATAGCTTAGAGAAAGGGTAACATAATCTTGGTGTATATTCTTGAATATAAAGAGAATGGTTTAAAAGAGGGAGTATTGTGAATGGGTCCAGAAATAATTTATTCAGAGGGAATAGTCTATGGGCATCTTGGAGTCAGAGTAAACTAGAAGTTAGGGGACACTGCTTCACCCTGTTCCCTCCAGTGCTGAGCCAGTGTGTGGCTTTCATAAGTTAATGCAGGGTTGAGCTTGTAAGGAGTCAAAGTCAACTGTTATTTCTTAAATCCTTCACATTTACACAGGAAGTTGGCAAATACTACAAGAATATGGGAAGGGGATATATATTATATGTGTATCTTCATAAATATAACCAGCTAGTATGTATATATGTCACCCTTTTATATGTTTTCAGGGCTGAAGAATGATACAATAGAATTCCAAAGTTTGTAAATTATCTTTCTGTTATCTGAAATATAAAGCTTATATGAACCCACTGAGGGAAAAAGTTCTAAAGGTATCACAATGAGATCATGAATAGATATTATGTCAGAGGCATTAAAAATCTATGCTTCATGGTTACTAAGAGTGTTGCTCAGTGGTAGAGCACCTTTTATGCCCAGTTTGTGTGAAGCCCTTACTTCTGACAACATGCATCGCATGTGCACACACATAAACTTTCTCTGTTTCTGTCTTTGTCACACACACACACACACACACACACACACACACACACACACACACATTTATCTCAAAATGATAGGCTGTGTGGCCAAAGATCAAAGAAATGAATTCCTGTTTTGTTAGTGTTCTCTAGTGATTTTTCTTAGATTTTCAAATATAAAGAGAAGCTCTATGGACAAGAACTAACTTATGTTTAGGAAAACATCTTTGTAAAGCATGGTTTGTGTCATTACTATGAGTTAACATTCACTGGAAATATCATAAGAGACTAAATTAATCAGCCTTGGAAATCACAGAGAGAAAAGACCACAATTAATTCAGTAAACATTTACTATACTGTCTGGAAACAGGAAAGATGAGAGAAGATTGGCTAAATGCATATCGATAAAGGAAATACAGATGCGTAAGCACATTCACTATTAACCTGTGCTCTGGAACTCTGAAAGTAGAATATGGATACATGGGAGTGTATTCTCACTCCTTTTATTCATCAACCCTGCAGAGTGATTGATCATACAGTTAAAAAGAATTCCAATATAAATAAGGTAAGATGTATTTTAAATCAGCATTTCATAAACCAATTCCATTGAACACTAGATCAAAGAGGAATGAGCCATTTCAAAAAAAGAAAAAAAAAACAAAGAAGAAACTTTTTATAGTTAACTTCTAAGGTCAGGATATGAGGTAAAAACTAAGAATTCTCTTTACTCTGTGACATCTAAGAGATTTTATTATATAGTATATATTATTCATAATTATATGATCAATATATACTTGATTATATTTTGATACTAAGCTCAGAATTCCTTGTGTCTAGGCACACTAAAAGTTGATTTGTGGTTCATAGTGTAAGCCCACCACAAAGCCGCAATTTTATGATGTTCCATAGAGACACCTGGCTGATGGAGACACTGTCATCTAACAGAAAACCATCTGCAGCATAGAGCCCTCTGTGTCCAAGGCAGCAAAATAAGACTAAAACATAAGGTTTAATTTACTGATGACTCTTTCCAGTGTGTCAATCTCAACTCTCCGTCTCTTTTTATTTTCTTTTATTGGCCTCAGCTAGTCATAATACAGTGCTCATCAGGATGGAAAAATACAAAGGAGCAGAGGATATTTTTGTAGAACATTTGTATCTTTACTGTGATATTAATGAGAGACTTTTAAATGCATTATTTCTGAAACTTGACTGTATCGATATTTTTGTGTGGCATTTTATAAGCTCATCCATGAGGTATAATTTAGGAAATACTGATTTAAAGGAACTTTCATTCAATGAGGAGAAGTGTTAACGAATTTCTTTCTTCATGAAAATAAATTAAGAATGGTCCAAAGACAGTCACATTATCCCTAGCCACTTTAAAAATGAACTATTAGGCAAAAACAGAATTTATTTTGGAAATTATCACTTTGCTCTGTTAATATTCTATGAAGAACCCATAATACAGACCTGGGAACCACTTAGAACTTTTCAGGAGTCATTTAATTGCCAGAATACATTTTATAGGGACCAATTTTCTTCCAGTATTTATATAGTGCTACCATTAATGAAGGCAAGCTTTAATATCACTTGTCAACATAAGGGATTCCTAGTCCTTGCCTGTTTTGCTTCTCTATTCTTAAATATGACTGAACAACATGGATATGATAAAATTCCATAGACCTCAGACATCAAGTGCTTTACACTGCAATATCTAAGAAATTCCAAGAACTGCTTTGTGTTGCTTCCTCCAAAATCAAAGGTAAATGCTATAAAACATTGAAACCTGGAACTTATGCAGGGATGCTTGGCTCAATCTGGGAGGAGGGGACTGGACCTGCCTGGACTGAGTCTACCAGGTAGATCTCAGTCCTCAGGGGAGGCTTTGCCCTGGAGGAGGTGGGAATGGGGGACTTGCTGGGGGGAAGGGGAGGGGGCAGGAAGGGGGAGAACAAGGGAATCTGTGGCTGTTATGTAGAACTGAATGGTATTTAAAATAAAATAAAAGAAAAAAAAGAATTGTAAATACTCAGAATTAGTGAGACAGTTGTTTAGCTTGAACTGTTTAGGGGGCCCCAAGGCAATGGGACCAGGACCTGACCCTAGTGCATGAGCCGGCTTTTGGAACCTAGTGCCTATGGTGAGACACTTTGCACAGTGTTGGTGCAGGGAGGAGGGGCTTGGACCTGCCTCAACTGAATGTACCAGGCTCTGCTGACTCCCCAGGGGAGACCTTTCTTGCCTTGGAGGAGATGGGAATCTGGGGTGGGTTGGGAGGGAAGGCTGGAGGGGAGGACAGGGGAAACTGTGATTGATATGTAAAATGAATGGAAAACCTCTTAATACAAAAAAAGTAGAAAAAGAAGAAAATGGATAAAACAAGCAGAAGGGAAGGAAGAAATAAGCACTGGTTGGGTACCGACTGTACTTGATACTTAATGTATTATATACCGCTATTTACAACCCCAAGTTCTTCAGGAAAGGGTAGACTTCATTAAGTAAATAGAGTTTGGGTTATGTTGAGAACCTCAACGGTCAGCTTTAAAGAGATGGTAAGCTGAGATCTGATGAAAGTTCGATGTTACCCATTAAAGAGAGGGAGAGGTGGAGTTTGGAAAGAAAGGATCACCTAAAGGAGGGGGCCAGTTCTTAAAACATTGTAAAAGAGACTGTGAATGGGATAATGAAAAACCTACTAGCAGAGTAGCTAATGAACTGTTTTCAGTTACTTTTATCTGAATGAAAACAATAAGGGAGCTTGTGGTGGTAATCTAATTGTACTGAAATGTGATTTTGATTGTATGTTAATAAATAAATTTGCCCGGGGGTCAGAGCTATTAGAGCCATAGCAAGAGTGTGGCGGTGGTGGCACACGCCTTTAATCCCATAGATATCTGTGTGTTCAGGGATATAGCCAGCATTGGAGACATATGCCTTTAAGACCTAGGGGGCTGTACATTCAGACAGTGACGAGGCAGTCACGTGTTTGGGTTTACAACCAATGAGAAGGCAGAACAAAATACTTTAAATAGACGAACAGACAGGAAATAGATCCCTCATTCGGGAAGCTGGGACACCGCAGGCGGAAGGGTGAGATTTTAGCTCTGAGCTCTGACCTCTCAGCTTTCTCTTTTGCATTGTTTCTGTGTTTCTTATTTAATAAGATGGTTGGTTACATCTTCTGGAGTACAGAAGAGTACAGCAGGTTCCCATCTTACGATGGTCAAAGGTAACATTGTTTTTTGGGTTTTTTTTTTTGTTGTTGTTGTTGTTGTTGTTTTATAATTGTGCAAAACTGGTATGCATGAATAAAAATTGCACTTTTAAGTTTTGAAAAAAAGAATTATAATACTCAGAATTTTTTTGGTCTTTGCTGTAAATAATTAGTATTTAGGGCACCTCTTAGGTTTACATAATTATGGTTAATTATTGTAAGTTTACTTTTTATAATAAAAAACTTATTAAGTTCATGCATGTTTTGCTTGCATGTGTGTACATTTACCACAAGCATGTCAGCAATCTGCTGAGGTCAGAAGACAGCAACAGATCTTTTGGAACAAGAGTTCCCAATGCTTATGAAATACCAAGTGGGTGGGTTTGAAAATCAAACCCAGATCTTCTGTAAGAACAGTAAGAGTTTGTAACCACTGAGCCATTTCTACATCCCCGCAATAATTTTCATTTAATTTCCGTTTACTTTTATAATATAAGTGCCAACTTCTTTCTTTTCCAAATGGAAGATATTCCAACATAAGCCATTTCTTACTAGCTGTATGCATACTTTCTAAATATCCTGAGTATATGATAAGCCCACTCACTTAGCTACACAATCATAACATACATAGTCTTAATTTTCTGTCATTGCTAATTAGGCTTATTTACTTACTTAAACTCTAATTCTCTGTAGAGCTATATGTAATATTAGGAGCATGAGAGTATATTTATTTTGTAGCTTCTGTTATATTACTAAATTTAATCAAGTATTGTTCAATTACAAAATGGGAAAAGATAATTTTTACACTGTTTTATATTATAAAACAAAGTCCTTGAATCTCCAAAGAATTATGCTGGCTTAGACCTGTGCTTCAACCTGTCTATTTCTGAGAGAGATCCATGTTAGTTCCATGCAACTAATATTGTCTTCTACCATATATTCAAAGTTACACTGACTTTCCGTACAGATTCATAATTTCACTGATTTATATCATAGGGGCACATATTAAGCAGTTGAGCCATATAGAATTCTCTGTAAATTTGGGGGGGATTGAACCAGTCTTTGCACCTGACTTACTGAAATGATATTGCACATATATTTTTCCATTGTTCATGGCCCCATTTCTGAAGTTAACACTTCTCACTTTTCCAAAACACTGTTCTGGCTATATTTTAGGACATCATTGTCCTAAAATCTATCTTAAAACAAAAGCATAGAACATAAAGGCTTACGGTGCAAAGTTGGTAATGAAGGAGACATGTATATGTCATGCATACAATTTATTGACTATCTCAGAAGCACTGGCGTCCTGTGTACTATGCCACCTTTTTCAAATGCCAAACATCTCTGAAATGCTGGTATTAGCAATCCACTCTACAAAGAAAATCAAAACTTTAAAAACCCTATGAATGATGTTCAACTGTAGGAAATAATGCTTGGACATACTAATAACTATTTTAATTTTAATTCAATTTCGATTTATGTCCTCAGCATTTATTCTTAAAAAAATAATGTGTTCTTTAAAGAGACAAATGATGATTTTAGATAAAATTCATAAGACAAAACTAAAATTAAGATTTTTCAGATAGTGTAATAAATTATTTAGTAAGTTATAGAAGCAGCTAGTAACCAGATGTGAGTATTTCCTTTAAAATAGAGAAGCAAGGGGTGTTAAAAGGATCACTTATGAAAACTTGCCCTAAAAAATGTTATATGCCTGTTAAACAGTTTTGGATTGAAAGAAATCCATACAATTAGGTGTAAGTAATGATAACTTTTGCATTAGAATATATTTATTCTATGGTTTATAACCTGCCATTAGCTATAATTTGTTGACTAATGTCAAATCAATTAATTCTTTCAACATGTGAAATTTTCTTGAATAACACTGTGTATCAAGCACACATCAGAAAAGAATCCAAAACTTGAATTACACACTTTTTAATTTTTTGTCATTGGGAGACTACCATACTGCTGAATTATATCATGGAAGAAGGTGAGCTCATGTCACAGAACCTCTGAGTCATACCCTTTGGATCCATGAACTGTGGAGCTTTGGACCATGCCCTGAGAGTTTGGCCCTTTTACAATTTCAATAAACACTTCTGAAATCCACTCTAGACTGCCATCATTTTTAAAAGTAATTTTTATAAAACAATAAATAGTGAATCGCTAACCCACTGCAAAATACCATACTGATTATTATTTTAAGATTTATGTATCCTCCTTCCACATTATTGCTTTAATCCATTGCTAAAATGGTCAAGTATATGATATATCATTGTGACAGTATTACTAGCAATATTTTTTCATTGTTTTATAAACATCATTGGTGTTTGACTCGGAGATTGCTTCTAATGTCACCACTATGAAGAAAAATTTATCCTCCACTTTATCTGAATCATACCCTTCCCATACATCCTCTTATGAAGAAATTTGGACAGATGATATAAGCTATGCCATCCCAGAAATCTACAGACCCAAACTAGTTTCTGTGCATTCTTGTGTGATTCAGATTATTACAAAATTAGCCATGAATTCAGAGTCTCTCCTGTCAAAGCGCCTTTATGTTGGCTAAAAAAATATTTGTGAAAGCAACATTAAAGCTTCAGTCACCCTAATAATCAGAAAAATAGTAAGCCTGACTCCTAGAAATTCTGGTGACTATTGTGGCTCATTAGTGTGTATCACATGGAGTAGAACCTATCTGAATGCTACATCACATGGTAATCATCTCAATAATGTATCCTCCTGCAGATTTAGCTTGTAATCATGTGTGGCCACTAACAAAAAAGCTCAGTTAACTGCCACAGTCGACACCATTCAGTTTCCTTGGGTGCAATTTGTGATTTTCAGGGAAGTTGGGTTCATGTGTGTCCCTTTGCATTTAAATATTCTGGAGAGATGCGATCTATGATCCATATTCAAGTCCTGGGGAAGTTAAAAATAATCAGAATGGTCATGAAGCTTATTTTCATACTATCCGATGAAAGCAAAACACTTTCCTTAATAAATAAATGGGCAGAGATTTAGAAGTAGAGGCTGGAACAAGCTTGCTGTTCATAACTCTGAGTCTGGACTGCTTTCTGCATGATCGTATCTGTGTGCAAACATCCACTCTCCCATGCAAACTATGACTGAGCTCTCTTCGTCCCAAGCAATAGATGGTAAATCACAAGGCTCTGCTCCATGTATTGCATATATGTCTGCATCTCTCCATACAGCATGGGTAGCAGAACAACTATTTAAGCTTTGGAGCATGACTGCTTCTTTGCTTCCCAGATACTCTATATTCCTTACTTGGGCAAATGGTAAGTAGTTTTGAGTGCATATTGTGCAAGAAAGAATAAAGAATACATTTATCAACCAAATCCTGCACTCTATCCCACCCTAGAATGTTAGAATGTTTCCCACTGCAGCTTTTACTGTATCACAGGGCATTTCCCTCATTAATATTGCCTCTCTCCATTCCCTGAGCATCATACCCCAGAGTCACTGAAACAGAGTTTTCAATTAAGACATCTAAGCAGGACTCCAAGCAAATTAAGGTAAAATCACCAGGTGAGTGTGCCGGTTTTAATTATTAATTTTATTTCTTTTCACATATACACAAGCTACAGTGATCACCTGCAGAAAACATGATAAATTCAATTAACACCTGCTAGTTGGGATCATTGATTATCCTAAGTTATCCACCCACCAAACATTTACAGTCAGGGTGTAAACCATTAAAAACAGAACACTGTAGAAGGAAGGAAATTCAGCCACTTCAAACAAAACTGTGCAGGGGTTGAGCTCATCGCTGTTTTCATTAGCTCCTGACACATCAGAGAAGCACACAGGTCATGGTCTGATCATTGGTGTCATACAAGCATCTACACCTGAGTATAAACAATGCTCCAGGGTCAGAGGCATGAAGTGAAGAGCCTTAGATCTTCCTGAACCAAGACTCAAGTACATTAAAGGCGGAGCGCTAATTAAACTTTGCAACTGTTTTTTCTCTTTTGCTCTTCACACTTCAGAAGGAAGTCAGAAATAAAATTATGTCTCCTGCCACACCTTAAGAGTCAAGTACAACCTTTGCCATAGTTAAATATTGTTTTCTTTTTTTTCCTGACAAGAGGAAAAAGCAGAATTGATGGTGGAGGTAATGCAAAACTCTCATTTTCTATCTGCCTAATATTCTTTCCATTAGGAGAAATCTCAGCATTATCTGAATGACACTGAGTATTGCTTATTTTTTTACCATCAAAGAGAATCAAGTACAATTATGGTGCCATCATTTCCAGGCTGCAGTGCTTTCTGAGGAGAGTTACCGTTTTGAAGAAAATACACTACGGCAGACTTCTGAATGATAAACAAATACACAACTTGGCACAGAAGTTCTATATTACTGGGTGTGACAAGAAAAACTACGTCTTAATTTTTGGCTGTCAAAAGAATGAACATGACTAAAGAGATTCACAGAATGATGTTCGGAGAAATGGTTAAAGCGATTGTCTATTTGGTCATTATTTAACAGAAACATGTTATCTGAAGGAATCATTTTCTTTTTTGAATATATACTATTATACTTATAAATAGTTAAAATTTCTCGGGAGACTGACTTCCCTGTGTGATTTTTAAAAATAAGTGTATTCTACAGGCTGTGGATTCTTTTTTTGTGTGTGTGTGTTTGTGTGTGTTTAGATCTGGAAAAGACTAACACATAGTGTTTCCTGTTGTTTTTAACTATCCATTTCTAAACACAGAGTGGTAAAGGATACCCTGGGTACCTTTAATGACCATGCATTTATTATTTTTCTTTAATGTATGAAACCAAAAGAATGAGAAAGGATGATTTCTTCCATAATGATGCTTTTTTTAAAGTTCCTAGCAAAATTATTTTTAAAGACTTTGAAGTCACAAGGGTGTAACGCAAAAATGCATTGATTGTATATTCAACAAAATACAATGTTGGGAAGTCTTTTTTCATACTAACCAGACATATGACTTCATTATTAGTCCTTTTATTATATTATTATGGACTAATTGGACAACATGTTAAATTTTGTTATTTCATATAATATACATATATGATACATAATAGACATATATTATATATATATATTATATATATTATATATATTATATATATATATATATATCACTTGATTGTATTCATTTGATTTTGTATTCATTGTCCATTACCCTCTGCTGTTATCTATTCTCAGGGTTCTTTCTGCTTCTACATATTTTTTGGATCTTAGGTGTGAGAACATCTTTCAAATATTAAAGTTTCTATGCCTTACTAGCTGGGCACATGCCACTGGGATGGTTGTTATATATTTAACAACTCAATTTCTTCATTATGAAAACAACACAGCCTGATGCTTGGGTAGGTTATAGATGTTAGTATATAAATTCATGCTAAGAATTATAGAATTTGATTTGCCAAATATTATACACTCAGAAGTGCTGGTTACAAATTTACAGCAATGAATAATTTGCTATAAAAAATAGATAGGTTACTTACCATATGCTTTAAAGAATAGATAGACAACCTTAAATACGAGAAACGTAGTTCTGAATAGAGTTACTCCAAAGGACAAAGCTAAACTTGGCAAAGAAAAGCTTCAGGAAACAGACATAAGTGAAATCAATGGCATTGTTTCTATTGTTGCATTTAAATATGAGCTTCATGATCTGAGAATTCTTATGAAGAGGATGCTGACTAATTCTGCAAATGGATGGGTCTTTTTATCCAGATTGCTATTAGATGATGATGAGTACTTTCCTGATTCTAAAGGTTTACATTATATGTATATATGTATATGTATATATGTGTGTTATATAACATGAGAAAAAATATATATACATATATTACATGAGAAATATATTGCATTATATAATATACATACATACATACATATATAGTTGTGTAGTAGTACTAGAAGCCTTGGGATGTATTTTTAGTAATTCACAACTAGTGGAACACTCATTCTTCCTTCTCCACAGTAATGATGAAGAGACTGACTCACTGAATCTTTTCTTTGGGATAAAATTCTACCAACTGGGTTGTAATTATCCAGGTTCTTAATGGTAAGAGGCATCAAAAAAGAAATAGAAAATAAACAATTGCTTTATACAAGCAAATTTAAAAATTCAAATATAGACTTACTGGTTAAATCCTAACTGTGTGCTGAGAAGAATAAAGAGAGTGGCAAACATACCACCCTCCTGTTGAAAGTCAATGTGATGCCCCTTGTTTCAAACTCAAAGGTCTTCGCATGAAGGAGAACAGAACAAGGTATGTAGAGACCCCGATAACTAACTGCTCACAGAACTCAAATACATTATGAAACATCACAGATGAGCCCAGTCAATGCTCCTTAAAATATAGAGTGTGCCTAGATTGGTTAATATATTATGCCAGTCATTCCCAGCTCAATTCTGAAATATATCACAAAGCTATTGAAAAATACGCCTACTGTCCTCCTGAAATATGGCAGCTCCCATCGACATCTTCCTGCCCTCATCACTCTTCACCTTCATATGAAATATATTACTCTCCTTCTATGAGATTTGGGTTTTTAAACAGTAGTGTTGACATAGGGTATTATAAGACCATTGGCTTAAAATAGATACGTGTTTGATACTCATTAATACTTACTCTACTATCATTAACACATATTCTGTTACTATAACTCCATTAAGAAATATACACTTACAAATACTGAAGTTAAAAAAATATCTAAAATAATGTAAGATGTCTTGAGGCTACCCCATGCTAATGGTTGGATGACTGGTGGGCTCCCATACTGGTTGCTTTAAGGGGTAACCACTGCCTTAGTGTTTTCATGCCTAGAATGTGGAAGTTAATCTTCATAATGAAAATCTACCTCATGAGGCGCATTTACACAGCTAGGTTACAGATGCAGAATACTTAGGACAGTCTTTGGCATAAATGTATCTCTCCACAATGTGTCTGAAACATATTCCTGTGACGATTGTTTCTATAGCTTTTCTGTCAGCCTTTCAAAAATAAAGACAAGAAACACAAGACACACCCACATAATTATATATATATGTGTGTGTGTGTGTGTGTGTATTTAAATGCTTCTATGATTCTTCTTGCATACATATCTTGTATATGTAATATGTACTATATGTATATATAATTGCTTAACTTTTATTCATGCAAATACACATGATGTCATTTTATGCAGTTGGTAAATTTTTAATATTTTCAATGTTCTTAAAGTTGTTTGTACTTTAAAAATCATAAGCACTTAAATTATCAATTAGTTTAATTTTACTTTAAATATTAGAATGCTAATATATAATATCAACTTTAATATTTAAATGTTTGTTTTCTGAATAGCATTCTGTATATGCTTTTTCCACCTAATATTAAGTTAGATTTAATTTTAAATTTAATTTAATTGTGTTTGAATGAAAGTTCTGCATGAATATACATATTACTATTATTCTCAATAAATATAAAAACCCATCAGTGGATGGGAAGCCAAACTTGCAATAGCCATAAGATTTGCATCTAAAGTTCTCTGTTTCTGTGATCCATTATTTTTCTGTATTTAGTAAGTAGTACAATTGATAGTCAAGTTGGGCTATTAAGATAACTTCCTCTAACTCTATGTCAGTAACATGATGCACATATTTTTGGAAGTGTAGTCAATAGAAAAATAAATTCCACTCTAAAACCCCATCATTTTAGAAGGAGATGTAAAAGCTTACTGATCCTGTAAAACTCACTAAATCCCAAATTCTAAACTCACTTTTTTTCTTCTCCACATGATGTTCTTTTTCTTACACTTTTGTGAGTGCCATTTCATTTTTAAGTACATTTTCCCCAGCAGAGCTCCACATAATGCAGAAAGTCATTGTGCAGAGAATTTTGATATCTGTCACCTCAGTTAGAATATTATCACCAGGACATTCTGCATGTGGCAATGCAAACTCTCTCCTAACTGTTCTTTCTACCCCATGCACTAATTCTCAAAGATACTGAGTGTCTATGTCCTGAGAGCAACGTGATCTGTCTAAGTATGCAACAGTGTTATCAGCAAGTGACCACTTCTCCTTTCATGGGCCCTGTCTAAAATGATGTAGTTACTCTAATAGTGAGTGTTTTCATATGTGTTATGGTGATCAAGAACATAGGAGCTTACCAGAGAACCTTTCCCTATCAACATAAACATTCTATAGGAGTATGGATAATTGTCTGGAAGGATAGCTTAAGGATGGGTTTTTACATTGGGGCAAGGGAATGAACAACAAAACTTGCGATAGATCTCTGTTTTCAAGTGCATTGCTGTGTCTACTTTTCTCCTTATAAATTAACGATGGTCTACAAGCATTAATTAAAAAAAACACTTTTCACCTTAAAATAGGATACAAATTTAAATTGAGGAAAAAGTACCTCCTTTCTAAAAATCAGCAGTTCACTATTGCAACTCTGTGCATCTCTCTTCTGCAGACTGGGAAGACAGGAGGTAGAGAGAGACATTTGAGAGCAGGAAGTGAGAAGGCAAGACATGGGCTATGTTCATTAAAAGAGACATTTGCAGAAGTGAGGTTTAGTTGTTCTGAAGCCAAAGGAGCATTTACTCTGTCCTTGAAGCTTGAAGGTGAACTGCCAACAGCTGCGCTCTAGACAGGTTGCTCGAATTGTTTTATCCAATTAAAAGTTAGCCTTCAAAGTTAAAATAAGTGCACTGGGCAAGTA
The DNA here is from genome assembly GCF_049852395.1 of Peromyscus maniculatus bairdii. Classification (NCBI taxonomy): domain Eukaryota; kingdom Metazoa; phylum Chordata; class Mammalia; order Rodentia; family Cricetidae; genus Peromyscus; species Peromyscus maniculatus. The sequence goes on from NC_134854.1 coordinate 46,342,565, forward strand.
ATGCTTCTCAGTTCCCTTTTTGTTATGACTCTAATATTCTCAAGTCCTCTGAACTCCAGGGCTCGTGAAAAAGTGCCTTGTGAGTGTGACACCCAGTCTTCCACACTATGACTCGAGGGGAGCTCAAGCGGAATCTGTTCTGAGATGTGGAAATCTCTGTTTTGTTTTCTCCATTGTTAGCATGTTTTCATGAAGACTGTTTATACACACCCTATAATGCAACCAAAGACTTTCCTTTTAACTTATCTAAATGTTTACCCATTCTTTATCAAACCCTACACTCAGAGTATTGAGGATAATGACCAAAGTAATCAGAGTTGTAACGTTTGTAGACTTTGGTGATCTTTCAAAGGAAACTAACATGTGGCGTTCCGGTGACAGGAGTGTAGTCATTTATAAATTTAGAAGCACAAAGTCTTTTGTTTGAATGTTTGTCTTCTGAAAATATGAAGAATTAAAATGATCAATTCATACACATAATACACTATTTCCCTAGAGAAGACTTAACCAAACACTGAGCAGCAGGCAACTTAATAATAAATAATGCAGAGTTTCTGTTTCTGAATTATGAGAACAGCATCCACATGTTGGTTGGGTAGTCACACCTTCTGATGACCATGGGAATAGTTTCTCTGTCTGTCTTCTACCTTACACTCTCAGGGAATCCTTGGCATGGTCCTTTTCTCTTTCCTCACTATTGCTGGAGGATATCTTCAATGGGAACAGCTCTGACAAGTTAAAAATGGTGTACTTTGTCTTTTATCTGTGGTGATTAACGTGCTGTACTGAAGACCCTTTTCATGGGCCTGTGTTCTTGCAGTGTCTTCACATTGTCTTTCTCTGTGCATGTCGGTCTGTAGTACCAAATTTCCTTTTTATAAGAGCACTGCTGCCAAGCTAAAGACCTCCTCTCAGGATTAGGTGAGAAATCATCTTCTAGAGAAAGTCACTTATACAGGGAGGATAAAGACTTCACGTAGTTCTACAAGACACACTTCAACACATCTTTTCCCAAAGATTGTATATTATCTCATTTTAGGTAGCATTCATATTCTAGGAAAGCAGGGGAGCACACTAAAGATATTAACCCTCATTTCCTGGATGTATTTTAGAATATTTAAGACCTTAATAATAAAAGAGTATGTCTATAGATATTTGTAAACTCGAAAAAAAATCCTATTAGTGAAAAACATAGTCACCTTCTACTAATTGTCTGTTTCTACAACTACCAGGAATATATACAAAAATTCTAAACCGCACAGTGGACACTAACAATCTGTGACAGAGGAAATTAGCTTGTAAAGACATATAAATGAATACCATGCTTTATTTAGTTTTTAGTTTATTTCTAACTCAAAATATTTAGGATTCAATTTGTATATTTTCTAAGAACTTCCTTTGGGATTATTTAAAGAAGTTTAAGTCAGTGTGGAGATTCCAACTGCAACTTAGCAATTTCCTGAAGAGTGACATAGACCCCCTACAAGTCCAGAGCAATGGGGCTACTACCCAGAATCTCTGCAGAGAGCACAGTCTCCAAGTTCTGGGCCTGGCTGAAGGTTGTAATCTTTTCTTTTCCTGCAAAACAGGCCAGGCACACAGTCCTATGTTCTTTTTAAGATTATGAGTGTCTGAAGAATTATACAACCTTTACATTAAACTGCCATCTGTGATTCCTCTGAAATTCTAGATCACATCATTTTAACCAAATATAATTTTTGACAACATGATTTAAAACAATCGATAAAAATAAGTACGGGTTATGATAATACCTGAAGGGAAAAAAGAAGAAGAAGAAAAACTCAAAAAGAAAAAAAAATAGTGACTATGCTGCTAAGTAGAGTCCATGCTTGACTTAAGATAAGCACCTCGACATGCCTCCATATTTGACTTGGGTCTGCTTTAGAATTCCAATTTAGACACAAATGGTGGCATAAACATGCTGTTTCTGAGAGTTCCTCTTGCCAGCGAGGCACTTAGCATGCAAATCTACAGCATAAATTTAGTGTACAAATGGCATTGCACAAAGATTGCTGCTACATCTCATTCTCTAGTCACAATAGATGTGAAAAAGATAACTAGTTAGTGAAATAACGATAATTCAAGCAGAAAAGTGACAGCCAGTCCTGCAAGTTTCCCAGCATAGCTTTCCTCTCTGACAGTGTAGAGAGCTTTGTAGACATATATCTTTTGTCCAAGACAGTTTTACTAGAATAAAGGATGGACAAGAGTTAAAGTGTCTTAGGGTGGTTAAATATGAGCAGACATTGTTAAGAATTCATCTTCCTCTGCTGTCCCCTAACTCTCAGCAAATATCAAACTTATTGTGTGCATGAAGAGTGCATCTATAGCATAATATCTTAGGAAAGTGTCTGATTTCTTCTCACTCAGTGCTTCTAAGGTGAGAGGACCGGATGGCATACTATATTTCGGAAATGGATCAATTCATTTTCAGACTTTTATCAATAGCATTTTATTATATTGTTTTTAAAATTATTTATCCTATATTTTAACATTACATCATTTTTAGTGTATAGATATTACATGTCTTAACACCACAATGAAAGTGACAATATAGCGCCTCTTTGTCTTCACATTAAAAAAAGTAATAAATGGTGAATCAAATGTGGTAAAGACTTCAAGCAAGGGATATTTGAGATACACTAGAAAGCCATTTCTGTATGAAGGAACTATAATAAGCAGAGATCAAATTAGCCATAAGATGGCAACTACAACCCCCCAAGAAGTTATTAGGACTTTATAAGATGTTACAGTTATAAAATGAATAGCTGGATGCTGTTTTTTTGTTTTGTTTTTGAGAATACTCTACATATAAATTCCTACATTAAAATTAGAAACAAAATATTTATGAACACATATACTAGCCATAATATTTTTATTCTAGTGATGTAGCTTAAACATGTATATTCTTATCTTTTGAATGTTGGAAATGTCATAGAATTACAGAAGTCCAACTTATATCAAGTCTCATTTTATACATAATTAAGTAAAACCCATTTAAAACCTTGTATAGACAAGAATAATGAACATTTTTTTTTCCAAAGAAGGGTTTAATAGGGAACTTTGAAGTTGTGAAAATATTTTCTATGGTGAATATATAGGCTATATTTTCTCTTTAAAGACCATTTTTACTCCCCAGCACATAAGAGCTGTTTAATTTTTGCAATTCTGTTATATATATATATATATATATATATATATATATATATATATATATATACCTCAGCACACTAACAGTTGCCCCAACACATTTCTACTTCATAAAAGCACTAACATGAAAAATAACATGATTTTGTTATACAACTATTTTACTTGATTATCTAAAACTATAAGGGATAAAATTTGTAGATATTTGTTTATGCAGCTATAATGTAAAGAATCTTAATTATTGATATTTTAAAACATGTGGGGCTAATTATAAACGTGAAGGTAATGATAATTGGAATGAGTTGCATTAAGGTAACAGTTGTAATTTCCAAAGAGTTTATTAAACAATACTCCTAATTTTCCTTTTGGCTATAAAAGCCAGCAGAGTTTCATGTTATTAGCTTTAGTGTATTTGTAAGTATAAATTAAAAAAAAAATTACTTAATGCAAACTACCCAATTATTTTTAAGTAAAGCCACAATGTGCTTCAAATTAATTTCTAATATCATAACAAGGCACAGTATAATCAAAGTGAGTGCACTGAGGGTCAGAAATACCAGAGTAATATAAAAAAGAATCACTTTTCTAAATCCACCCCCTTCCTTCATGGGAGCTATCATTTTGTTCTGAAATGAATGCTTGCCCAGGCAGTTAATATCGCCATGGTTTCTGCTGTCTTGTTCATGAACTGAAGCTTTCAACTGTGACTTTTGCATGGAAGCTCCAATAGAATCTGGCATGCTTCTCTAGGCGTAAAGAGGCAGCATCTGCACCTTAGCATCCTAATGATTCTTCTTTTTTTTCAAGTGCTAGTTATGATTGAGTTGTTTCTGGTTTCCCAGTATGCTCCTTCCTGTTCTCCCTCCCTTTTCCCACAGACTTACACTTATTTTGTCCTCTTCCAAATTGCCTTCATGTAGTAAGGCAAGACGATGATCTTACCTTAGTCTATTAACCTGAAAAATCAGAGAGGTGATCTGATTTAGAATTGTGCTGATAGCAGCTTTACGTCCAACAGCCTTTTTTTTTTTTTTTTTTTTTTTTTTTGGTCACATTCTCTACAACAGTCCCTTATAGCTGAGTGTTTGCTAAGGAGGAGGAAGAGGAGCAGAAAGAGAATTTAAAACGTCACACATTCAGACTGCTCCAAATACTGTAGCATTCTTCTAAGGCTGAAACTATTAGCCACCTGAGGGAGGGGTTTATTTACAATGTTCCTTCCCAAGAGTTAAAAAAATGTGCATTTCCAACAGTCTTTGATGGGCCTTTATCCAGATACTTTTTTTTCTCAGGAAGATCTATACCTCTTAATTTATTTACCTCTTTGTTTTACATTTCCTTTCTAGGAGCTTGAGAAATGCACAAGAACTCCAAGCTTTTAAGAAATGTTGCATGACAGAGTGAAAGAATATTCTAGAACATGCAACATGCCCTGCCGGTGTTCTGCAGCATGCTGACCTCCTCTCCACGATCTCACTGAGCTCCTTCCTGCATCTGTCATGTGTATTTTGTACAAAAAGCATCATTTCAGAGACCCTTCCTAGCTTATGCATGGGAAGTCTCTTTTATTACCACTTAAAAATTACTTATATTGAAAATTGCCACACACACACACACACACACACACACACACACACACACCAGTGTGTGCCTCTATAAGAGTAACACGAAGAATTCCTATTTTGTGTCCAATTCAAAACATTTTTCAAGTGTTTGGAATCTAAAGTTCTATCCGCTAATCAATTGCCTTATTTATTCGGAGGGGAGGGCCTGATCCAGTTGGGGGCTCCTCAGCTATCGGTTCATAGTTCATGTGTTTCCTTTCGTTTGTATATTTGTCTCTGTGCTTTTTATAACCTTGGTCTCAACAATTCTCAGTCATACAAACCCTCCTCTTTCTCACCAATTGGACTCCTGGAGCTCGCATGAATGGTAATATAAATATCTGTGTTTTCCAATGGTCTTGCGTAACCCCTGTGAAAGGGTCTATGGGCACAAGCAGGTTGCAACACATAGGTTGAGAACGTCTATCCCAGAGTAAATCCTTACCTGCAGCTCCACCTGGGGCCTGACCATGGATCTCTGCATGGGGTTCCCTCAGTCATTGGATGGGGTTTCTAGCATGACAATTAGGATGTTTGGCCAAGTGGTCTTCGAATGTTGATTCGCTTGATCTGCTTGGGACGCATCCAGACAGTGGGACCTGGTCCTGTCCTCAGTGCATGAACTGGCAGTTTGGAACCTGGGGCTTATACAGGGACACTTGGCTCAGCCTGGGTGGAGGGGACTGGACCTGACTGGATTGAATCTACCAGGTTGAACTCAATCCTCGGGGGAGTCTTTGCCCTGGAGGAGATGGGAATGGGGGGTGGGCTAGGGGGAAGGCGGGGAGTGTGTGTGTGGGGGAGAACAAGGGAATCCGTGGCTGATATGTAAAATTAAATTTAATAAATAAATTTTAAAAAATGAAAAAAAAATAAAGTTCTATCTGACTTGGTCTAGAGAACATGTCCACTTTCATAAGCTGCAGGTAAGGATTTACTCTGGGATAGACGTTCTCAACCTATGTGTTGCAACCTGCTTGTGCCCATAGACCCTTTCACAGGGGTTATGCAAGACCATTGGAAAACACAGATATTTATATTACCATTCATGCGAGTAGCAAAGTTACAGTTGTGAAGTAGCAATGAAAATAATTTTATGGTTGGGGGCTCACCACAACCATAGTAAAGGGTCACAGCATTGGGAAGGTTGAGAGCTACTGATCTAAGAAGACACTAAAACCCCCATCTCCCAGCTTTAAGATGCCATAGGCATGTCAAAGGAGCCGCACAAAATTCATGGGCTTTATAACCATCCCTGCAAGCACTGTTTCTGTGTCGGTTGGCTTCAGCTGGTGAATGAATTCTAGACAAGCCATCTAAGGGACTTACAGCTCCTCCTCACAGGTAAGGCATGGCTGCCTTCTTATGCAGCTGAGAGAGATTGCCGCAATAACTTTAAACTTCTATACCATGCATCTTTAGTACTTTGGAGGAAATATGCTACATAAATCTCACAAGGTAGGAATAGAGGGTGTCCAGAGCAGGAAGGCAGTCAGTAGTCACGTGTGTGCCTGAGGGAATCCAATCAAACCTTTATCTGATTCCTCTGGCCTGATTTCACCAAATTCAAACAAGGAATTTCTGTTCCAGGGATGCTTTAGCTTGTCTTTAGAAAAAGAAAATAACAGAGCTAGAACAAGAAAATAGCAAAGCACAGCTACAACTTTTTAAAAATATTCATTCATTCATTCGTTCGTTCATTCATTCATTCATTCATTCATTCATTCATTCATTTGGTAATGAACACAACTTTCAGAAAAGGTAATGTCCTCTGCACTTCCTTCATTGGAGATAAGAAATTCACCACGTATGGTAGAGCGCCCCCTGCTGGCCAACTTGAGCTGCACCTCAGATCTTCGGGGAAAGGAGTGTGTTAAGTCTTTTGCATTCATTCCAAAGCTGTCTTAAAACCTTCCATATACAGCAATTTAAACTCTGATTGTTGTGTGTGAATCTTGGCATGACATACGTGGAATCATTACCATCATAAATGTTTTTATAAAATTATGTTATTTTGATGCATAAACATCAAACAAGAAATTGTACATATTTAAGCTGTACATCATAATGTTTTGTTAAGTGTTTGAATTCTGAAATGGATAAATGAAACAAATTAGCTTATACTTTATCCTACTTGCCTAGAATCTGGAATTTGTGTGTGCATACAACGAGAATAAGTAAAGTCTATTAGAAAACATCAGTTACATGCACAGTGATGGTTATTATTAGCTATCAACTTGACAGGTTCTGGATACAAACATCTGGATGTCAGTGAGTGACTTTCTAGATATGAACTGAGGTAGGAAGACACATTTTAGCTGTAACGCCCATCATTTCATGGATTAGAGGCACAGGCTGTGTAAAAAGAAAGTGAGCTGAGTACTAGTCTTCATCCCCCTCTCTCTGCTTCATAATTAGGGGTGCGATTTGACTAGCTGCCTCAACTTCCTCTGCCATGATGTCATTCTCATGATGCAGTGTCCTCTCCAGCTGTGAGCCAAAGGGACTTCTCCTGCTATACTTTGTTTCTGTCTGGTATTTCACCAAGTCTCTTTAGCTGTAGTCATCGTGAAGGGTGATAGAGCCTCCTGTGCTGTGTAGCACTCTTCGCCCCAGCCAGAACATGGAGTCAAACTGAGGGTCACCAACAAGTGATGAATGAAGAGAATGTGAGGGTGTGTATATGTGTCTATAGAAATATATATATATATATATATATATGAAATAAATATATTATATATTATAAACATATGTAGTATTTATACATATATAATAGTGAATAAACTGTGCATAATTCAACATTAAAAAGGAAATCCTGTCATTTGTGAGTGTTTGTGAGTGACATAAGATAGGTACAGAAAGACCAATATTGTATGACTTGACTGACACATAAAACCCAAGAAAATCAAACACAGACAAGGGGAGTACAATGGTGGTCTTATCCATTTAGGAATCTGGAGGACTAGAGATGTTGGCCTATGAAACATAATTTCAATGAGGCAAAAACTAATAATTGATAAAGTGCCCAATGGAATTTCAACAATATTATTTAATACATTAATGGGTTTTGCTTGCAGTCCTCTAGTGAAAATTCAGCATCTGTTTTCATAAAGAGCAACTATTTCAGACTTTATGTCCACAGAGGCTCTGTTCTGAGTATTTGGATTTGCCCTTCTGGCATGAACAAAAAGCAGAGACAATAATACAAATGGATGTGATTGTATGCAAATGAAATTTTATTAAGAAGAGAAGAAGTCTAAAGGATTTGGCACACAGGGAAGAATTTGTTCTTTCTTATTCTAGGAAACAACACTGATGATGTGATTAAAAAAACACTCTATGTTTGCAAATCAGGAAATCTGGGAAAATATAGAGCAAAAAGGAGAGAGACATGAAGTCAGATAGAAGAAGCCCTTGCTTCCTTCACTTGAAGGTTGATGATATGGCCTCTTCTAGCACCAGTTTTAAAGTGGATAGGGGGTAGGACATGACTAAGTAGTCAATAGTGTCCTTGGAAAAAAGTCATGTAAAACAGAGGTGATTCCAAAGGACCCTAAAAGTTACTTCATTATCAGGAACCTCTTAGACATCAGTAAGACCTTAATATGCTGAAGTCAACTAGGTAAGCGTCTGAAGCTCTCCTTGTGAATCTGCACCAATTTTTCTCTATCATTGGATTCATTCCTGTTGCTATGATAGAAAAACAAAAGCAACTTAAGGTAGAGAAGACTTATTTTAGCTCACAATTCCAGGTTACAACCCATCATCATGGAAAAGTCAAAGTTGGGATCTGAAGCAACTAGTCACATCATAATAAAGAACAGAGAGAATAAATGCATGTGTGCTTAGTACTAACTTTCCCCACTCTTACATAGTCCAGAGCTCCAAACAGGCAGGGTTAGTCTTCTTCCTTTTGGGCTGGGTCTTCCCAAAACAATGAACTCAATCAAGGCAATCTCCTCTAGACAGGCTTCCTAGGCTAAGTTGATATAGTTTCTCAATGAGACTCTTCCTAGGTGAATCTAGGTTGTACCAAAATGACAATTAAAAATTAACCAGATATACTGATCTACATAATTGCCTAAGAGTAGTTTGAAAGAAAGAATTTGTGTTTACATTAGGGATAAAAACCCTCATTGGGATGTTCAAAAGTTTGAGGGAGGAAGGTTTACTAATTGGCATTTAGATTAAGAAGGACAACACCTATAGAAAAGAGAGAAAGTTAGGAAAAGAGCCAAACTAAGTGTTTGATATTATACTCACGACAAACTTTTATGACAGGCATGTTATTTATCACTTGTATATCACACCAACATATGTTATTTTAAAGGACAAGATGTGCAATGCCTAATTAAGCTGAATAGTTTCTATGTCATTTCTTGAATGATTTAATCCCTTGTTTACCTTGTGATAAACACATGGTACATGAGTTGCCAACTATTTAAAATTTTTTAATTTATCTTTAAAATGAAATTAATTTCTAAAACTGTTGTTACATGTCTACAACCCCACCATTTGGGATACTGAGAGAAGGGCATCAGGAGTCTGAGGTTAACCTCTAATCACAAAGCAAGGTTCTAACTCAAAATTTAAGCCATTTTATTAAGCTGAAATAATTTATCAATTGCTGCTAAACTTCTATTAAAATAAATTCTTTTAAAATTACTTGTGTTTTTTCGTTTGATTTGAAGTGACTGGTTTTATTGAATATTATTTTTCTACACATAAGGACACATAGAACTATATTAACATCTCAAACGTGCTGATTGCTTCAGATATTTAATACAAAATTCATTTTCTGGAAGACAATACTCTTTGGTTCAAAACGAAGATCCCTTTGGAACCACTTTTTGCATGAAAAATGAAAGTTTTAAAAAAGCTGAGAAGGCTGTGAGTTATTGATGTCAAAGACAAACTCCAGCTATCAGCCAAGGAACAGCAGGACATGGAGGAGGAAGAGACAAAGGTCACTGCTCTCTGTAGTGATGGCAATGAGAGGGGAGGGATTAATGGTGACTGCCAGTGCACTGAAGATTGGAATCGAGATATACACAGGGACAGACTCAAACAGGGTCTCTCTACGTAGCCCTGGATGTCTTGGAAATCACTATATAGACTAGGCTGGCCTCAAACTCAGGGGCATGCACCAACATGACCAGCTTTGTTTTGTCTTTCAATTTATTTATTATTTATTGGAGATGGGGTGGGGATTTGTCATACTCCAAGAATTGGGGATTTTTTTTCTTAAAGCAATGAGTAAAATTTAAAAACTAGTAAGAAACAAACTTTGAATGTTCTTATTTATACTAAAAGAGATCACACTGTCATAAATATAAAATTGGTTTGGAGGAGGCCAGAGTATTCATTTGGAAATACCTTATGGGTAGATGGTAGCTCAGGATCGTTAGGGAGGGTCTGGAATCTGAGTGAATGGCAGAACATGCTCTTGTGAGAGAGCACCTAGGTCAGTGTGGGCACACTGTACCTGCTAAAGGTGTCAGCCCAACGGGATGGGTACAGTATAATCTCAGTATCCAGCCATGCCTGCTGTCCTTGCTCAAACCCCTGGGCGGAGCTCAGACAAATGCATATCATACAGGCATCACTTCTTCTCCCAGTTTCTTTCTATAATTTTCAATCTTGAAAACCTCTCGGAAAGTCTTAATGCTGTGTGATAAGAAGCATTTCCTGAAGAAAAGTCTACTTGAGAGCACACCAGTTAAGATTCTCCTCATTTTCAAGTTATTAAAAACAGTGTAATTTAGTTTGTTTCTTTGAATCAATGATCCAGAGCCATAACTATGTTCTTAGCTCAGGAGAAACTGAAAACTTAATTGTCTCACCAGAGACAGGGCTAACTTTCCATTCTAGTTATAGTTCAGTGGTTGAGGAGAACCAGAGAGAAGGCAGGGGTAGGGGTGGGTAGAGAAGGCGACAGAGGGAAAGAGGAGAGTGTGTGTTTGTCAGAGTCCAGTACATGCCTGTGATGGTAAGAGGACGAAATTAGGAGGTGGGTTCCCACATTGTCAGGCAGCGGCTCTTTTCTGTTGCTGTGCTGTGTGCTCCAGAGAAGCTGGCCTGTGAGTTTCTATGTGATTCTCCTGCCTCAGCCCCTCATCTCTTTGTAGTTATTGGGAATATGGCTGTTTCTCACTGAATCCAGTTTTGATGTGAGTTCTAGGTATGGAACTGAGATTATTAAGCTTGACCTAATAGCACTTTTAGCCACTGAAGCACCAACCTATCCTGGGATGACTTATGTTTAAGATTTTCTTTGACCAATTGTATTAAAGAATAATACTGATTAAGTAATGTGACAGCAGTTTCAGATTATTTACATTTGTGTTCTTGCTAGGTCAATACTGTTGCTTACTCTGTAGTCTTGGCTTTTGTTCTATTTTCATTTGAAAAATAACATCAATAATTTAAAATGTATTTAATCAGGGATAACAGCATTTGATTCCATTAATGATCTACTTTTCCTCCTCAAAGCAATACCTTAACTTAAAGACCCCTAAAGCTTTAAAAAATACCTAACAAATTTATATTATCTGAAATACTACAGTTAATGTTTTAATGCAGACTAGTAAGAGTCACAAAATAACTTTGTGTATTGTATTATAATATTACATAATTATAACAAAATATAGAAATCTGCTCACTTGCAAAATGATTAACATTTGGTTGATTTTAAAAATGTAGTTATTTTTATTTTATGTGCATGAGATTTGCCTGGGTATATAGATGTGCACCACCTGTACACAGTACCTATGTCAGGAGAGGACTTGGGATGCCCTGCAATTAGAGTTACAGGTGGTTGTGAGCCAAGATCTGGATGCTAAAGCTTGTCCTCTACAAGAACAGCATGTGTTCTAATATGTGAGCCATCTTGTCAGCTTTTGGTTAAAACTCGATGGAATGCATCATAATTATGATTTCACCTAAGTGTGATGTTAAAAACCTAGTGGAAATAATTAAATTATATTATCAACATTATTTTATGGATGTCAAAATTAATAGAGCTGAGACTATAATTAATTTAAAAATATATTATTAGCATTATGAATAAAGTGAAAATATGGATTGATTATACTCTTTAGTTAATACTAACCAAAACATAGAGAATATATATAAAATGAAAATGATCAATCCGTATGTCAAGTATAATTTATTAAAATCATTTTTTTCTTTCAATATCTGCAATGTTCATAAGTCAAATAGATAAATTAATAAAATTACATAGTCATTAATTTTACATTAAAAATAATAAACTATTTCTCTAGGTATGCAAATGAAGAAAGAAACTATTGAAAAAAATATGTTGTTAACTTACTGGGTTCAGATCTACATTTTAGTAATTAATTTCAAGAAGTGAGTTCATGAAGTACCCAAAGATTTTAACTAGAAGCAAAACTTTATTTTTTTTTTTTTTCTTTTCTTTTCTTTTTTTTTGTGATATATATTTTTTATTTTACAATACCATTCAGTTCTACATATCAGCCATGGGTTCCCCTATTCTCCCCCCTCCCACGCCCTCCCCTTACCCCCAGCCCACCCTCCATTCCCATCTCCTCCAGGACAAGTCCTCCCCCGAGGACTGTGATCGACTTGGTAGACTCAGTCCAGGGAGGTCCAGTCCCTTCCTCCCAGACTGAGCCAAGTGTCCCTGCATAAGTTCCTGGTTTCAAACAGCCAACTCATGGAATGAGCACAGGACTTGGTCCCACTGCCTAAATGCCTCCCAAACTGATCAAGCCAATCAACTGTCTCACCTATTCAGAGGGCCTGATCCAGCTGGGAGCCCCTCAGTCTTTGGTTCATAGTTCATGTGTTTCCATTCATTTGGCTATTTTTTTTCAATAATTGAGTAAAACTGAAATTTATTATATGCCACAGTCGTCCTACGGACCTCCATGCTATATATATATAGCCTCTATGGTTCTATGGGTTGTGGTCTGATTGTTCATTTTATATCTAGAATCCACCAATGAGTGAGTACATACCATAACTGTCTTTCTGGGTTTGGGTTACCTCACTCAGGATGATATTTTCTAGTTCCATCCATTTGCCTGCAAATTTCATGCTTTCATTGTTTTTCTCTGCTGAGTAGTACTCCATTGTGTATATGTACCACATTTTTTTCATCCATTCTTCCGTTGATGGGCATCTAGGTTGTTTCCAGGTTCTGGCTATTACAAATAGTGCTGCTATGAACATAGCTGAGCATGTATCTTTATGGTATGTATCAGCATTCTTTGGGTATATGCCCAAGAGTGGGATGGCTGGGTCTTGAGGTAGTTTGATTCCTAATTTTCTGAGAAACCGCCATACTGATTTCCATAGTGGTTGTACAAGTTTACATTCCCACCAACAGTGGAGGAGTGTTCCCTTTGCTCCACATCCTCTCCAACATTGGTTGTCATTGGTGTTTTTGATCTTAGCCATTCTAACAGGTGTAAGGTGGTATCTCAGAGTCGTTTTGATTTGCATTTCTCTGATGATTAAGGATGTTGAGCATTTCTTTAAATGTCTTTCAGCCATATGTAGTTCTTGTTTTGTGAATTCTCTGTTTAGCTCTTTAGCCCATTTTTTAATTGGACTGTTCAGTGCTTTGATGTCTAGTTTCTTGAGTTCTTTATATATTGTGGAGATCAATCCTCTGTCAGATGTGGGGTTGGTGAAGATCTTTTCCCAATCTGTTGGCTGTCTTTTTGTCTTATTGACTGTGTCTTTTGCCCTGCAAAAGCTTCTCAGTTTTGAGAGGTCCCATTTATTAATGGTTGTGTTCAGGGTCTGTGCTGTCGGTGTTTTATTTAGGAAATGGTCTCCAGTGCCAATGCGTTCAAGAGTGCTTCCTATCTTCTTTTCTATTAAGTTTAGTGTAACTGGATTTATGTTTAGATCTTTGATCCACTTGGACTTGAGTTTTGTGCATGGTGACAGATATGGCTCTATTTGTAATCTTTTACATATTGACATCCAGTTATGCCAGCACCATTTGTTGAAGATACTTTCTTTGTTCCATTGTATAGTTTTGGCTCCTTTGTCAAAAACCAGGTGTTCATATGTGCATGGATTAATGTCAGGGTCTTCAATTCGATTCCATTGGTCCGTATGTCGGTTTTTATACCAGTACCAAGCTGTTTTTATTACTATAGCTCTATAGTAGAGTTTGAGGTCCGGGATGGTGATGCCTCCAAGGGTTGCTTTATCGTATAGGATTCTTTTAGCTATCCTGGGTCTTTTGTTTTTCCATATAAAGTTGAGTATTTTTCTTTCCAAGTCTGTGAAGAATTGTGTTGGGATTTTGATGGGGATTGCATTGAATCTGTAGATTGCTTTTGGTAAGATTGCCATTTTTACTATGTTAATCCTACCTATCCATGAGCATGGGAGATCCTTCCATTTTCTGATATCTTCTTCAATTTCTTTCTTTAGAGATTTAAAGTTCTTATCAAAAAGGTCTTTCACTTGTTTAGTTAGTGTTATCCCAAGGTATTTTATATTATTTGTGGCTATTGTAAAGGGTGATGTTTCTCTGACTTCTTTCTCAGCCCTTTTATTATTTGTGTATAGGAGGGCTACTGATTTTTTTGAGTTGATCTTGTATCCTGCCACTTTACTGAAGGAGTTTATCAGCTGTAGAAGTTCCCTGGTAGAGTTTTTGGGGTCACTTATGTATACTATCATATCATCTGCAAATAGTGAAAGTTTGACTTCTTCCTTGCCAATTTGTATCCCTTTGATCTCCTTTTGTTGTCTTATTGCTCTAGCTAGAACTTCTAGTACTATATTGAATAAATATGGGGAGAGTGGACAGCCTTGTCTTGTTCCTGAATTTAGTGGTATCGCTTTGAGTTTCTCTCCATTTAATTTGATGTTTGCTGTTGGCTTGCTATAAATTGCTTTTATTATGTTTAGAAATGTTCCTTGTATTCCTATTCTTTCTAAGACCTTTATCATGAAGGGGTGTTGGATTTTGTCAAAGGCTTTTTCAGCATCTAGGGAGATGATCATGTGTTTTTTTTCTTTCAGTTTGTTTATATGGTGTATTACATTGACTGATTTCCGTATGTTGAACCATCCTTGCATCCCTGGGATGAATCCTACTTGGTCGTGATGGATGATTGTTTTGATGTATTCTTGGATTCGGTTTGCCAATATTTTGTTGAGTATTTTTGCATCAATGTTCATGAGGGAGATTGGTCTGTAGTTCTCTTTCTTTGTTGCATCTTTGTGTGGTTTGGGTATCAGGGTAATTGTAGCCTCATAAAACGAGTTTGGTAGTGTTCCTTCTGTTTCTATTGTGTGGAACACTTTGAAGAGGATTGGTATTAGTTCTTCTTTGAAAGTCAGGTAGAATTCTGCACTGAAACCATCTGGTCCTGGGCTTTTTTTAGTTGGGAGACTTTTGATGACTGTTTCTATTTCTTTAGGGGTTATTGGTCTATTTAAATGGTTTATCTGGTCTTGATTTAATTTTGGTATTTGGTATTTATCCAGAAAATTGTCCATTTCTTCCTGGTTTTCCATTTTTGTGGAGTACAGGTTTTTGAAGTATGATCTGATGATTCTCTGGATTTCCTCATTGTCTGTTGTTATGTCTCCCTTTTCATTTCTGATTTTGTGAATTTGGGTGTTCTCTCTTTGCCTTTTGGTTAATTTGGCTAGTGGTTTGTCTATCTTGTTGATTTTTTCAAAGAGCCAACTCTTTGTTTCATTGATTTTTTGTATTGTTCTCTTGTTTTCTATTTCGTTGATTTCAGCCCTCAATTTGATTATTTCCTGGCGTCTATTTCTCCTGGGTGAGTTTGTTTCTTTTTGTTCTAGAGCTTTCAGTTGTGCTGTTAATTCATTGGTATGGGATTGCTCCATCTTCTTTATGTGTGCATTTAGAGCTATGAATTTTCCTCTTAGCACTGCTTTCATAGTGTCCCATAAGTTTGGGTATGTTGTACTTTCATTTTCATTGAATTCTAGGAACTCTTTAATTTCTGTCTTTATTTCTTCCTTGACCCATTGATGTTTCAGGTGGGTATTATTCAGTTTCCATGAGTTTGTGGGTTTTCTATAATTTTTGTTGTTATTGAGTTCTAACTTTAAGGCTTGGTGGTCTGATAAAATACAGGAGGTTATTCCAATTTTTTTGTATCTGTTGAGATTTGTTTTGTGTCCAAGCATGTGGTCAATTTTTGAGAAGGTTCCATGGGGTGCTGAGAAGAAGGTATATTCTTTTGTGTTAGGATGGAATATTCTGTATATATCTATTAGGTCCATTTGAGTCATAACATCTGTTAGGTCCTTTATTTCTTTGTTAAGTTTCAGTCTGGTAGATCTATCTTTTGGTGAGAGTGGTGTGTTAAAATCTCCCACTACTAATGTGTGGGGTTTGATGTGCGTTTTAAACTTTAGTAGTGTTTCTTTTATGAATGTGGGTGCTTTTGTATTTGGAGCATAAATGTTTAGAATCGAGACTTCATCTTGGTGGATTTTTCCTGTGATGAATATGTAATGTCCATCCTGGTCTCTTTTGATTGATTTTAGTTTGAAGTCTATTTTATTAGATATTAGGATAGCTACACCAGCTTGTTTCTTAGGTCCATTTGCTTGGAAAACCTTTTCCCAGCCCTTTACTCGGAGGTAGTGTCTGTCTTTGGAGTTAAGGTGTGTTTCTTGTATGCAGCATATGGATGGGTCCTGTTTTCTAATCCATTCTGTTAGTCTGTGTCTTTTTATAGGTGAGTTGAGACCATTGATATTGATGGATATTAATGACCAGTGATTGTTAATTCCTGTTATTTTTTTGGTTGTGTTGTGTTGTTCTTCTGTGGTGTATGTTGGTGTAGGATTATCTATTGCTTGATTTTTCATGGATGTGTTTAGCTTCTTTGGGTTGAATTTTCCCTTCTAGTGCTTTCTGTAGGGCTGGGTTTGTGGACAGGTATTGATTAAATCTGGTTTTATCCTGGAATATTTTGTTTACTCCGCCTATGGTGATTAAGAGTTTTGCTGGGTATAATAGTCTGGGTTGGCATCCATGGTCTCTTAGTGTCTGCATGAGGTTTGTCCATGATCTTCTATCTTTCATAGTCTCTATTGAGTAGTCTGGTGTTATTCTGATGGGTTTGCCTTTATATGTTACTTGGTCCTTTTCCTTTGCAGCTCTTAATATTTTTTCTTTATTCTGTGTGTTTAGTGTTTTGATTATTATGTGGCGAGGGGACTTTTTTTTTGGATCCAGCCTATTCGGTGTTCTGTAAGCTTCTTGTATCTTCATAGGTATTTCTTTCTTTAGGTTAGGAAAGTTTTCTTCTATGATTTTGTTGAATATATTTTCTGTGCCTTTGAGTTGGTATTCTTCTCCTTCTTCTATCCCTATTATTCTTAGGTTTGGTCTTTTCATGGTGTCCCAAATTTCCTGGACGTTTTGTGTTAGGACTTTTTTGTCTTTATTGTTTTCTTTGACTGACGAATCTATTTTCTCTATCGTGTCTTCAGTGTCAGAGATTCTCTGTTCCATCTCTTGCAATCGGTTGGTTATGCTTGTTTCTGTAGTTCCTGTTCGTTTTGTCAGGATTTCTATTTCCAGCATTCCCTCAGCATGTGTTTTCTTTATTGTCTCAAATTCATTTTTCAGATCTTGGAATGTTTCTTTCATCTGTTTAATTGCTTTTTCTTGGCTTTCTTTGATTTCTTCCCATTTTTTGTTCGTTTTTTCTTCCATTTCTTTAAGGGAGTTTTTTATTTCCTCTTTAATGGAGTTTTTCATTTCCTCTTTAAGGGAAGTTTTTATTTCCTCTTTAAGGGAGTTTTTTATTTCCTCTTTAAGGAAAGTTTTTATTTCCTCTTTAAGGTAGTTTTTCAATTCCTCTTTAAGGAAAGTTTTTATTTCCTCATTGAGGGAATGTTTTATTTCTTCTTTAAGGGCCTCTATCATCTTCTTAATGTCATTTTTAGGGTTGATTTCTTCTGTTTCTTCTGTCATGGTATGTTTAGGTCTTGCAGGTGTAGAATCACTAGGTTCTGATGTTGCCATATAGGTCTTTATGTTGTTGCCTGTATTTTTGCACTGGCGCCTACTCATCTCTTCCTCTGTGAGGTGCAGGTGGTGTCTGTGTCTGAGAGTGCCTCTCTTGTTCTAATTTTTAGTCTTGGTTTAGTAGGGGTTCTTGGTTAAATTGGTGCTTTTGGGCTATTTCTTCAGGAGCAGCTGATTTCGATCGGTGAATTATATACTTATGATTCTGGTGATCTGGTTTGGTGTCTGGGTAGCGCCTTCTTCTGTGTTCTCAGGTCACTTTTTGTTCATTTGTCAACTCCTCAGCTGATCTTGTTTCTTCAGACTTCAAACTGTAGGCATCTGAATCCTCTCCCAGATGGGTTTCAGCTGAGCAGGGTAGTCTCACCAACACCTCCAAGTTGTTGGGTTTCACAGGATCAGCAGCTGGGCCCTGGGTTGTCCTCAGACGGAGTGTTCAGATTCGTTCTGGTTCTGACCCACGGAGATAGCTTCTTCCCCAGATGTTGGGGTTAAGGGCGTCCCTGTTCCAAGCTGTGTCTGCTTGTCTCCGTCCCTGGGCCTGTTTACCTCCGCGTTCCACCGCCGGGCCTGTATGTCCCTGTCAGCTGCCGCTGGGTCTGTCTGCCTCTGGGGGCCGCCACCGGGCCTGAATGTCCCTGTCGGCCGCTGCACGTCTACCTCAGCGGGCTGCCGCTGGGCCCGTCTTCCTCCACAGGCCGCCGCCACAGGCCTACCTGCGTCTGCTTGTCTTCGCCGCCGGGCCTGTCTACCTCTGTGGACCGCCGCTGGGCCTGAATGTCTCTGCCGGCTGCCGCTGGGTCTGAATATCCCTGTCAGCTGCCGCCGCTGGGCCCGTCTACCTCCACCGGCCCCCGCCGCAGGCCTACCTGCGTCTGCTTGTCTCTGCCGCCGGGCCTGTCTACCTCTGTGGGCCACCGCTGGGACTGAATGTCTCTGCCGGCTGCCGCCGGGCCTGAATATCTCTGTCGGCTGCCGCCGCTGGGCCAGTCTACCTCAGCGGGCTGCTGCTGGGCCCGTCTACCTCCGCGGGCCGCCGCCGCAGGCCTACCTGCGTCTGCTTGTCTCTACCGCCGGGCCTGTCTACCTCTGTGGGCCGCCGCTGGGCCTGAATGTCTCTGCCGGCTGCTGCCAGGCCTGAATGTCCCTGTCGGCCGCTGCCGCCGGGCCCGTTTACCTCAGCGGGCCGCCGCTGGGCCCGTCTACTTCTGTGGGCCGCCACTGGGCCTGAATGTCTCTGCCGGCTGCCGCTGGGTCTGAATATCCCTGTCAGCTGCCGCCGCTGGGCCCGTCTACCTCCACCGGCCCCCGCCGCAGGCCTACCTGCGTCTGTTTGTCTCTGCCGCCGGGCCTGTCTACCTCTGTGGGCCGCCGCTGGGACTGAATGTCTCTGCCGGCTGCCGCCGGGCCTGAATATCTCTGTCGGCTGCCGCCGCTGGGCCAGTCTACCTCAGCGGGCTGCTGCTGGGCCAGTCTACCTCAGCGGGCTGCTGCTGGGCCCGTCTACCTCCGCGGGCCGCCGCCGCAGGCCTACCTGCAAAACTTTATTTTAACTGTTAATGTTTCCAAAGTTTTAAATGAAAGGATTTTCATTTTTTTCAGAAAAATAAATCATTTTCCCACCTAACCCTCTTTTGCCCATTTTTTAGGATGACACGGGCAAACACACAGAAACCTAGTTTTATCTAAGGAATTCCTTAAGCTTAAGTTGTAAAGATCTTTGTGGAGTTAGCAGTTCCAGACACTTTCAGAGTGACAATGCATTAAGTTAATGTGAGTGACTACTTCTCCAGGCAGGTTTCTCTCCAGCATGATTAAGCTGTCCTCGTGGGTTTGCATCTCATTTTAAGACAATATAAAGAAAAATAACAGTCTCTTTCTGGATGTGCTCGCTTCATTATCTGACCCGTGGACTGGACAGGTAGAGAGCTTTTCTAATCCTTTTGGTACATAGAAAGTGGCAGCTTAACAACTGAGGTGAGAAATTCATATTTTCATATTACTAGCTCAAATACATAGGAACAGCTGACATACAGGTTAAAACTCAGTATGTTGATGGCAAACCACACAATACAGCACCCATAAAACTGTTGGCAATTCAGAGGTTTACTGCAGATATTACCTATGAAATGCACAGATACTCCTTTATTAAGGGAAAAAGTGCAATAGCTACCCAAAGTAAATTATAGAAAAACTCATTACATAGAGACATATTTGATAGCACATCTTCAACTCCTGAGGAACATTCATCTTTAAAAATTCATCTCTGTACATATTTATAATAATGATAGTTATATAGATATCATGTGCTAAGTTGAAACTTAAACACATTTTTATATTTTATATTTTATACTTTTTAGATTATAGCTGTAATTATGAAAAATATATTTACTAAATTTCAGCTTTATGCTATGCCCAATTACAGTGTGAAATATTTTGCATAACACCATTTTAGCTCATAGAGTTGGCAGGGATGTAATAAACTATTATTTGGGGAGGGCTTTAAGAAAAATAAATAACTTATATATAAGATATTGTTTAGCCTAGATAATCTTGTTTTTCTTAATAAAAATTCAGATGCCTTAAGTGGAAAAATATATCTGACATTTAATGCTATGAAAATTAAAGTAAAGGAAAAAATTAGACCACTGTAATTGATTCACTAGGGTAAATAAAATATCAGAAATATCTATAAGGATATTTAAAATGTTATCTATTAGAACCCATGATACCTATTCATGAGGAATAACCATACATTTTTTTTTTGGTAATAACAGACACGCTACAAATGGGCCACAGAAGAGATGGAGGCAGCATGGAATGCATTGCTGATCATAAAACATTATGGTGGAGAGAAAATCACACAGGAGAGTCCTCTGCCTGTCAGGTTCATTGACTTACTCTAGAAGCACATGTTGTTTCTGTTTTCCCCAAATGCACTTACTTTTTATTTTTCCTACCACCCACTTGGTTATTTATTGCTCCTCTGCCCACACCACCTGAAAAAGGAGATGCGGAATTTTAATTCCCATTGCCCTACAATCCTGAAAAGAAACATTGCTCTCTCCCTTTTAGTTTACAAAGTGACTTTTGGCTGCTAGTCAAGCAACAGAAGGCATGTGAAGGAAACATTTTGGAATATTATGTTGATTTTAAAAGTAGAAAATTACATTTTTAAAAGTAATCCCAGGTGTGCAATGATAATTGAATGATGTGACGTGCTCCTGTTTCTGACTTATTTCCCAATACTTTTAATTTAACTTTTATAATTAATATAAATAAAATGACCTCAGAATATGGATTGAAGAGAATGTTGGTTGAAATAGAATTCTCAGTTGTTTCAAACCTGCAGTTTTTTTCATGGTGATATTATAACCTGAACATTTTGTAGAATTTTTCTGCAAAGATCTAAACATTGTAAATGTTCTAAAGCTTTCTGGCCTGAATACTCACCATGCACTCGTGGTCCATTTTCCACAGTACTAATCCAGTTTTGGTCAGCACAGTCAACAATCGGCTTTCTGCCTGGGTGTAAGCCCTGTTCTATGAAGTGAAATTCATAGCTGACACTGGTCTAGGGACCAAGAACATGTGACTAGATTGGTCATAGGCCCCAGGGGAGACGTTACTACAATTATTCTGACAACCCAACAGCATTAAAAATAATTCCTAATAACTTATCATTATATTCATAGATGAGTGCATCTCTCAGTCCCCACCAGAGGATCCTGTTCTTACAGTTAATGGCAATTACCAAAGAGGCCCAATCCTGGTCAATATGAAGAGAATGTGAGACTGGCACACTCATCCTTCCAGGACACCTATATCACACTCCTCCCAGCAAGGCTGACATCTTTGTGGAAGGGGAAAAGGAAAGAGTGTAAGAGCCAGCAGTTACTAGGAAACAGTGTTTTACCACACAACTGGGAGATGCACATATGAACTCACAGCGACTGGCACAGCATGCACATGAGGTCTACAAGCTCAAGCCAGACCAAATTCCAGCATGTGGCTCTGTGGGCATAAAGTCCCACCCCTACCTATTCACATTTGATAGCTGTCAGGAAAGAGAAAGTAATTGTTTTTTAAGGGTGTGACAATTGCTATGTTTAGTACTGTCCATGGAAGGCCCCAAACCCAAGATTAACACAAATTGAATTTAATTGTTTTAAAACAACAAGTAAAAAGAATATGGCGTTGGATGAATAGGGAAGCAAGGATTAATCTGGAAGGATGTGGGAATGGATATTGAATATTAACAAAAAGTATTGATTGGAATGATCAAAGGATTAATAAAGTATATCATTTAAAAATACTCATTTTACAAACCACTCAAAAAATTTTGGAATAAGTAATATAAATGATCAGTACAACCAATAATCCTACTTTGCACTTCAATCATCAGCAATAACTCAAGTCCCTCCCCATCCTACTTGGGGTATTACCCTGGGATGCTGAAAGGTTCCTGTAAACGACTCATCCTGTAGCCTTTGGGGCTAATTGACAATGCTGGTTCAGAAGTTTATACCTCAAAATAACAAATAGCTTTTTGAATGGCATCTAAGATAAGAACACCAGGCAAATAACAGTATTTGCTGGATGGTTTTCAGCTGAATTCAGTGTTGTGAAGAGAGAATTCCATATAATAGAAGTTCATTTACATTGATCTTACTCCTTAGACTCTGAGGAAATGATTCAATTGGAATCATGCTTTCCATTCCCCAAACTGGGGAACTCGGTTTGAATCCTTAGAACTCACATACAGCTGAATGGAAGTATCTCTCTAACCTTAGTGATTGCTGACCTGGTTCCTGTTAACAGTAATCAGCAACACAATCAAGAAAGACCCTACCTCAAATAGTGAGGACCAATATAAAAATTATTCAATTATTCTCTGACCTCACACTTGCACATTGGCACACATACGAAGGGAGAGAGAGAGAGAGAGAGAGAGAGAGAGAGAGAGAGAGAGAGAGAGAGAGAGAGAGAGAGAGAGAAGAGAGAGAGAGGACTGACTTGCAAGGAACAGTACAGAAATGTCAAGTCCTCTATCAAAGCCTGGTGGGGTATGAGTACAAAGAAGTTGGGTGTGTCTAGAATCACTGAAAACCATCATTAGGTCATTGGTAGAACATAATTACCAAAAATGGAAATACTTTAAATGGAGTGAGTGATAAGAAATGTACTCATACTGACAAAAATACAAAAGAAGCCAGGGTAGTACTGGAAAGTCAAGGTTGTGAGAAAGTTTGCTATCAATTGTGACAATTATTATACCACATTGTCTTAGTTTGTTTTCTATTGCTGTGATAAATACCATGGTCAGAAAATATAACTTAGGAATAAAAGGGGAAGGTTTAAATTTGGATTACACATGCTGACCAAGTCAGTTATTGCTGGAAGTCAGTGCAGGAACAGAGTCCAGTACCATGAGGGAAAGTTGCTTTACTGACTTGCTTTTCATGGCTTGTTCAGCTTTCTTTCTAACCTAAGACCTCTTAACTAAGAGTGACATTGCTCATAGTAGCTTGGGCCCTCTCACATCAACAATTAATAAAGAAAATGTCCCACACAAATACTAACAGGACAATATGATGCAGGCAGTCCCTCCATCAACATTCTCTCTCTCTCTCTCTCTCTCTCTCTATATATATATATATATATATATATATATATATATATATATATATATATATTCTTGTCAATTTGATAAAATTAACCAACACAAGTGACTCTTTGTCAATTTGACACAAAACATCACTTTTAAACTGTAATATTTCCTTTCTTACTTATCCTCAAAAGCTCATGTTAATATTAATATGACAACCTAAATCATAGTACAGGTTTAAAAGTCTTACAATCTTAAAAGATCCAACAACTTAAACGTTCAAATTCCCTTCAACAATTCAAAATATTTTAACTATGGGCTCCTGTACAATAAAATCCAGCTTACATGCTTTCTTATTCTAATAAGGAATAACTAGAGAAAACTAATTAACAATATCAGTACAAAACCAAATCCATTAGCGTAAATATCCCAGAGTTCAACATCTGGGACTATCCACGAGTACCTAAGTTCCAAAGGGTATAGATATAGTTTCACTTCTCCAGCTCTACCATCCACAGGAGTGATATGTTTTTTAACAGGCTCCACTTCACAGCACATGGCCCTAGCATTTGGCATGTTGAACACATCATTGCACAATAAGAAGACCATGGGCAGTTGCAAACATGTCAGAGACATTGAATGGCTATTAATTGACCAGCATGTGGCAGTATTATCAGCAATAATGAGGCCAGGTGACTAAATGTACAAATACAATGATTATAACAATGTCTCAGCATACCTAATCTGCTAGCATTTCCACTGAAACCAAAGCTTCAACCTCACTGTTGGCCTCTCCTGCCCTCTAATAGTACCAAAACTCCACCTTCTTTCTCTATCTTCTTTAACACAGTTTCTCTATGCCACCAAAACTTGTACCATCAATGAAAATTTTACAAATTACCAAGTTGTTCTGCCTGCTTAGACACAGAATTGGATGCCTCTGGACCATGACTTGTATGTGCTGACCCTCAGAAATGCTTCTCAGAAGACTTCAAATCACTGATGGTGGCCTCTTATCAATCATATCTGTTTCTTCAGCCACAGCTAGCCAGCATGCATAGTCCCAATAAAATAAACATTTCACTCATTCACATTCTTAATTCTGAATGTCAAATAAATGGCCCTAATAGAGTCTTTACTTCCCTCTCAAAGTTTAAAGCAAGGCCTCCATCGTCTAATTTTTTTTTCTATATTCATATCTTTCATGACTCCACAGAACAGTACATTAAACTCTAAAAATTCAGAGGCATTCCCAGGGCTTCCAAAATCCTCGTCAAAACTAAATTATCAGGTCTGTCAAAGCAACAGCCTAGTCTTTGATACCCATATCTGTCTTAGTTTGCTTTATATGGTAATGATAAACACCATGACCAAAAGCAGCTTGGGGAGGAGAGGGTTTATTTGACTTACAAAGTAGGGCATGGTCTCAAGTAGGAACAGAGGCAGGAGCCATAGATGGAAGGTGCTTATTCGTTTGTTTCTTGTGGCTTGCAGAGCTTGCTTTTTCATACAACCCCAAACCACCTGCTCAGAAATGGACCACACAGAGAGGGCTTAGCCCTCCCATAGCAGTCATTAATCAGGAAAATACCCCAAATCCCCCAGGATATGCTAACTGTACTATCTGATAGACAGTGTTTCTCGGTTGAGGCTCCCTCTTCAGAAATATGTCTATATTTGTGTCAAGTTGACAAAAATAGCCAGCAACTCATACCCTAAATGTATACATATCCAAAAATAAATTGTTAGATACAATTGATAGAAGAATTGGAAAATGTTTTATTTATGAATTATCAGAGGTACACCTTATAAATTAAAGAATTGTTATCACTCCCAATTTGATAAATACCTTACTTGTCTCACAAATTTTAAGTAAGATTTTATTTTTGCTAGTAGCATTCTTAGTGATAAACTCTGTATTTCATGGCACTTATATTTTTGACATTCTCTAAAGCTAGTATGACTCAAACAGAAAAGAAAATTTCCAAAATTAAGGAAAACATTTTGAAAATAGCATTATTTACCAGCTTTGATCTCAGCATATTAGTTCTATAAAACATTTTAACTACTCCATTGTTCACCACAAAAAAGGTTCTTTTTCTTATAATTGCCTAATCAAGTAAACCCTAATTATAGTTTGCTGTAAGTACCTTTGGTAACGTTTGATAATTCTAACTTAGAATTAATGATTTGGTAGTAGTAATTAAAAGTAGAAAACAAAAAAAAAAAGCACACATGCTTCTTACAGAAAAATGGGTAACAACAGATGTTTTCTTGCAAATTATCTTATTATAAAATAGCATAATTAAATTTAAAGTTTTTAGTATAAAAACAACTAGATTAATTTTAAGTACATGTGTTTAAAAAATTGTTAAGATACTACAGTTATTTTTTTTTCAGAAAGGAAAAAATATGAAATGTATTTTTAAAATTTAACAGACATAGAAATGTGCAGGTAAGCATTGTTTTCCTCTGGGATCTGAGAAATAAATATGTCCCATTTCATACATGTGATTATATCTAGGAAAAATGATCTCATCAAGTGTCAGGGAAGAAAGGAAATAGAGTAATTGGAGTTACTGAACACTTACTCTGTCTTAAGAAATCTTAGGGTATTTACTTATCTAAATGCTGAAATCATATAAATAATTATGCTCTCTAGTTTTCAAACTTATACAACTTAAAAACTAGATTGAAGGTTCTTCAACCTGACTTTCTGAGAAAATATTGCTCTTTATCATTCTATCTTTTATATATATATATATATATATATATATATATATATATATATATTGATTTACCTACCAGTAACCATCCATCTATCTATCTCTCTGTCTGCCTGTCTATCTATCTACCTAACTATCTATCTATCTGTCTGTCATCTGTCTATCATCTATCTGTGACTGTTAACACCTATTGCCAACCTACTGGATGTAAAATCATCATAAAAACATTTCTAAACATATCTATGAGGATTTTTCCAAAAATATTAAAGTGAAGAGAGATTGTTTTTGATAATGGGAAGTGTATCATATGAGCTGGTATCCTGCATTAAATAAGAGAAGACATTCTTCTGAGCACTGGTGTTCATCTCTCTCTGTCTTCTGAGAGTAGATGCAATATGAACAACTCCCTTTCACTCTTGCTACCATGCCTTCCCCACATTAGGGACTCAAAGTGTGACCCAAAATATCTTTTTTCCTTCTTTCCTCGCTTCCCTCCCTCTTCATTTCTTTCCTTACGTTGTTTGCCAAGTATTTTATCATAGCAATGAAAAGAGTAACTGATACACTTTTCCTATCATCTATGTATCTATTTCTATCTCTCTATGAACTCTTTATCTGTCTACCATCTATCTACCTATTTATCATCTACCTATCTGTATACCTATCTCCCTACCTATCTCCCTACCTATCTCCATATCTCCCTATCTATCTTCCTATCTATCTATCTATCTATCTATCTATCTATCTATCTATCTATCTATCTATCTATCTATCCATCCATCCATCCATCCATCCATCCACCTACCTACCTACCTACCTACCTACCTACCTACCTACCTACCTATTTATCTCTATATACCTATGTATCTATCATTTAACTGCCATCAGTCAGTTTCTATAATATATCCATTCTGCCTACCTACCAATACATAAAATTTTTTCATTTTGTTTTACACTTTCCTTAGCTACATGTTACATTCATTGTTCACTTGTATGTGAGTTTTTAGATTGTGATTACACAGAAAGCAACTTTAATAATCTTGATGTGTTTTTGCAGCAATATCTCCAGACTTAGAATAACTAATTGTGAAAGAGTAAGTGTTTTCTATGTTCAAATAATTTTTCATAGCAGTAGTTTCAAACTGTGACTTGGGAGATATTAATATCTATCTTTAAATGAAGAATATTCAAGATTAGATGACTGTCGAGTCACATCTGTCCATCATTCTCAAGAAGATCTGATGAAATTATTAAGCATTATCATGACATTAGTATATGCTATGTATATAGAATTTCTTCCTAATTCTCATTTAAATGGAATTAAAAAGAACAAAACCTCAAGAGGGAACTTTCCTTTTACCTCAGCTACAGTTTGGGTGACTCATAAAATTCCAGAGACTTTAAGATTCGTGGTAATCTCAATCTAGTCAGACATGATGTGGACTTCTAAGATACAAGTACAGACTGATGTGAGGACACATGTCCATAATCTAAGTTTTGAAAATCTAAGGTATTAGAAAGGAGAATCTAAAACAAGACTCTCTGAACTACAGACACATTTTTAAAAAGTTAAATAAAAGAAATCAGATAATAAGACTTAACAGGATACTATTATAGTCAGTTTTGTTGTTGCTTTTATTTTACAAATCTTACTTTAATCAGAGATTTGCCTGCTTATAAGTGATACAAGATCATTCAAATAATAAATCAAATAAAATCAGACATTAAAGCTTCATCTCCAAACTCGACAGTCAGTGATGGCACACTGTAATCTCTCTGACATAAAATCACATTCAGTCTGGCCAGGGTTGTGCATGCCCTTAATCCCAGGACTCAGGAGGCAGAGGTAGGCAGACCTCTGTGAGCTTGAGGCCAGCCTGGTCTACAGGCAAGTTCTAGGACAGCAAGGGCTACACAGAGAAACCCTATTTTAAAAAACAAAACAACAACAACAAAACCACATCCATAAATCAGTGACCACCAGCCCCTTCTGTACTGCTTCCTTAACTGTGAGCTGTTTGAAATCAGTTTGAGTACCTTGTATTATATTTTCAGGTTCTAAGAAGCTGTAGGGATTTCAACAGGAACTAGGAGACCAGCTGTATTTTGGCTTCATTAGTTCACCAGTGTTGGAGAATAAGGTTATGGATGAGATTGGGCCATAGTCTAAGGTAGAAGGTTTGCCTTCCAAAGGTTTGATTGAATGTCAATGATGTGCTATCAAAAGATATCAAGTTAGTTTTGTGCAGCTCCTTGCTGGTTCTTGCAAGAGGGTTAATAAAAAAAAAGGCAGGTCAAGTTTCTCTTTTTCATTCTTACTTCCTATGTGACAGTGTTACTCCTCCTCTCTGTTACCCTCCCACCAAGATGTGCCATAGCAAGTATTTAACCTTCAGCAGAGGCTGTAACAGCAATGCTAGTCTTATTTGATCTTCCAATAGCAGAAATGTACAAATCTCTTCTCTTTGTAAGTAGTTTGACTTTTATGTCACAACAGTGAAAATCTCGCTGGCGTGGACCTTTGCCATCTCTGTGCCCCTCAGATTCCTTAGCTATAAAAGGGAAGCGATGAAGGTGCTATGAAATCACCATGCAACCCAATTCAACTAAGTTCTAGTTACATAAAGCAGGCAGACATGGCTCTTGCTCACACAGTACACACATTTTACTATTGATAGGGAGAGCTAGGGTATGCAAACAAAGAAATAGAAGAAAGAATCCTTGAGCTAGGATACTCAAGTTACCTCCAGTTTCTTATTTATTAACCTTTTATAAAAGCATATATGAGTCAAGGAAAAGCAACAGACCTGCAAAAAGGGGTGAGAGATTAAATATTCTACCTCATCTCCAAGGCTCCAGCAAAGACTCTACAACTTTCATTAAGATGTAGAACTCAGCATTGTACTCTTAAATGAGTAATAAAGGTTATGATTCTCTACAGTCTAATCAAATTGCTAGCAAAGATACACCCCTGTCTTACTCTCCATGTATCTTTCATATCTGCCATAATATTATTCAAAGCCAAGCATTTAATTGCTTGCCAGTCCCTTAGTACTCCTTTCTTTCATAACTAGCAAATCTCAACCCTTTAAATCCTCAGTCAGGTAATGCAGATGCAATTTCAGATAAGATTACCTATACAATATTAATTCACGACAAGCCTCCCATGTGCCTGTGGCAATCCACATGCCATATTAACAATACTACTAAAACACTCCTCCAAATTGCCATAGGTCATTCTGAGTTGCTCAGATGCATATGTCCCTGCTTTAGAACAAAGTAATAATAGCAATGCTATGAAAAACCTGATAAGCAAATCCTCTGAAAATTGTATCACAGAATGTGTACAAATAATAAAATTTACTCTTTTGTGGACAAATACTCAACTGCCAGTGCATGTCCATTTATCCTTACATAACACACACAGATTAAGTGCAAGCACACTTATGGTTCATGCATGACTTTTTAAATTTTTTTCTGCCTTTAAACATTCATATTTTTTGGTTAAATTATCACATAGTAATGATTCATCAAAAAACCACATCAGGATATTAAAAAATAAAAGAACAACTCATTAAATGATGGCTTTTCAACCATAGAAATAGTCTTGAAAACTAGATAAATTTCAAGAGATAACAAACTGCCCCACTGTTACCTCTGTGTGAGCTTTCAGCTCCAGTGGAGGATGTAGCCATGCTATGGCAAATTGTGTTAGGGAGGCTCCATTAGAGGATTCCCAAGGTAAATAGACACAATACTTCAGGTCTCCATGAGCAAATTGGGCATGAAATGGTATAAAGGCCAGTCATGATTCCTCCCCATTGACTGGTCCTATTATCTGTTTCAAAAAACAAACAGAGGAAGACACCAAATCAGCTACATGGTAGGCATTATAAAGATCTCCAAAACAAAAGCAGTATTATACTAAACTGTAAAAGTGTGTCTTCCAGATAGCTTATTAAGTAAACAAATGAAAACTTAATTTGCTATTCTAAATTGGAGTTCTGTACACACTGTACGCATTTAGCACTCATTTGGGATGAGGACTGTAAATAGGATTGTAATTTTCAGAATGGGGAAGGTATTGAAGAATTTTGCCACTGTAATATCATCTATTTATCATGGCTGCTGTTTTTTGGCATGCTTGATTGTAATCACTTTATGAAAAAAAAAAAAACGTTTTCATTTAAGTTCTTTCCTTTGGGTTTTTTTTTGTTGTTGTTGTTTTGTTTTGTTTTTTTCTGAGACAGGGTTTCTCTGTGTAGTTTTGGTGCCTGTCCTGAATCTCATGCTGCAGACCAGCAGGCTGGCCTCAAACTCACAGAGATCTGCCTGGCTCAGTCTCCCTAGTGCTGGGATCAAAGGCATGCACCACCACCACCCCAGCCCTTTTGTTATTGTTGTTGTTATTGTTGTTCCTTTGGATATTTTGAAGGTGAGCTTCCATTTTGGTTGTCTATCATCTCTCTGGATGCTGTGGTTGTGGTTGTCAGAACAATGGGCTCTTTCTTATTTCTTTCCTTCAGCTGTATTTCAAACACTTTGCACACCCTACTACATGCCACTGACAACTCCTCAGTCGCTTTCTTTCATGAGACTTGAAGATGATCAAAAGTGTCAGCCAAGGATGGGTTCTTAAGGATTCACAAGATGCAGGTATAATCATTCCATCTCAAACCCCTCATTTTCAACACTGTATCTACTTTAGTGGATCACATCAGTACTCAGAACACATTTACGTAAATTGGTTTAAAAACCCATTGCTACATGGTGTTTTGTAAGGAAAGAGGAATATTACTTTTTCAGGAAGACATCAGGAACCACATTTGCCACTCAACGTTGTAAAAGTGGACAGAAATTTCAGTCTCTGAATTTTCTATTTTCCATGTCTTCAACTAAGAAAGAGTGACCTTTATGCACAGGAAGAAAGTATGTTCTGATATAGTCTAAGACTGAGGCATTTACTGATAATTTTTTAGCTTATCTGTCTATCATCTATCTATCTATGTATCTATCTATCTATCTATCTATCTATCTATCTATCTATCTATCATTTACCTTTTTGTCTGTCTCTCTCTGTGTATGTGTGTCTGAGTATATGTATGTATGTATGTATGTATGTATGTATGTATGTGTGTATGTATGTCGTATATATGTATGTATAGATGTATTCCATCATTACAATTTCTTTCTGATTTCTTGAATTTATCTCTTTTAAGAAGACTCTTCATAATTTAATGCATCTTCATGTTATAATAATGAAAATCTGTGCTATCAGGATGTGCTATAACTGTGTTATTTTTAATTCTCACCAATGCCACTAAATTAAGAAATTAATAGTATTTAAAAGTTAAAATTTTGAAAGCACATGACATAGCTTAAATTTAACAAAGGCATTAATCTAGACACCTAATTTGAAGTTAATATAATTTATTTTTCAATTATTTTAGCATTATCACAACAATACATATGATTTTTTAAAACTACTGAATGCTTATATCCACTTGAATGAGAAGTAGATCATCTACCTACACTCACTGCAGACAATTAAGTTGGTAGTGATCATTTTTAACTGACTGTCCTTTAGTAATTTAGAATCACCTGGAGTTACTATAAATATATAGTTAATGCACAAGTACACCTTTGAATCTATAGACAATTAGGAAATACATAAGTTCTCAAGTTTTATTTAATAGGGGTTATTGAACATAAGGAGGTATCTCTTTTACTTCTTCATAATCTCATGAAATTACTTTAAGAATAAAATGTGAGAAATGCTAAAGAAAGAAAGAAATCGGAACTGCAGGGACCAGACCCCCCCAAAAAATATTCATAGCTAAACAGCTAACAGGTCTAAAGAGAAAGTAAGGGGATCTAAGTGCTGAGAGTTCTGTTAGCACCACATGAAGCTGTACTCTCTGCAGCCACATGGGCACTGAGAACTAAGGGACGTTCTCCGAATACTAGGTAGACAGCCCGGGTCATGGGTCCCATGCATTCTGTCTAGGATTCTTTAAGGAGTATGCATTTATCGTGTGCCTATTCTTTTAGAAGAGACCAAATCCACCTCATTTTTAATCTCATTACTGACTTGTTTCAAAGACCAAGTAGAGACATTAAATAGAATTAGGCACAATGAATTTGTCTATTTTGTCCTGATTAGAGCTTTGTCACCCAGGGATGCTCTGTATGAACTTATCTCATCACATGGCTCATTGTGACAGTCTGCCTCATTATGGCTGATACCATGTGATTACTCATTTATGGGAATAATCTACTTTTTAATGCTTTTTGCTTAATTTAAATAAACAAAAAGACTAAGTATCAGTAGACAAATGACAGTGAGGTCAGCACATCTCATGAACAGCACAGACATCTGAGGCAAAATGAATATGGCATAGAAAAGCAGAACATGGGTTTTAAAAATATTAAAGCTACTTGTCATGTCAAAAAGATTGAAAGAGCATCACCTTTATGAAAATAGACAGCTGTTATTAAAAAAGAAAGGTGGGAAAATGACAAGAAATTGCTCTTATATTATGACAAAATGAAAATAGTCAAAAGTGAAATTAAAAGGTAAGCCAAACTTGACAGGAATTGAAGAAATTTTTGAAAATAAGCAATAAAAAGAGAAGACATATGGTAGAGAAGAGATGATAGCAAGAGCTCAGACATAATCAAGGGGCTCTAGAAAGATACAAGAAGATGCATACAACTGATGAATATCATAATGTAGTTTTGAAACAGAAACAGCCATTGCCTTGTTTTTCATGCCTAAGCATTTTATAGTGAATACTCAGAGTGTATATATACACACGCATCTGCAACCCAGGTCAGACACCGAATATATACATACATACAATATCCATACATGTATGTGTACACATACACACAGCTTTTTAAAATATTTTATTTACATATTGAATGTGTGTATATGTGTGTATGTGTGAGCATGTGTCATAAGTGCTCTTTGGACGCCAGAAGGGAGCACAAGATCACCTGAAGTGGAGGTACATGATGTTGCTCTGTATGTTGTGAATGTGTTGCTCTGATTCATTGATAAATAAAATGCTGATTGGCCAGTAGCCAGTCAGGAAGTATTGGTGGGATCAGCAGACAAGGAGAATTCTGGGAAGAAGAAGGCTGAATCAGGAGTCTCCAGCCAGGCACAGAGGAAGCAAGATGTGAAGGCAGAACTGAAAAAAGGTACCAAGCCATGTGACTAAACATAGATAAGAATTATGGGATAATTCAAGTGTAAGAGCTAGTCAGTAATAAGCCTGAGCTAATGGCCATACAGTTCATAATTAGTATGTTTACATGTGTCTGAAGGCTGTAGGACTGGTGGGTAAGAGAGATTTGTCCTGACTGAGGGCCAAGCAGGACCAGGAAAACTTCAGCTACAGGTACAGATGGATGTGAACTGTATTTGGGTGCTGGGAACTGAACCGTGGTTATATAGGAGCAGTTCCAACTGTCAAGTACTGAGTATATCTCCAGGCCCAACACATAGTTTATACCCAGAAGCAAGGCAAACAACATAAAATTTGACTAATAAACTCATGAAAATTTCATGAAAAAACTTACTTCCTAATGCAAAATAGTGTGCTTGTTTTTTGTTAATTGGCTGTCTGAATATAACTCCTACTATTTTTGTATATGACAATCATACAACAGAATAGCCATTTTTCACCATGTACAGACCAATTGAACATAAGACTCTGAATATCTTACTATTTATTTTGCTTTTCTCTTTAAAGAATTTCCCATCTGTGATTGGTAGTTATTTCTTCAGAACTGATGCCTTAGCTTCCTATCAAATTCTTATTCCCTTTGTCAACACTTTTTCTGCAGGCTCCATTGACAGCAACATGAAGGAATCATGCCAAGGTACATAATAAATCATTTCAAATATTATGAATCAGGAGATGATGAAAACTTTTTAACAACTCAGGTATGTAGAATGATCACAAATACAACAGAACCCAGGGAAGAACGTGTCATCCTAAAAATATTTTAAAAGTAGTAGAATAAGTGAAACTAACATCTAGAGAAAATTTAATTTTCTTTCAACCCTTTAACCAATCAAATTAATTGAGAATATGGTAACATAAGGCCATTCTGTGTCACTCAAGTCTGATACCTGTGCCTTCTAGAAAATAACTTTCAGAGATTTGGTGTAATGATCTATCAAAACTGGAATTTTCTTGTAGATCACATATAAATATGATAACAAAATGTTTAAAGCTTTATGGAAAAATTAAGCTCACAGTGTGCCTGGGAGGCAGTGAGTCCGTTTAGAGCATACCAGATAAGTCACAAGGAGCCTTCTCATGAACAAGGAAGGAAGGTGCAAGGAGGAAACAGATAATTCCCAGAATGCGTCCTTCAGCCTATCCAGGAGACAAGTTACTAGAAGTATTTCATCATCATCTGTGGTCTGCTAATTCAGAGGAACAGCAGATGAAGTCAAGAATGGGAAAATTTAAGAAGTCAAACCTCTATAAAATTCTGTGATGCTGGGTTTGTAGACTGAGTCACTTGAGAGGCTTAGAGACATCTACGCTCAAATGCTAGAGTCCTGAAACATAACAGTATTTAGGGATGACCCTTCTGGTCTCTGGGGCTGGTCCCAGTACTATATAACCTGGGGAAAGATACCAAAGCAATTTAAAGATGTACCGGTTTTTTGTTGTTGTTGTTGGTGGTGGTGTGTGTGTGTGTGTGTGTGTGTGTGTGTGTGTGTTTGTGTGTGTGTGAAGGTTGTGTGACTCTACTACTAAAGTTTTGGAAAACATTAGTATTGCTACCTGGCTGAACTCTAAATAGATGCCACACAACAAAAATAATGTGAATTTTGAGTATTGATTTAGCCTGAAGTGTTGACATGTTTGATGATAGAAAAGAAGAGAGGGGTTATATCAAACAGGGAGGCTCTGGTAACTAAGACGAGAAGCAACATATACAATGTATATACTGAGAAATACTAGTTTGCATTATTATTATTGTTGTTTGTATTATGAGGTTAAATACAAATAAAATCTCCTGAAGAAAATCAAACTCTTGCCCTAAGAGCAGGAAATGAGTTTCAGAGATGTGATGAGAACACTGCCTGCTGTGGCTAACTGCGAGTCTACTGCAAAGTTTGATTGTAAAATTCCCCATGTATTATATACTGCTAAAAATGGAAATTCAATAAAAACACATCATTAGCTCATTTACTACCTGGAAAGTGCCTTGTTCCCTGTCTTTATTTTAAAGTTCTTGTATACAGTGACAGCTTGCTATAGAACACTTGTTCACTGGAACACAGGCTGGAACTCACTGAAGAACACATTTCAGAAAGCCTTCCTTTTTTGCAGCAGAAAGAACAATTTTGAGATGTTTTAAATTTACTTTTTGAGATATTTTTACACTTATTTCTTTATGATTTCAATGACTTTAACACTTTATGATGAAGAAATAGTGTCCTGAAAAACTGTAAGGTGAAAAACAGAAAAAGAAAAAAAAAAAAAGAAACCTGCCTCTGAAGCAGCAGGAGAATAGAGAATGGAAGATCACACCTGTTATCTACAGTGTGCAGAAGAGGGTCAGTCACATCAATCTCACCAAACAAA
This sequence comes from Peromyscus maniculatus bairdii, assembly GCF_049852395.1. Classification (NCBI taxonomy): domain Eukaryota; kingdom Metazoa; phylum Chordata; class Mammalia; order Rodentia; family Cricetidae; genus Peromyscus; species Peromyscus maniculatus. The sequence continues at coordinate 46,378,327 of NC_134854.1, forward strand.
TTAGAGAAGAAATAACTAATCTTGAACCTCATTTCCCCTTGCTTTTGTTTCTATTTTGCAATGATTGTTATTAGTCCACAAACTCACTGCAGGACTGTTTTTATCTGCCTTATAAATAGCCCTGCTCTGTATTCCTTTAGTGGTAGATTTGCTGCCTCAGTTTTTGTTATCGGGTTTAAAACCAAGATCATTTTGGGAGCATCAATAGCCCATCACCAAGCTCTCCATGGGTGGAAATATCATTGAAAGATAACTTTATTCAGTTGACAACACCCGCTGGGATTATCTTACCCCGGAAGTACAACAAGACTATAGGAAATAGAAGTTATGAATAGTTGACATTGGCAGCACTATGTGCTTTGGCACTGAAAGGAAAATGGACATAGAGAAATAAAACAACTTAATATGTAAGTGACACCACATATGTAACATCAGTGAAAGGTTGTGTTCTACTTGCTGCACACATGAGTAAGTTCTGTTTGGAATTATGATTCAGAGGCAACAAAATTAAGATTCACTAATTCACCAAATATACTGGAGGGCAATTATGGATCATGCTTGTCCCAAACCTGTTGAGTTAGAGACAGAGACAAAGAGAAGGAAGGAGGGAAGGATGAAGAAACAGAGAAAAGAGACAGAGACAGACACAGGAGAGAAGAGAAAAACAGAGACAGATAGAGAGACACAGAGACATAAAGAGGATCATGTCTGGTCCCAATGACTCCTCCAGGCTGTCAAGTAAACAAAGAGAGATTTTTCTCTGTGAGGACATCGGAATGTGACTAACTAAGTCAAATGAACCAATGACAGGTTTTAGGAGTCATATACAAGACAAAAGCAGGCTCTTTGCTTTTAAAGTTTGCATCTTTTTGTTGACTAGAGGATTAATAAATATGTTTTCTTTAAAAAATAATCACCACTATTCTTGATTATCTGGCACAGGGATTCACTGTTGCTTAGTGACAAGCAAACAGGAGGCATTCTTCTCTTCACAGGCTGTGCTTCAGTACCCCTTTCAGAAGTAAGGAGAGCAGTCAATAGTTTAGGTATGATTTTTTTTTCAGCTACTGAGCATATTTGAAATTAAAGGAGGAAATGAGACTTGAAAGCCTATGTATTCAAGCATAATTTGTAATCTCATTAGTAACTAAATGTTGTCTTTGAGGAATCAGAAGGGGCTGAACACACAGAACTTTGAGCCTTCAGGTTTGATTTATATTTCTTATTTCTGGACATGCTGGGTGTCTGCACTGCTTGATTAAATGTTTCACGCCTAGCATCTTGAGCTTCACTGAGCTCGATATTTCAATAAGTAGAAGTATTTTTTTTTGTGTGTGTGCAGTCATTGCTCTGACACAGGGCAGAAATAGAATGGTGTTCACCCTGCTAATGGTTATGAGAAGAGCTTGCATGGGTAACTTCAGATATTATGTTTGTCTTGTTCTTTTTCTTCCTCATATATTCCCTTGTTTACTTTCCTGGAGAATCTTCATGGATTTCTAAGATTGTTGTTGATATTTCCCAGCAAGAGGCATCATATGTTCAGGATTTTGCTTTTATCAAGGTGCTTCAGCCGTCTGAAGGTGAGTCATTGCTTTCTTAAGCACCACAATTCACAGACTGAGGTTAAGAGCTATACATCCTCCAATAAAGAAGAAACTTCAATAAATAATGCTTGTTATGTTATTTAATACCTCTCTAAGGCGAATCATATAAGCCATGACTCCAGATGTGCTAACACTCCTCAGAATGATTTATTTACCTTTTGGTACATAGAAATTTACAAAAAAAATCAAAAGAAAGTCATGTTCCTGCAGTCAAAAAGCTAGACATCAAAATACTGAACAGTCCAATTAAAAAATGGGCTACAGAACTTAACAGAGAATTCTCTACAGAAGAATCTGAAATGGCTGAAAGACATTTAAGGAATTGCTCAACATCCTTAGTCATCAGGGAAATGCAAATCAAAACAACTCTGAGATACCATCTTATACCTGTCAGAATGGCTAAGATCAAAAACACTGAAGATAGCTTATGTTGGAGAGGATGTGGAGCAAGGAAAACACTCCTCCACTGTTGATGGGAATGCAAACTTGTACAGCCACTCTGGAAATCAGTATGGAGGTTTCTCAGATAGTTGGGAATAATTCTTCCTCAAGATCCAATTATACCACTCTTGGGCATATACCCAAGGAATGCTCAATCTTACCACAAGGACACATGCTCAACTATGTTCATATCAGCAGTTTTCATAATAGCAAGAACCTGGAAACAACCTAGATGCCCCTCAACTGAAGAATGGATAAAGAAAATATGGCACATATACACAATGGAGTACTACTCAGCGATAAAAAACAACAATATCATGAAATTTGCAGGCAAATGGATGGATCTAGAAAATGTCATCTTGAGTGAGGTAACCCAGACTCAGAAGGACAAACATAGTATGTACTCACTCATAAGTGAATACTAAATGGGAGCGAAGGGATGGCCAGACTGTAACCCACAACTCCAGAGAGGCTAGATAACAGGAAAAACCCCTAGGAGGGACACATGGATGACCCTGTAAAGGAGAAGTGGATGAGCTCTACATGAGTGGACTGGGTGTGGGTGGTGGCAGAGGGTGAGGAGTGGGGGGTGAGAACATAGGAAAATGGAAGGGTCAAGCTGAACAAGGACAGAGTGGCATGGCAGGGAGGAAGATACCATGATAGATGAGGAATAGGAAGAGTCAGGGTGCTGGGGAGGCTCTCAGGAATCCACAATGTTGACCCCACCTTGATCTGCTGGCAGTGGTCCAGAGGATGCCTGGACCGGTCTACTTTAGTGACTAGCCTAGCAAATAACCTAGCTGTCATCATGGAGCCTTTGTCCAGTGACAGATGGAGGCAGATACAGAGATCCACAGCCAGGCACCAGGCTGAGTTCTGGGAATCCAATTGATGAGAGAGAGGCGAGATGCTGCAGGCGAGGGATGTCGACATCAACATGATGGGAGGATGTGCAGAGATGACAGACTACACTAGTGGAAACCCAAGAACTGTGGACTGGTGGCTGTGGAGGCCCCATGGGACTGGACCAGGCCCTCTGGGCATGGAAGACAGTTGTTTAGCTCGAACTGTTTGGGGGACACCCAGGCAGGGGGATCAGGATCTGTCCCTGGTGCATGGGCAGGCTTCTGGGAATCTGGTGCCTGTGGTGTGACACCTTGCACAGCCTTGATGTAGTGGGAAGGGGCTTGGACCTGCCTAGGCTCAGTGAGCTGGGCTCTGCTGACTCCCCATGGGAGACCTTGATTAGGGGGAATGTGAGGATGTGGGGTGTCTTGGGAAAGAGGACTGGGGGGTGGAAGGAGAGAGGAGGGGGGTCTGTGGATAGCATGAGGAGTGAGTAAAAAATTTCATAATAAAGAAAAATAAAATAAAATTTAAAGAAAAAAACTTCTTGTTGAACTGCAAAAGGAAAAAGAAAAAAAAAGAAAATAAAGTCATGTTCCAAATTATATACTGTGTTCTTATTCAAAAAATGGAGGGGAACACTTTATCTCAGATAATCAAACTTTTAATCAAAAACAATAGCTTAAAGAACAGAAAAACTAAAATATGTTAATTTAACTTGTCACTCCCAAAAGTAAAATTTTTAATAAGAGTTAATTTTTAATCCAAAATTTCACAATATTTATAAAATTTATTTGTATATTTATTTAATTGACACATTGAAGTACATATCCATGAAGTATCCACGTGTTACTTTAATACACATGTTATATAAACACATTACACAAATATGTCTCAAATGTCTATCATTTCTTTATGGTGAAAATAACCAACATCGTTCTGTGGTTTTGCATTACTCAGCATATTATTTTTTTCTATGGTCACCCTGCTGTGCAACAGCACACCAGAACACCATGCTCCTTATTGTAATTAGGTTCACTCATTGAGAGACTTCTCCACTCTGGGTCTCCCACATTGCTCCTCCTAGTCTCTGATCACCAACATTCTACTCTTTACACATCTACTCCCATATTTATCACAGCCCCTTTCTCAGTAGATGAGAATCTGAAACAAGTTGACTGTCTTATCTACTGATGAAGGAATACAGAAATGACAGTACATGTACACAGCAAAAATTATATTCTGCCATAAAAAAATAATGAAATTCTTTCGTTTGTGCCAGTAAGAATGGGAAGATTTTGTAGTGAAATAAACCAGCCACCGAAACAGGTACCACATGATCTCATTTATATGGAATGAAAAAATGTTATTCTTATACTGTAGTCCCCCTTATATGTTATGTGTGGCAACATAAATTGGTAAAGTCATTTTGACAGAGTATAAAAGCATCAAAATAATAAAACTGCTATATGCTGTGACACACCCACTGAAGGATATAAAGTCAAAGCAAATTAAATCAGCATGCTGAAGATGCATATGAAGCTTAACACTTTGACAGGTCAGGTTCAGTTACGTTAGGCTGAAAAGCAGATCCATTTTAAACAATACCTCTTCTCACAATTACAAAGTATGAGATATTCAAACTCATTTAAATGAATTTTTAACAAATATATCTAAATTGAGAAAAGTAGCCAAGTTTCCATCTACCCAATTTGCAGTAGAAAGGTAATTGAAAGTCAGCCCATGATTAAGATACAAAATTTCTTTCTAATATGTAATGTTGCTTATTAATGACATGTGTGAAGCTATATTAAGAAGGTAATGTTAAATAGCTATGCATATTTATATCTTTTTTTTTTTTTTTTGGTTTTTCGAGACAGGGTTTCTTTGTGTAGCTTTGTGCCTTTCCTGGAACTCGCTTTGGAGACCAGGCTGGCCTCGAACTCACAGAGATCCACCTGCCTCTGCCTCGCGAGTGCTGGGATTAAAGGTGTGCGCCACCACTGCCTGGCCGTAATTTTTTTTTTTTTTTCGTTTTTCGAGACAGGGTTTCTCTGTGTAGCTTTGCGCCTTTCCTGGCACTCATTTGGTAGTCCAGGCTGGCCTCGAACTCACAGAGATCCGCCTGCCTCTGCCTCCCAGGGATTAAAGGCGTGCGCCACCACCGCCCGGCTAATTTTTTAATAATTGTATCAAAACTTTTTGGAACATTTAACCGCTCATAGATCTCAGATTCACTAAATCAGTCAGTGTCTGTAAGTCTCTGATTTTTCTCTTTAGAAGGTGCACACTTCTTCATGTCTTTCTTAGTTTGGAGCACATCCTTAGGCATCTAGTGCAGCAAAGGTCTGAGCAGATACAGTCTCTCAGTTTGTGTTTATGTAGGAATGGCTGTGTTAATCCTTTGTTTCTACAGGAATTCTTGGCAGAGGACAGTGTTTTCTCTTGATAAGGATTTTCTTTTCTTTCTCTTTCGGTGCTAGGAAAATTTCAAGTCACTCTCTCCTGGCCTATAAGGCATCTGTCCAGACTTCTGTTATCAGCTCACCTGGGAGAAGCCTATGTGTTATCTGGTTTCTCCCACAGCCTGGAGCCTCTTCTCATCTTTCAAATTAGAGATCTTGATTGGAGATGCCTTGAGGTACCCTGCTGCCTGCTGACCATTGCCTTCCCTAACATCTGGATATTTATGTTTCCTTCTAGGCTTGAACATTTTTCTTGACTTCTTTTAATAAATGTTCTGTTCTTTCGGCATTCTCTTATCTTTTTTGAACTTTAATAACTTCAATATTTGCTCTCTTAATGCTATCTTAAATTTACATAATGTTTCTTCCATTTTCTTCAATTTTTTTCTCTCCTAACTATACATTTTCAGATAACTTGGTTTCAAGCTCACTAATTGTTCCTTCTCTTTGTTATTTGTTTGATGACTCCTTCTATATTTGTAAATTTACTCGGTATTATTCTTAGTCTACTAATTTGATTTTTTAAAAAGTTGCAATCTTTTATTCATTTTCTGCCTGAGTATTGACAAATTTTCTGAGTGTTGACACCTTAGGGTGCCTCTTCAGTATTAGTTGATATTGGGGTGCTGAGAAAGCTCTAAAAGTTTGCTGGATTGTAATATCATCTAGTTATGAGATTCGGTCTAGTTTCCTCAACTATTTTTCTTTCCAGAAATCATACAATGTTTTTTTGTTTCTTCTGAGTCTGTTATCACTACAGTGCTTTCCTCATTAATAGTCTTGTGTGTTTCAGAACTAGAAAGGAAATTTATGCTTGTTTGGCCCAAAGAAACTATTGTTGTTTGTTTGGGAAGAATGAGCAGAGAGTAGCCAGTCTCCCCCAGCCTCTCCATGGAGCCTGAATGATCACTTACACAAGCCCTGCAGGACAGAGTCAGGTGCTGGCCAGTCTCCCCAGGCTTTTGTGTCATACCTATGTTATTAATATCAATAAGCCATTTCACACCCGACCTCAAGGATCACCAAGACATAGATCATCAGTTTTCAACCTGTGGGTCACGTATCAGATATTTACATTATGATTCATAACAGTAGCAAAATTATAGTAATGAAGCAGCTACAAAATAATTTAATGGTTAGGACATCACTACAACATGAGAAACTGTATTAAAAGGTCACAGCTTTAGGAAGTTTGAGAGCCACTGGCTTAGATGATCATCTGATAAGAGAATAATGTCCCCTCTTATGGAAAATTTATTACTGGGGCAGATTCATGCCAAAGACCACTACAATCAGCCCTATGTGGTTATGTGATTCTGGATGGAACACAATTCTGATAGACTGGGGTCATCCTTTGGCACTAGGCCTATTCTAGAGGATCTTCTCCACAGCAGCTTGGGAGATGAAGAAAATGAGGCTCTGCCTCAGTTCAGGTTTCAGTTGCTGAGCTCCGAGTTGTAGGCTAACATCTTGGGCTTTTTGCTGTGTTCTACCCAAGTAAATGGCATCTCACACTGTGCCATGCTTACTGAGATTGGGGGAAGGCTGATAAAGACAATTCTCAGCCTGCAAACTGATGCTATGCTAGGTCTTACCTGAGATTTTTAGAAGAATGGACCTGCTGTCTTAGGAAAGCCGTGATTCCCAAGCTGGGAGGCAGTGAAGTAGGGTGAATCAGGTGTCTGTCTACAAGAGTTCACATCTCTGCCTTAGGCTGGGTCATTTTGAAAGCTGTGAATATCTGCCTGTGTAGAGTATGCTTCCTAGGCTGTGGGATGGGTGGATATGAACAGTATGTAGTAGTCAAGACTGGGTCATACCTGCCTTATAGCCACAGGACCATGCTTAGTTTTAGAAGGAGAGCAAGTATGCCCCAAACAGGTTATGATCCAGGCCAAATTGAGTCTGTTCTGTAGATGTATGGGGTCATTCCAGACCTGACTAGAGGTTGTTTCTGTTACCTCTGTCCCCAGTCTAAGCATTCAACTTCTATTAGTACTGGATCTCAACTCAGGGAGTCAAGCACTGGGCTTAAACAAAACCCTATACTAATATCTGCACAATACTACTCAGAGCAGGGTGCCTTCCCACCTCCTGTCTGCCAGAAGTTGAGGAATGGATGGTGGCTGCTGTCATTTCCCTAGCCTGACAACCCTAGTG